>NC_056729.1:337175814-337510814 GCF_019279795.1 Protopterus annectens | reverse complement strand
GGCTGATTTTGGAAGTCATTCTTCTCAGTCATTTCATAAAACAAAGTTCCTTATGGTCACAGTTGAGTCCATTTTACCTCTGTTGAGGAAGGACAATTGGATCTGCTGTTTAGATCTCCAGGATCACTACTGTCAAGATTTCAAGGCAGTCAAGCAGGTATCTCCATTTCTGACTGGGAGCCAGTCACTTTCAATTCAGGGCTTTGCCCTTTGGTCTCACCATATCCCCCAAGTGTTCACCAAGTGCATGGCAGTAGTCCTAGCATATCTGACTGCTAGGGTTCCGGATGTTTTCATACTTAGACATTTGGCTCCTCAACGCACCAGCCAGGGTCCAGCAGTAGGACTTCTTGCTCCAGTTTCTTCAACTTTTGGGGATCACAAATAACAACAGCAAAAGAAAATTGATATACACACAACAAATACAGTTCATCAGATGTCGCATGAACATGAGCAACCAGATACCCACTTTCCCAGAGTCCAGGATTGTTTCTGTGTGGCAGATTGCCTTACAAGTTCTTTAATACCCCTCGCCACCTTGCAAGACTTATTCTATTATTGCTAGGACTGATGTCTTCGACATTGTTAGGTTCCCTAGCCAGATACTACATGGCAGTTTTTCACTGGACACCTGCAGTACCATGGTACCCGTTCCTGTAGTCTCTTCATGTGCAGATTTGTCTTATGCCCATGTGTATGTCTCACATCACATGGTGGTTGACTTCCACAGCTGTCCTAGAAGCTAGACGCTTTTTTCCACATCCTCCCCACACAGTCACAATACCCACAGATACCCCCCCCCCTTGGCTTGGGTGGGGCATTTCATAAGGAAGATGGTTCAAGGTTCATGGTCAAACACAGAGGCCACTGTCAACAGTAGTGTCCTGGAGATGAAGGTAGTCCTCCTAGCATTGCAGGCTTTCCAAGAGAGACATCCCAGGGGTGTGATTTCCATCCAGATATTCAACATGTCAGTAGTCAGGTTCCCCCCTGCATGTTGATGTACCAGTTCATATCCTCTCTGCTGAGAGGCCATGAGAATGAGGTAGTGGGCGATGTCTTCTCATCGAAACACACATTCCCGGGACCGCTAATGTGTTGACAGATAAGTTGAGCAGATGCATCCTACTGCTTCAAGTGGTCATTCGGTCAAGCAGTGGTGAATCAGATCTTCAGCCACTGGGATCGACCACATAATGATCTTTTTGCTTCGTACCTAACTGCAAGTGCCCAGTTACTTTCCTCTTATTCCTCCACAGGGACAGTCCTCAAGAGACCCTGTAGTCCACATTTGGCCCCTAGATCTTCTGTATGCATCCCCCTTCCTTCTGATAAGGTTCATTCAGAAAGCAAGAAGGTGCAAGGCCAGAGTAATCCTCATTGCCCCTTTCTAAGCCATGAAAAGTGTGGTTCCTCTTCCTCTTGTCTCATCTATTACATCTTCCCTTGATTGTGAATAACCATCCAGACCTTCTGATTTGCCCAACCAGGCAGCCTCACATGGACCTAGAGACAGAGAAGCTAACCAGTTCCAATTTTAACAGTGGCCAGAGATGCCGGGCTTTCCACTCAAGTGGTTTATATTTTGTAAGCCTCTCAAAAATCAAGTACCAGAAAAGTTTCACTCAGCAAATTGAAATGCTATCTAGGCAACAGCAGAAAGGATATATCCGTTTTCAACTCCTCATCCTTTTGCCCTAGGTTTCTTTTCAGACCTTTTCCAAAAAGATTCCAGCTTTTTAACAATCAGTGTAATTAGCTGCTATTTCCAGTTTTCATGTTGGACACAGGTGGCTATAGCTTCTGTAAAGATTTCTAAGGCCTTTTTAGAGGGCAGTTTCTTAAGACCTCCAATAAGGGAGCCTATTCCTCCATGGGACGTAACTCACATGCTTAAAGCATTAATAAAACCGCTCCTTTTTAAGCAGCAGCTTCAGCAGACTTTTACAGTACCTCTTTTGGAAGACTATTTTAATGTGTGGCCATCACTTCAGCTAAAAGGATATCTGAATTGCAGCCATTTTCTTGTAAACCTCCTTACTTGATTTTCTGTAAGGATAAAATTTCTTTTGAACTTGAGAGTCATTCTCAAAGTGGCACCCGAAATGAACATTAATCAAGCCATTAATTTACCATTATTTTCCCCGTAATTTTCTAACAGGAGAATATACTCATGCTTCTGTTAGATTCCCCCCTGCTTAGCTTAGATTATTATCTCCATAGGACTAAAGATTTCAGAAAATCTGATCAGCTGTTTGTAGCCTTTTCTAAAGCCAAGCTAGGTCAGAAGTTTCAAAAGTATACTGTCAAGATGGCTGCTGTTTTCTGCAGGTTATATTCTGGTACTGGATTCACACACACCTCACAATCTATAGGGACAGATCTGAACAGAATCTGAGACAAATCCAGAAATAATCAGGGAGACATTTAAAATATTAGCACTATTTATTAACTTGAGATACTGACAGAATAAGAGAATTTAAATTAATGTACATTTTCTGAGCTGAAAAAGTCTATAACTTATCACTATCATTATACATTAAGTGCAATTCACCACTTTTTCTCCACCAGTTATAAGAGGGACAGACCTAAAATTTGAGTCAAAATCAGGGACAGTTGGGAGGTATGGATTCACATGTTATGTTCAATGAGGTAATAAGACTTTGTTAGCTGGGTCTTCCAAGATGACTGCACATTGAGAAACCGCTTAATTCTGGCTGTCCCAGTGTGAAAACAGAAACTCAGCAGAGAAAGCCAGTGGACTTATATTTATGGGTAAATTTCAGTAACTGGCTAGTAAGTGCACTGCCTGAATGCCAGGGAAAAAAAAGAAATACACAGAACCTGAAAGAAAATCAGCTACAAAAGGTGAGGAAAAAAATGACTGGGAAGAGTACTGCAGCTGTTCAGCAAAAAACAGTGCAAGCACCAGCCATGACTTTCCAGTAACCTTGATGAAAGTATAAGACAGTTGCACACAGAACTGATTAAAATAAATGAAACAATGATGAATTATATAATCTCAAATAAAAGGCTAGAAAAATGTAAAAAGCTTTAAACAGACATTCAGGTAAGGAGATAAAACTGCAAAAATCAGAGGTCAAAATAAAGAAGAGGCTGGCTGACTATGAGGCTGTTCAAGAAGAGAGATTTCAAAAATAGAATTAGAGGACAGCACATAGGGAAAACCTGAGATTTACTGTTTTACTAGAGAGGCTGGAAGGGATAGACTGCATTAATTTTATGAAAGCACAAATAAGCAACTGGACTGGTATTCAACAACACAAGTTGTTAATTAAAAGGGTGGATTGTGTATATGCTCCAAACCTAGCTGTGAGAAAGTAACCTAGACCTTTAATAGTAAAGATGCAGTCATACCAGCAGAAGAAGTTGTTTCTGTCAAAACTGTGGCAGAAGGACAAAGTACTAAAAGTGAGAGATAGTGTTTGTGGAGAATGATTACTCGCTGCACACCAGGCAGAAGAGGAGTAAATTTATTCCAGCAATCAGGGAATGTCAAGAAGCTGGCATAAGATTCAAACTGCTGTTCCCAGCTATCTTCAAATTATTCTTTCTTGGAGCAACAAAATCATTTTTGATGCAGTGCATGCTAACTAGGAAATAAAAGTTTGTCCACAAAAAGTGAGCTTTGAAACAGGAGGAAGTTCTGCTTCTTGTTCTTCTGATAATAAAGACCACAGAGAAGACTGTACCAGTGAAATTTTTTACAGTGTTTCAATGGAAGATGCTTGAGAGAAGGAAAAAAGCATCAGTTGACTATAAGAATCGAGAGTACATTGGTAATGAAGCAGTGACAAGATGTGGGAGATGGAGATGAACAGGACTAAAACAGTTAACTTGGAAATTGACAAATGTGGAATTACAAAGCAATAATTATATTTGTGAAACATGCCAAAACCCACTAAACATGCATGTATGTTTTTACACATTTGTGAAACATGACATAAGAAAATCTGGAAATATTGGATATTTTTTACTTTAGGCATATGCCCTACCTATCCACCCTGTTCTACTGGAAGAATCAGCTTATTTCACTTAACTCTTTCCATCCTCCCCCTCAGATAAAGTCCTTAAGCTATTTATTAATTGCTGTTCACAACAACTCCTGTGGTTGATAAAAAATACATCTGATCTGTGTGCAAGACTAATGGACTAAAAACATTTTAACTGCTTGTATCTTACTATCCATGTCCGTACAACAAAGCTCCCATTTTCTCAGTTTTTGTATTATCTTTTGTTTAGTCTCTTCCCACATGTCCTTAGCTGCCACACTAGAATATTTTTAATCCATACTCCTAAATATTTCATTTTGCCATGTTCCCATAAATATGGGTATTCTTGCACCAGTTCATGTGTGGGTACATAATTTACCGCTGTTGCCTTTGTTCGTATCCTTCCATTTCTGAGCTCGTTCATATTTTAACAGGGGAAACTGTTTTAGGCTAAACATTCTTTTCAGACCTTTTTTGCTTTCATTACACAAGATGTCTGTCTTAAGTTTACATTAAACGTTTCAGGCTTATTTTGTCATCCACAAAAGTCTTTTATTTTGTTTACAGTGCACATAAGACCCCATTCCATGTACATGCCAACCAAAACTGACTGTTCTTCTAGACTGGCATTTGAACAAAATACAAAAACTAGCTCACTGTGACCATTGTACATCTTAGAGGGAGAGGAAGGGTTGATAGCATATTTTAATAATAATGTATACATATCAAATGTGTAAGACAATGATTCTGCAAGCTTGAGCACTGTTCTGGCCACATGAAAGAAAGCTGTGTGTGTGTTATTAGTTCATCTCCTTGTGTCATTAATTTCAGCTCTACCTAGATAGAACTTTGATTGGGATTTGCTTCACATGTTCCTCATTTCTAAAGCCAGACAGTGCAACACTGACTCCTCCTGAATATTCTGCATGTCTTGTTTCCACAAATTCCATTTATTTCTATGTAGTTTGCTCCTTCTCTTTTCTAAAGATCCCTCTTCCAGTTCTTGTATCTTCTTTACAATAATTAGTACTGAATGCTCTGAGTAAGACCAAAATTTCTTCCTCCATGGGGACTGATATAATATACCTGGATGCTTAAGTAGTGCCAGGCACACACCTTTGCTGACCCACTCCTCTTTTTAACCCAAGTTTAGCTACAGACGTTGTCCCAGAAGAGTAGTGCACTACAGTTCTGATGCCCTTCATAAAGGTATTAACCTTGATCTTGAGAATTAGGACCCATCAGCCTGACCAGCCTCATTTGCAGGCTGTGGAATGTTTTATAACGGATCTCACAAATTATATCAAAAAACTTGTTAATCTTTATCCACAAAAGTCTGGCTTTGTCAAAGGAAGCTCCTAAGTATTAACCCTAGTTAACTTTTTTGAGACCGTCACAGAAGCAGTTGACAGTAACCATACAATGCACACAGCATATCTAGACCTGGCGGAGGTATTCAATATCATACTCCATGCTGGCAACTTAAAGCCAGATTATTTAAAAAGAGATCACCTGTATAGTAAGATGGCTAGCAAACTGGCTGAAAGACAGAACCCATACATTGAATCGTAGGGACCTCATCGGAAAGTATGAAGGGGTGACCACTGTTGTCCTTCAGGGCTCAGTGAAAAAAACGCTCCTTTTCAGCATTTACTTTTCTGTTCTTCAGACAGGGAGCCAGGATTTGTGGCTTATTAAGTTTGCAAGCTGGAGTTTTCCCCTCTGATAGGCAAACCTTCCTGCAAGAACTTTTGGTATACTGAAAATGGGCTAAAATTAAATGCTTAAAGTGCAGTGTTATCACATTTAATAGATAACCCCTTTCGTTAGCATACTTTACTGCCAGTGCATTACTACAAATGGAAATCATATTTAAAGACCTTAGAACTTGGGTTGATGACTCCCTATCATTTGCTTATCATGTAACAACAGAAATCAGGAAATCCTTCTACTTAGTGTAACTAATCACCAAAGGAATATCATCCAAATCTAAGGTGGTCATCATTTGCTTATATCAGGGGATGATTAGGGAGTTATTGAATGCAGCTTCTCCTTTGGGATGTGCCTTACTAGGCATTATCAAACAACTGAAAAAGCCACAAAGATTTTTAACCAAGAAGGCGATAGGCCTAAAGACCCTATCTACCAGGAGAGATTGATAAGTGTGTACTAGGCTAATGACCACTAGGGCCCTTTAAAAGCCTAGCCATACAACCCCAATCTGACCTCCAAATCTGAGTTATATAGGGGGTGGTTTACTGACTGCCTCTGTCAGAGACATAGGTACCACACCAGTGGTGAATTTCTGATTACCCATCCATTGGTCCAGGTTGCACTTAAATAGGGATAGGGAGGAACTCCACTTCAAATGGATGAGGAAACTGTTCCAGGGAAAGGGAATTCTCTCAAACATATCTGTCTCTCCAACTTATCCAGTTTATGCTGCAAGCAAAATTTGGGTTTTTTGATCTAGTAGTTCTGATGCTGATTGTTTTGCGGATGTGCAAAATTTTTATCAAAACAGCGTCCAGGGATGCCTTGCATGCCAAGCAAAGATTACTTCTCAGAAGTCTGTAAGTTAGAGACAAGGCTTTGAGGCAGTTGGTGTAGGGCATTATGTTTATTGCCTGTATTCTTCTTGTAAGGAACATTTGTGGACGTTCTAGTTGCTGCATGCGTCTGGTCCGGTATATACCGAAGGGGAATTGTACTCTATGATGGGCCTGATGAGGTCTGAGTACAGTGGTATGACGCCCTTGTTTATAAGTTGAGCATTATAGAAAGATGTTCTTACTACCGTGGTCACACTTTGGTCGAAGGCTAGGTTACTGTCTACATGAATTCGCAGATCCCTGACTAATGAATCAACTTGTAGGGGTGTTTTATTGATGATGAAGTTACTTGGGTTGGCTGTCTTCCCAAAAGGTACTATAATGCAGTGCTTGGTATTGAGTTTCAAGCTATGGCTTTGGCACTGAGCATTTGTGTCAGACTTTTCTGAAGGGTGTTTTTTATTAATTTATTTTATTTATTTTGTTTGCTGACCAAGTAGTGTCCGTCTGGGCCAGAAGCCCGTTTTCAGTGGAGACCTGGGAAGAAAAGCTCCAAGGAAGATTGCAATACTATTTACAGTTTACATATGCCAGTTGTATCAAATTAACTAAACAGACATTACTACAGTTGCAAGGCTGATACTTAGAAATAACACAGGTATATTAAGGAAATATTACACAGTATTCTGCATTTGTCAAAGCATTTCCAAAAAAGGTGTCTATAGTTTCCATCTGGGGGGGGGGTGGGTTTCTGTGACTGCTCCCACTTTACAGTGATCTGAAAATTTGGTTAGCCAGAGTCCTTTGACATTGGCTTTGACATCCGAGAAGTGGATGCCAAAGAGTAATGAGCCTTGCAGAGAGCCCTGGCAGACTCCACTTGTGACCAACCTCTTTGTGGAGGTGGCGTCACTGATTCTAACGTCCTAGGTCATATCAGTGAGCTATCTAGCTGTTCGGCATGTTATAAAGGAGTTTATACGTAGTTCCATACATTTGGTGACAGTACCTGAGTGGGGTATCATATCAGATGTTTTCGCCAGATCTAGGAAGGCAGTATGCACAAGTTTTCCTGTCATCCATTTCCTTAGTGACCTTTTCAAAGAAGTCCACCAGATTCAGTAAGCATGACCTTCCTTTGACAAAGCCAAACTGGGATATAGCCAGAGTCTGGAGGTCTCTTATAACCTTGCCAATAATTTCCATTATAATAATTTCAATGGCTTTACAAGTAAAAGTAGTCATTCCAGTAGGTCTTGTAGTTTCTGGAATCTTTTGAAGATCCTCCGTTATGAAGGGGGATGACCATTGCAGTCCTCCATTCATATGGCACAAAGCCTATATCAAGACTGTAATTAAATAATGATTCCTGGTGTCCTGGTAAGTTGTGTTTTAGACTGTTTAGGAGGCATCCTGGGATGTTAACTGGACCCACTGCGGCTGTATTCTTGGCTTTAGCAAGTGACGCCAGTACATACTACCTAGTTGTAGTTGGAGGGGTTATGTTTGAGGGTATTTTTTTTGGGGGGGGGGCTTGCTGGAGGTGAGAGGGAGGGTAAAGTTGAAACTAAATTTGTCTGTTAACAGGTTTACTATATTGCCAGGGTGTGTGAATGTGGCACCATTAGTTCAGCACACTTGCTATGTGCTACCCTTGAAGTTTCTGACATAGCCGAAGAAGGTCTTATGGTTATATTTCGCTTAGGAGGCTATCTTAACCTGAAAGTTGGCTTTGCCTGACCTAATTAGCCCTCTTAATTGCCTATTTAGTTTGTTGAACGAGTTTTTATCTTTATGGGAATTATCCTTCCCGATTTTTGCCCTATTTTTTTCCCTTTTGTTGTATATCCTGTTTAATTTGGGGTGTCATCTGGGCAGTTTGTTTCTGGGGCTAGTCCTGGGCTTGCTTTTGGTAGGTACATTAGCCATTGACATGGTTGTACAGAGTTTGTGAGCAATTCAATGTAGGCTGTTGTGTTCTTGGGTTTGAATTTTAACAAACCATCTCTCAATAAAAGGTCGTTTTGCCTTTGAATAGTTCCAAACTGATACTAATTTTAATGTGATTACAGAGTTGATTTTGAAGGAGACAGCTTTATGGTCTGATCTTTCCAGGGAGGACAAGGCATTTGGGGTGGGGTACAGAGTTATTTGTGAGCACAAAGTCCAGTATGTTGGAGCCTCTAGTGGCATATTCACTGTTTGGTCAAGAGTAATTGTCTCTCTGCCTGTAGATTTGAGGCCATGTAGGATTCCTATTCTACAGAAGATCAGTTAAAGTCTCACATGAGTGGGATGTTAGATTGGATGGTGTCTTCAGTAGGTCCAAGTATGCATTTTGAGCTACTTGGAACATGGAGGTTAACCTGTAGCTGGCTAGTATATGGTGTGGTATTTTGTCTGTGGTGATCTGCACATGGATAAACTCCAGCACGTCATCCTGTTTGACCATCCTAGACGCATGCTTGTTATTAATGTATATTCAGGCACCTCCACCTTTAGACCTTGTCTGTGCAGCTACTGGTCTAAAAGTGTGGAAGGGACTGAAACCTTGTACTGCTGGGGTGTACTCTCTGCTGCTTTAAACAATGTCTTGGTAGCTGCGCAGATATTTTTATCCTCAAGTGTGAGGAAGGCATGGAGGGAGAGGGTTTTTTATTTAGGCTTCTGGCATTGAGCAGTAACACCTCGGGGTTAATTTGAGTTGATTTTGATAAGTCAGTAGGTTTGTCAGTTTGGCATTGCCTAAAAATGGCACTGTAGGATGGATAAAGTTTTAGTTAGTATTCCAAAGCCTAGCCGAGAAAGGTGCAGACCATCCTTGGCAAAACAACATGGTCTGTTAACCATGTTCTCCCAAGCTGACAAATACTGGATCCCTTTAGAATGATACCAGAAAAGACAGCCAGTTGTTGAAGTTGGTTATTTTTTGCTCGTATTGTGACATCGTCCTCAATGATGGTAATATGCTGCTCAGTACTAGGCTCATACCAGCCTGAGACACCGTATGAAAGCTCCATAATTTTTGTCTTCGTATAGTTCAGGGAAGTACAACTTGGGTCATTTACACTTACATGGACTGTGAAGTCATACTGGTGCCTGTGGCATAATGACTTGAGTGTGTGTGTCATTTGGAGGGTCCTGGCTCCACATAAGTCCTGGCTCCACATAAGTAACTAACACTTGTCTTCTCCTACTTCAGCCTGATTAGAAGGGCATCAGTGTATCTTTCAGTGGAGTCCCCAATGACATGACAAGAGTCCTGAGAAGTGTATTTGCTTGCCTTAGAGGCGTAGTGTTTGGGGCTCCACTGAGCATGACATTGTGTGGTGGTGGGTTTGTTTTTTTCTGAGTGCCTTTGGGCTTGCTGAGACATAGCTTTGACAACAGGAAGTCTAGGTGATTTTTGTTGTTTAGGAAGATTGCTTTTAAGTGCCTCACCATTCTTTGTATATGTGTATGTGTGTTTTCAAGAACTTCATATGCGCCTGAGTTTAGCCTCCAGTGTCATTGTTCAAGTTTGCCTCTCGCAAAGTGTGTCTGCCTCTTAGGATTAAGTGGTTTAGGTAAACATGATACAATTGCTACATTGTCTAAAGATTGCCATATCTACCAAGCTGGCTACAAAGAAGTTATAAAAAAAAATTGCATGCCCATACTGTCCACTCATTTGCTGCAGACTAATAAGGGTGCTTTATTAGGGTAGATTATGCTAAACAATACTAAATTCTACTAATTGTAATGTTTACACAAGACTGAATCATACTAAATCTGTAGGTATTGCCACTTGCTTGTCATCATGAAAGGTATTTGCTCTATATTGCTTTACAAGATACAGTTTTATGGACTCTTCTACAGTCAAAATTAGCTTTTTAAGTGTTTGCTGCCATATAGGGCTAACCAACAAAAATGTGCAAAATTTATAGCACCACAGAAAAAACAGAAAACTTAACCCTTTGGTCAATAAAATGGCTACACTACTAGTCATTCTGTGCATTTCCTAACTCAGATAGGCCAGGCAAGCACTTCCTCCAGCAAGGTGAATAAATTCAGTCCTCCTAATGTAAAACGGAGTAGAAGAGACTCATAACTGCAGTGCTACCACAGACCAGTTGAACAGCTAGCCGGTAATTCTTTGTTGAAGATGATTTTGAAGCAGTCTTAAGTGCAGTAACAGTAAAAGGAAGAACTTTTTTTTAATACAAAAATTACCATGACATATAGACATAAAAGCAGCAAATAGTGATCACTCACAATAATGCAAGCACAATAATGTAGCAATCAAAGGTACATAACTTTGCCTAGATGGCACAAGATACAATTAAAATGCTTCTGGAATGGTAGGCTATGGCTCCAAGCTTTGCTAAATTCTAGGAAAATGAGCAGGAGACAATATGTAGTAAAGGAGTTTACTCAAGCAATACTAGTTTCCTGGGTGGGACTCAGTGTCATGGATATATGGAAAACAATGGGCGGGATGAGTACATAAATAGTTTATATAGCAGACAATAGCAGTGAAAGAAGAGAGAAGAGGGATTTTGGAAATCCGATTACAATAAGGGGTGGAGGCCAGAAACAGCCATATAAAACCATCATAGCAAAGGGAGGAGGGAGAGTTAGGAAAAATTTTCAAGGAATAGGGAGGCTAGCTTGAGAGGCATCCAGTCAAATAAAGACAATATCGAAGCTCTTTCAGAGACTTGAACTTGATGTAGTAGTAGGGGATGGGGTAGACACATATTGCAACTTTAAGCAGGTAAATGACAATCAGAATATAAAAGCATTAAAGCGCAAACTGGAACAGAGACAGTTCTCTCACTATTGAACTTGTACTACAGTTTAAGGCACCAGACTATGCCGAAATTTGTCATTAACACTGTTTATGGCAAAAATGCGATAGATGATTAGGGCTCAAAATCTGGCAGTAGTACACAGTCCTACCACAATTATGAATTCATTTGCAAGACTGTGGCCCAGCAAGGTTTAAAATACAGACAGCTTTTACAAGTGATTTTACTTGTGGAAATAAAAGTGCAGAATACTGTAGAAACACAATCTTCCCCACAACTGCAAATTAAAATTCAAGACTAAGGTTCCAGAAAAAAAGAAAAACTAAAAAACATATATTTTTTTTACTAAAACATGGAAACAGGCAGAAAAGTACAAAAGTATCACCACACAGGTCACTAAGTGCAACTTAAATATTTAAGCAGAATTGAAGCCTTCATTTTGATGAAAAGCTAGTTACTCTCAGTTCCACACCTCTCAAAGGTTTGGATAATAGACCTAAGTTCAGACTAGGCAATTGGTTGGCAGACTATTGCATGCCTATCAAATAACCAGACACTGATCGAAGGTGAGAATCAAACCCTGTACCTTGTGTGTGTGAGATAAATACCTTAAGAATTATGCCATAGGTTCATTGGATTCATTGGTTGGAAGCACTATCCTTTTATTCTGTATCTTACGGACTTTTGAAGGGAGACCTTTGCCTGGCCTATTCCATCATTGAAGACACCGTTGTCCTTGATCTCTTGCATCTCCGCATGTCCTATATTTTGATTTTCACCAGAAATAGGAACCTTAATCGTTGCATACAAATAAAACAGTGGAGAGACAGGTTCATCATGCAGCATCTTCCCCGTGTCTGGAATGGACTTCCCTGTAGGTTAAACTCACTAGCATCCTTCATGTGTAACCTGGATGATTGGATGGATCCCCGCAACTTTATACTAGTATTGGCTGGCCTAGCCCTTATTTAGAAGGGGGGTATAGCCAGAGGGTAGGTACGGTACTTGGAAGGTGTATATTGTCCTATGATTAATTTCCTTGAAATATCTATGAATTAGTGTGGACTGCTATAATGGTTTCCTGTTGGAGTTTCATGGTGCTGACCGTTATTTTCGCTGTTTGTAAAATTCCATAGCCAGAATGACAGCTGTGTCTGTCATTTTGATAGTGTTACTGTTTGCATTATAGGACTTGTAGTGATTGCCTATGGTAGTAATGTTGGCATGTTATGCTCTTCACTACCTAGCCCCTTATAAGAGGAGTTTGATACCCTTTACCCTAATATATCCACTCCATTCAGCTGTTGAGGGACTACTGGTGGTTTCCAGAGTGTGTCTTGAAACATCTGGCAGGCACAATCTTCCTGATGTCTTTGAGTGATTCCGATTGCTTACTGGGGTGGTCATGAAGCATCACCTCTTCAGGACAGCATATCTGAATCCTTGCCAATAATTCTTACGGTCGTGCAGCGGTTAGTGTTGTTGCTTCACAGCAAGAGGTTCTCCGGTTCGATTCTCTGCTGGAGCGCCTTCTGTGTGGAGTTTGCATGTCCTCCCCGCGGTCGAGTGATGTTTAAAGACATGTAGGTAAGTGCATGCGTGAATGGGTGTGCCTTCTTTGAAGGTTGGGCATCAGGCTGGCACCTCGGCACTGTAAAAATCCACTGCCAGTCATTAGCAGACCGGAGTTCCGCTGTGGCGACCCCTAACCGGGAAAAGCCGAAAGACATTAGTTTTAGTTATTTAGTGTTTGTTTATCCATTAGTATCATTAAAGCTGCTTGTTTTCTTGTATTTTAACTATGTTCAGCACTTGGCTCAAAAAACTGTTTTAAATAAATGCAATTGCCTTCCCAGCCACTAGCTTCCCCGCCTCATCATTAGACTTCCACAGTCTGTCTTTGTCCCTGTTAGAGGTAATAGATGAATGAATTTGGAAGAGAACTGTCCAACAGTGTAGTTTGAGCTCAAAGCAAGCCTATAGGGCATCAGTGCTAGCTGTGGCGTTCACGTCCCCTACAGCACAGTATGCTTCGCTCACCTCTTAGTTTGCAAGAAGCACCACTTCCCATTCATGTGAGATATTTCTGTTGGCTAGCTCCTAAAGGTTGTCTTTTTTTCTTGACATTTCTTATTAAATCAAAGAGGCAAAGATCACGGTTTCTAAGATGGATAGGGATAAATTAATCCTGTTTCTCAGCTAGCTCCTTTACAGACAGCCCATCCTTTGGCAAGACCTTACATTTTATGACTTCCATAGTGGACTAACATGTCCTGCAGTACTGTTTCCTCCAGAATAGATTTACTCCATTACTTTTTGAAGAAGGTGGAGATTTGAATCATTATATTTTGACGAAGATAGAGATTTGGATCATTCCTCCATTGAAACTGATCCAAAAGCATACCTCTCAACTGTCCTGCAGATAATCTCTGATTTTTCCTCATGTTTTTGCTCTCTCCTTTGTAAAAGTTCTTTGAGCATTACAGCATTACATACTAAACTAAACTTACATTCCATACCTGTTCAGAAAATACACGTTGATGCAAAAAAAGTTTCACTAGCTTTTTAAGTGGATTAACATATTTAAAAATTGTCCCTGATATTGGGCCTTTGTTTCCCATTATTTTTGTTTTTGTTATTAAATCTTGAGCAAAGAGGTTGAGAACAGTACTCTGAAGGATGCTGTTCTGTAGCTGGAAAGCATGTAGACACTGGGTTTTCCAGCCACACAGCAGTTGACAGCATTTATGGCCCCACTTAAATGTTCCACTTTTCTTCTCAGTATTCCAAATCTGATTTCTTTGTCATTTCCTTGCTTCACCATAGCACCTCCCAAACATTAACATCTAGCCACTCTGCCATTGGGACATATTTCAAAGCCTTGGACAGGTTTGAAATAGGTATTCATTCTAGCAAATACTTTGGACCAAGATACAATCAGTTATCTCAGTCATCTGTCACATTTCTGTCTTCTGTAGCGGACCAGGTTTTGGGAAAGCCATTTTAGCTGCTTGACTCCGAGGAAGCTGTGTGACTGTTGCATTTCACATTGCTTACTGTACCTTTGATGGTGCTTATTGCTGTGGTAAGAGCTTAATCTGCATATACTTGTTTACACAAATTGCCTTTATGGTTCACAGCCTTTAAGAAGGGCTTCATCGTACCATCATGGATGCCGTTTTATTTTGGTCGAGTGGGGAGTGGAGTCCTGGTTGGGGTAGCTTTATAGACTACTATTGAAGATCTGCACAAGAGGGGAAAGACATTAGTATTGAGGGATATGTATAATCTTCCAACTGCCATTTTTTTCTTTTGATGAGCTGACTACAATCAAAAGGATAAAGACCTTTCAGTAAAGAGAGAATGTCCTGCCAGTGATTATGCTTCTTCCCTTTGGAGTGTGTGAAATCCTCAGGAAAACCAGTATCCCATGCTGCTCTATGAAAGTTCTGGCCACAAGCAAGATTTTTTAAGTAGGAGAATCATTTGTTATGGTTGCTTGCCCCAGCCAGAAAGTGTTCTTCCTCAACATTGCCAAAAAATGCATGTTTTGGAGCTTTGTCCACATATAACAACTCATTTAGCAAAACAGGCTGTTTCATAAGAGCTCTTGACACGGTCTTAATGCCCTCTTCAGGAGGGTGATGCATTGTTACTGTCTGCGGTAAAGCAAGGAAGTGTTTTACTGTCAATTATGCTGTATTATGTCCTGAAGTTACGTGGGGGAGTGGTTTGACAGTCTTGGGCTTTGTAGTCTTTTAATTGTTCACATCCCTTTGTGAGGGTCCACATTGCTGTTCCCCAGTTTTTGATGCCACTACTACCTGAGGATTTATGGGTGACATGATTGACACCTTTTGCCACATCATCGAATGAAATATCTCTGTAGAATGTTGTGGCATTTTGTCTTAACTCAGCAGTATCTGAGTGCTTCCTTTTGGCCTTTCCTTTTGTCTCCTGTCTTCACCAAAATGCTTGCTGTGGTGTAGCAGAAATGTTTCAGTAGAAGAATTTCCCAAATTCTTCTGTATTGATGATTGATTTATTGTGCCGCTTTAGGGCTCCTTATCTGCAGCTCTAAATTAGGCTATGCATTTGTTATAGCCTTCAGGAATAAGTCACTCCTGATTGCACCCCGGGGAGACTATTATATTCATTAGAGTTATCCTGGGTGTGCTTCAGTGCTATCTTTCTGTTTACAAATAGTGGATATAAAAAGTGTACACACCCCTGTTAAAATGCCAGGTTTTTGTGATATAAAAAATGAGACCACAATAAATCATTTCAAAACTTTTCCCACCTTTAATGTGACTTATAACCTGTACAATCTAATTGAAAAACAAATCTGTTAGGGGAAAACAGTATAAAAAATAAAAAACGTACAATAAGCTGGTTGTATAAGTGTGCACATAGTTAAACTAATACTTTGTTGAAGCACCTTTTGATTTAATTACAGCATTCACTCTTCTTGGGTACATACCTGCCATCCATTAAAGAGACTCTGATTAACCCTAAATAAAGTTTAGCTGTCCTAGTAGGATTTTCTTGACATTTACTTAGTTGCCTGCTACAGCAAAAGCCATGGTTTGCAGAGAGCTTACAAAGCATCAAAGGGATCTCATTGTTGAAAGGTGTCAGTCAGGAGGAGAGTACAAAAAACTTTCCACAGCATTGGATATACTATGGAACACAGTGAAGACATTCATCAAAAAGTGGAGAAAATATGGTAGAACAGTGACGTTGCAAAGAACTGGAAGTCCCTTCAAAACTGATGAAAAGACGAGACGAACACTGATTAGGGAGGCTGCCAAGAGATCTACAGCAACACTGAAGGAGCTGCAGGAATTTCTGGCAAGTACTGGTTGTATACTACATGTGACAACAATCTCCCGTATTCTCCATATGTTTGGACTGTGGGGTAGGTTTGCAAGACAGAAGCCTTTTATTGCACAGAAAAACATCCAGGCCCAGCTAAAATTTACAAAGCGATGCATCAAGTCTCCCAAAAGCATGTGGGGAAACTGTGTTATGGTCTGATGAGACCAAGGTTGAACTTTCTGGCCACAGTTCCACAAGGTACGTTTGGTGCAAAAACAACACTTCACATCACCAAAAGAACACCATCCCCACAGTGAAGGATGGTGGTGGCAGTATCATGTTTTGGGATTGCTTTTCTTCAGTTCCCTCAGCAGAGCAGAGGGTATTGGTTAGTAGGCACATTCTATGTGGATTAGAGAATATTTCTGAATATATTTCCCCCATTTCCCAGTTACTTAAAAAAAAATCTGAGCAGAAAGGCCATAGCTCATCATATGGCACATGATTCCCAGGAGAGCCTGCTTGCATCTCAATGTTTGCTTCCCAAAACTGTCCTGACATTTCTCCAGGTCTTATGAAGTAAATGTTGAAATTCTTATCAGTAGAACATATTCAAGTAAACTGACATCTAGTGCAAAATGAAAATAATTCTTAATTTAGGCATAGTATCCTCTTCCTTCTGTTAGTTGAGTCTGAGTTATTCTTTAGTCAAGGCACACTTTTTGACCTGGTGGAGTGCAGAACTTAGGCTAAGCATTGACTGATTAATAATTGAAACCGGTTCCTCCTGACTGTATGACTAATGATTCTCAACAGATTGTCAACACTTCATCTGTGCACTCCTGCAGCATTGACAATACGATGTTGACAAAAAAATGTGTGTCTGTGCCAAATATTGCATGTTTAAAAACCAAACCCACCAGTGCCAGATATTTATTGCATGTTTAAAAACCAAACCCACCAATGTGGAGAAACTTTGTATACCAAAACCACAGCATGTTTGCTAACTAGATAAGCCCAGTAAATGCAGGTATTTATTTTCAAGGATGACCCGTAAGCACCAGGTTAAGTGATTAGCTCCGAGTCTCACAGTAGTCCGATATAGAGGTGGAGGGACCCAAAACTTGGACTACAAGAAGCAGCTTATTGACTGTGTACATAGCCTTAATTGGATCTGCTAAACTTCAAACACCCGAGTCATTTTCTGACATGGTAGGTGGAAGTCTGATCATCCAGTATGCCAGTAATATACAGAGTTTTTACCCCAAAGTACAACAGTCAGCACTTGTTAAACTTGGGGGGGGGGGGGAAACAATATTTATCCTTTGTTGACTGGGTTAATCTCACTTGGTTAGCAGCCTCTTTTTCAGGGGAGACCTAAGGTGGTGGTTGTACAACTAGGAGAAATTTGGTCAGGGCATCAGGGAACTTCTCTCTATAGGTGCTAGATGGCGCTGGAGAGCTCCTAGAGTAGCAAGGGAGAGGCCTACTGAAAACAGCAGCAGCATGGAGTAGGGGAGAAAAGCTGTGGAGAGTTTTGAGATGGAAACTGAGAATTTGGAGAAAAATTTGTTCAATGTGGAGATTCAGAATGTAAAAGATTCTTGTGTGGTGGATGTGTGTTTAGCTGTCTCCTTGGAGAAAGAGCAGAGTCTGTGGAATAGGTGCGGATAACAAAACTGGCATCAGGAGGGTTTCCAGATCTGTTAAAAAATATTCAAGCAGTATGACCCAGGTGACAGTACTGCTGTTTCATGTGGTGAAATGGCAGGTGACTTTTTTAGAAGTGCAGAGGATGTGGAAAAGGAACCAGGTGAAGTCGCAGCAGAGAATTCAACAGTAAACATTAATCAATCAATGACCGTAAGTAAAAGTGGAAAGGAGCAACAAACTGAGAGGGGGGGGCTGGTTTTATGGTAGCAGATTATGGAGTAACTAAAACATATGCAGCAGTAACAGCAGAGAAAAGCAGTGCAGCAACAAACCTTAAGTAAAACTTTTTTTCTTTTAAAAGAAGAGAGGACCAGTTGTGAGAATAAGAGCAAAACTAACACTGTAATAGGCATATTTGATGTATGGGACAATTTGGTAACTGTTTTAGGTTTTAAAACTCAAGAAATTTGGTCTTTTGTACATATTGGGGCAGAGTTTTTATGACAACATTTGAAACTGATGGACTGGTGATAACTTTCTGGAACTGTGTACCAAAAAGGAAATTTATCCCGTAGAGCAATTATTTTTCTGGTAGTAACTTTGTAAAAAAAAAATGGTACTTTGCAGTTTAGAACTGATAAACTGAAAGATGAGTGTTTAAAAATGCATGTGTGAAACTGTTTGCAATATTGTGTCAGAGATGAGAAACTTATGGAATGGAAGGGGAGGTTGGAATTGTTTTGAAATGTGAAAACAACATTGTGGAATACTAGCCAAGTATTTTTGTGGCTGGTCGTAGAGCAACATTAATATATGCTGGCCAGCTAAATCATATTTCTTTTGTGGGGATTTTTCTAATTTAATAGATTGTGACAATGTATAATGTAACTATTGTGGGAAGAAAGAACTTACTAGAAGAAAGTGTGCGCCTGAATACAGGTTTTGAAAAGGGGGGTGGGGCACATTTGGATGGAGTGTCAAGAGCAAACAGTAAATAATGCTAGGTCTGACTCTAAACCGGTTATAAGTGGCGTTCCCCAGGGCTCAGTCCTAGGACCCCTCCTGTTTGGCATATACTTCTCAGAGGTACAGGCAAGCACAGGAGGACTATGGCTGACCAAGTTCGCAGATGACTGCAAACTAGGGGCTATAATTGACTCTCCGGCTGACATGGACATCCTCTAAATGGGTCTCACTAAGACAGATACCTGGTGTCAAAACCATGGCCTCAAGCTAAATGCCAAAAAGTGCATAGTCATCCCCTTTGGAAAAAACAAAGTACCCACAAACTACCACATAGGTGGTAACCCCCTAAATACGGAAGACATAATAAGGGATCTGGGGACCCAAGTAGATGATAATCTCTCCTTTGATAATCACATTGCCAAAGTGGTTAGAAAATCCTTCTGTGTGGCCCACCTAATCACAAAAGGGTTTGCATCCAGATCAAAAGAGGTCATTGTGCCCCTCTATGCATCACTCATCAGATCCATCATAGAGTACAGTGCCCCATTTGGGATGTACCTTACAAGACACCTGCAACAGTTGGAAAGACCACATAAGTACCTCACCAAGAGGATCACTGGCCTCAAACAGATGCCCTATGTAGCTCGACTTAAGAAACTCCAGCTGTACTCTGTTGCATACCACGGTGATCTCTGCCTGACGTACAAGGTCATGTGCAACCCACTGTTGATGGACATGCACCACCTAAAGAAAACAATATCCCCTCGAGCCACATGCTCTTGAGATCTAAACCTCACCACAACAATAAATAGGACGTGCTGGAGGGATAGATTCCTGTCCCAGAGACTTCCCATGCTCTGGAACAAGATTCCAGTCTATATTTGGTAGAGCTCCTCACTAACACTCTTCAAGAGAAACCTTGATGAGTGGATGGCAAACAAAGTTTACCCCGGGGATCACTTCAGTGGATCTGCTGGACAGAGGCACAGGGAACTAATCTAAGGGGGCAGCGGAAGCCAAGAGAGAGTGCATGCTGGGAGAGGTCAGGAGAAGGGATCGTTACTAATAATTTTTAGCCAGTGAAAAATCTGATTCTGAGGATCAGGGATTATTGTGCATAAACCCAGAAAAATATTTAATTGTAGAAAGAGTAATAATAAGAAAACAAAAACTTAAATGTATTTCCTCTAAACGTAAAAGAAGGAAAAGTAACAGTTGTATAGTACTTTCAGTAAATTTGAACAATATTAACACTGTAAGAATGATGCTACAGGATGGTGTAGTAAATGTGATGTGGATGTTATTCTGTTAGAGGATGTAAGATTCCTGACACATGAAGAAAGACTTTAAACAGAAAAAGTGTGTGTGTGTGTGTGTGTGGTGGGGGAGGTATGTGAAACATAGGAAATGGACGTTGTTCTGGAGTGGCTGCGTTGTGTAACAAAACTAGTGAAAATACTAGACGTAACGTTGGCAAGGATGGGTAGGTTAACTGTTGTGAATGCGAGATGGAGACATGTTTATAGAATTATAACATTATATGCATATATAACTAGTAAGGAAATAATCTGTTATATCAAATATTGGACTATGTGGTGGTTACCATGAAAATTGTATTTGCAGAGGACTTTTTGACTTGGGAGGGGGGGGTGTAAAAACAAAGGGAAAGATGTTAAATACAAGAAGTGATGAAATGTGGCAAGCTGCGAAGAACAAAAGTCAATGGACTTGTAGAAAGGGCAGTTGGACATGAAATTGATTTTTTATTATCAGAAAGCTGGGAGTTGGCAGTTGGTGATACAGTTGACAGTTTTTTCACAACATTTATCAATATGGATGGAGGTGATGGAAGAAAGAGTAAATTTAAAATAGACAAGGGAATAAAGATAGTAGATGAGAAATCATGGGATGCAACTGGAAAGTGGGAAGTATTGCAGTTATGAAGGGGTCATAAAACCATGAAAGGCTTCCATAAAAGTTGGTGTGAATGGTGGATTGAATTTAAAAAGAAGTATAAAGTTTTTTTTCTAATGGCAGGATGAGGTAAGAAAGGAAAGTGATGCATGGGAACATGTATAGAAATGTGTTAGAGATTTTAGAGAATAACACAAGAGACTATGATATGGAAAAAGAAATTGATAAAAAAAATCAAGAAAAATAAGGTAATGCACTTTAGACAGATGTTTACAAGGGAGAAAGGAGTAAGTACCTGCATATTTGAGTAAAATAGTAAAGGAGGATATTAATATAATGAGGGAAATTAAAAAAATGTAAAAGGGGAGGTAAAAAGAACACAAGCAACTTGAGTATTATAATACAGCATGTGGAAAATGTGATTAATAAAAAAAAAGAGAGGATGGAAAGTAGAAAAAAAAATCCAAAACAAGTTAAGGAAGAATTTGAAAAATAAATTACTATTAGTGAATTGGATGAAGTACTTAGGAAAGTAAATGTTGACTCATCATGCCCAGATGGTATAGGGTATGGAATGTATAAGAATGTAATGAACTGGTAAAGAAAGTATTTTGTAAATGGACTGAAAGAAGGTTTTGTTTATGAAGGGTTATGTAGTGGGATATTAAACTTTATATGGAAGAAAGATAAGAATGAAATAAAAATTGGAGATCCCTCACATTAAATAACACAGATTATAAACTTTTTTATGAGAGTAATACAAAGAAGATTTGAAGGAAAGCTGAGGGATATTATAGAAGAAGGTATAAAAGGGAAGGGGTGTCAAGAATTGTAATTGGCTTTGAGAGAAATTGTGGATGATATAAGTAAAAGGGAGGATGTGAAACTCATGTTAGGTGGTATTAGCAAGGCGTTTCATATAGTAGGAAATGATGCTTTGTGAGATATTATGGAGAAGTATGGAATAGGTAATGAGTGTGTATGTCAGCCAATCAGAATATAGTGAGTGTGTTACTGAATGGGGTGGCTGAGTAAAGAAATATGCATTGTATGTGGTATAAGACAAGGATGTCCCATGAGTGGAATATTTTGTGCATTGGTAATGAATGTGATAGTGAGTGAAGTAGCTTCTAAAATGAAAAGTGCTAGATATGTGATGCAAAAGGAGGTGGTGATTCCAGTAGTTTTGACATGATGCAGTGGTAGTTAAGAACAAAATATGGATGAAGGAAATTTTGTTTTGTCTGAGTAGATGTTTAAAGGAAATGGGAATGACTGAATAAAGATAAAAGTAAGTGTTTTTGATGATGTGGTGAAAATTGTGGGGGAAGGGGTTCTCTATGAAGAAAGCATCTTTGCCGGGAATAAAATGTGGGAATATTATGTAGTTATGATGCAATGGGAGGGGTTGATAAAATAAATTAAAGAAATATGTCTTCTGTGGAGGACTTAAGATTAGCATTCAGGAAAAAAAAAAGCTTATGTGGTGAATTCTGTATTAATGGGGAAAACAGCATATATGGCAAATGTTTATATGATCCCAGGGAAATATGAAAAGGAAGTTATACAGTTGGGGTTTTCTTTCGTATGGGGTTCAAGATTAAACCAGGAAAAAGAGGTATGTTGTATATGAGTGAAGATCAGGGAGGGTTTGGGTTACTCAATCCAGTTTATTTTGCTTCTTTTAACAAGTCTAAATTATTAAAGTAGGTAAAGGTAGAGAATGAGAAATTAATAGCAAGAATGTTTAAATACAAGTGCAAAAAGTTCTGAGATAAGAGAAAAAAAAGAATGATAATGAAGTTAAAAGCTAACAAGAAAAAAAGCTAACCTGGAAAATCAAAACTGATGTAGAGAAAGAAGGATATGTGGTATAATATGATGAAACCAGTATTATGTAAATCCATGGGAAGGTTTACCACGAGAAGTGATTGAAACTTTTAAGGAAAAGGTGATGTAGCAAGGTAATAGTGTCAGGATTTTTTTATGGAGACTGGTAAAGAATTTTCAGTAAAGGAGAATATGCCATGTTAAAAGAATCTTGAAAGAGTGTGTTTATTTTCAGGGGAGGAAGCAACAACAGAAAAGAGCATAGTTTTTTTTTTTATTTTAAAATGTCAGAGAGGTGAAACTCTGGAAAAAGTTGAGAATAAATTTTTTTGAGAATATTAATGATATAAACAATATTGATATGAGTATGATCATATATAGATAATAGGCACAAGATGAAAGAATATGTTTGAATGGTAGGCAATTTATTTTAAGTAATGTGTGTTATTTAGAATGAAAGATTGAATTAATTTTGTTCCACGGGAAATGGATTTTGTCGGATATATTGCGAAAAATTAGATTATGGTTGAGGAAAGAGAAGTGGGGACAATTAAGGAAGAATAAAAATGAGGATACAAGAACAATTTATTTATATATATATATATATATATATATATATATATATATATATATATGTGCCTGTAAATATGTAAATTTTATAAATATATAAATTTTTTTTATGTTGCATTAAAGGACCCCTACTCTTTTTGATAGTTGCCATGAGATTTTTTATAACCACCTGAGCTACCATTAACTCAAGTAGATGGGGTCTTGGTTTAACTTGTCATCCAAAAGGCAACATTCTCAGGAGTGTGGCTGTCCCTAATACTGCACTAAAGTGTCAGCAATCCATTCACCTGGAATGGGAATCAAACCCATAGCCTTTTGGTCTTCTGGCACCAAAGATTAGTGTGCTAGCTGTTGCACCACTGACACTGCTAATTTTACCTGTATATGCTGACCATAAATCCAGATCTCACTGGATCTTCATAGTATTTGAAAAGTCAAGCTTAGAGGTTTAGGAAGCTGACTACAGTAATTGTACCTGCTGGTGAGATAGATGTATGGCATGTAGCTGTATGAGCTTCAGGATATGTGCTTTAGCTTTGCACAGTCTCTTCCATGTGGTAACAGTCCTGGAGTATGAGCACTCTAAGGGAAGACATAGCATGGCCTCTTGTCAGCTGCCAGGCGAAGGGCTCTCTTGGCTGCCTGGATGAAGGTCTCACCACAAACTGTTTTATTTGAAATGCATGAGCAGTAGTGAAAGCTAGATGGTCTGTGTGCAGTGGTGAGCCAGGAAAACAGGACATAAGAACACAGCCTGTTTGAGGGAAATGTATGTCTTATTTTGTAAGTAAAAAGCAACAAAAAAAGCAGTTTTTGTAGGAATTATAACACCCACCAAAAATCTTACGAATAATAAACAGCCAAGATCCGAATGGAATAAACTTCACAAGAGTCTTCAAAAAACACACAAAATGCACAGATTTATTTGTGCATTTTATGTGTTTTTTGAAGACTCTTGTGAAGTTTATTCCATTCGGATCTTGGATGTTTATTATTTTTTGTAGGAATTATGTTTGCTGTTTCTAGCTATGAAGGAACTACAGATGGAGAGGCAGTGAACGATTCCATATGAAAGACATGACCTGTGCTTCGGCAAGTAAATCTAAAGAGTGAATTGTGATCAGACATACTGAGTTTCTGCATCTACTCAGTTTTTTCTTTGGAAGATGAGAATAACTACAGGGAGTACAGATAAGTTCTGTGCTTGCAGTTACAGCCGATTATACCTGAAATTGGCATCCAGCAGGAGGCTTCCTATCTCGGATGTAGCAGCTCATATTTTAGCCACCAGGGTTCTCCCTGCTGCAACTTTTTCACTTCCCCATCCAACATGAAGTGAAGCATCATTTATGCCATGATCCCTCCAGAAGGACAGTCACCCAGGGATGCTGTTCTTCATGGTTGCACATGGGTCTTATGTACACCCATCCCCAATGTATTTGATAATCATGTTTCTTTAGAAGGCATCCCATTGAAGAGCAAATGTCATCCTAATTGCCCCTTACTGGCCCTGACTAGTTTGATTCTTCCTTTAGTTTCATTTGCTTCACCCTCCCTAGGTACTAGACCTAGTAATGGGTCTGATTTCTCATCCTACCTGGTTTGCCCCTCTGACCATTCACTTCCTCAAGCTGACCACATGGTTTCTCCAGTTCTGATGATGGCCAGGAATTCCAAACATTCAGAGAGTTGTTCAGATCCTATCATCCTCTTAGAAACCTTCCACCAGGAAGGTTTATGCTAGTAAATGGAAACATTTTTTCAATTTGGGCTTCTTCTAAGGGCTCCATTAGATGCTATTCTGGATGACTTGACTGGTCTTTTTCAGGCTGTTTTTAGCTGTTCTATCACAAATA
The DNA here is from genome assembly GCF_019279795.1 of Protopterus annectens. NCBI lineage: Eukaryota > Metazoa > Chordata > Ceratodontiformes > Protopteridae > Protopterus > Protopterus annectens. The sequence goes on along the minus strand of NC_056729.1, from coordinate 337,485,852 downwards.
TACAAATGGCCACCATTTCTTATTTTCATGTTGACATGTATAATATCCCTGTGGCAGCTCTTAAGCTTTCTAAGGGCTTCTTGAGGAGTTACCTTTTTTTTTACACCTGCGTGTTCTAGATCCAGTGCCCCCTTGGGATCTTACTCGATCTTGCATTGAACCTTCAGCCACAGTACCCTTAAAACTGTTTTCATGGAAAACTTTTGTTTGGTTTCTGTGACATCAGCGAGAAGAGTGAACTTCAAGCATTGCGTCTGTTCCCTCTTGCTTGATGTTTCATAAGATAGAATGACCTTGTGGACCAATCCCTCCTTTTTGTCTAAGATCACTTCAGAGTTTAATTTGAATTAGCCCATTCATTTGCTGTTGTCTTTCCAAGTTTTAGTAGCAAGGGTGAATATTTACTTCATTGTTTGGATGTACATAAATGCAATCAGATTATATTTGGTTATAACCAAAGGTTTCAGAAAATCTGACCAATTTTTTGCATCCTTTTCTAAGGCAAGACTTGGTAAGCCTGTTTCCAAAATGGCCCTGTCCAGGTAGCTCTGTTTGCATTTCCTTTGCATACTCTTTGAAAGGAATGTCTTTACCTGTGAAACCTAGAGGTCATTCCACAAGAGCAGTAGCTACTTGAGTTGCATTTTTCTCCTAGGCTTCCATTGATGATGATTGTGCTGCAACTACTTGGTGCAACACCCATACTTTTAAGTCCCATTACAAACTGGATGTTCATTCTAGGTCTAGAGCTTCTTTTGGTTCCACCATATTGCAGAATGAACTCACTGAGGGCTCTGTCCCACAGGTTGAGACCAGGCAGAAAATACAGTATTGGATAAAGAAGTTAAGTATTTAATATAGGGATAGATCCATGTGGTTGTCTTCTGTCCATCTCGACCATCCCTCCTTCCATACCCCCTCCAAACTGTCACCATTTAGTAAGTGCTCCCAATTGGCCTTGTGGTCTGGCGTCAAAGTCTGTATAAAAGGTTCCATTTTATACTGCCTTTCCTTCCTTCCTTTCTCATCATCCTAATTATGATTTGTTATATTCCAAGGAGTTGTCATTGGAGCAAACTCAGTCTAAGTAGATGTGGGTAAAGATGGTGTGGAGCTCTTGGACTGAAGATTTTCAAAAGGCCAGTGTCTGATCTGTGTTGGATCTGGTAACTCACAGGCTGCGAAGGACAGAAGATGACAACACGGATCTATAGTTATGGTAAGTACATTTTATTTATTTATTTTATTAATGGTGTCTTTAACTGTACTTCAGGTAATTTTTACATTTTAGGATAGCCGAAGTACTCTTTGGAACTGGTTGAGAGCAGCAGTATTCATTAAAGCAAATGTTAATAAAAAGAATACTACATCTTTTCTGAAAACTATTTAGTTATAAAAGCTAATTATCAAATCAGCATGCATATAGAAACTCCATCAACTAGCTGTTTGTTTTTTGTTTTATTTGTGCCTCGTTATTTAATTGGATCAGTTTATTATTGAATGTCATTGGAGTTTTATAGGAGTAATTGATTTTATTAAGAAAGAGCTTCTGTAACTTTACTGATGTTCTTCGTGTTTCACTGTTGCAGTCATCACATTTGGGTTATCTGCTTGCAGTAGCCCTCGGTCAGCCTGATTATCAAAGTTTTGGGTCCTGCGTCGGTTACTGTCTCATCTTCCGTGACGTCAGGTAGTCAGGGGTATGAAGCATGCAGCTGACGCCATTACATCAGTCTTTCTTGCCGTGCGGTGCCCGAAGCAGAAGCAGTTCGCAAGTGCCAGTCGGCCGACTCCTGAAATTTTCATTTTCGAGTTTCAGAACCGAAGTCTTCAACTAAAGCTAAGTACCCCATTGGGGAAACTTTTTCTTGCTGTAAACCGATGTCAGTAAAAGTAAATAATTGTATTTCTTGTGGAAAGCAAATACCTCACAAAGATTTTCATTCATACTGTATTCCTTGCCTAGACCCTGACCACGATGTACCTCGCTGTCTGTTTTGTGCCTTATTTAAGCAACAAACTATTCGTTGTCAGTATATTTATGCTTCTAAATATTTTGGTACTCTGTTCAATTATCCAGATAATGTCTTTCGGTAAGCCATCCGACTACTGACATTCCAAAAAAACACAAAGATAAAGACAGAGACTAGCCGCCTAGGTCCAAAGCCGACAATGACACCACTTCTAAGCCAGTCGCCAGTTCGCCAGTACTCAGTGAGGTGCTTTCACAGCCCCTGATACCCGCTATTTCAGATTCGCAGGCCTTTACTGAGACACATTCGGAGTCCGGTATGCCGCGAGATTCTTCAACTGTGGAACCTGTGGATGTCTCTACCTTGGATGGGTTTGGAGCCGCTGTGCAGGCACCGGCTTCTGAGGGTGTATTCAGGCCTACTGACTTGCATATTAAACAGATGCCATCTTCTTCTTCAAGGCCTAAAACTCGAACCATGCCTAGAAAACCAACGCCCAGGCCGCATGGTCAGGCCTCTATGCCTAAAAAACAAATGATAAGAATGGCTGAAGACCTTATTATTTTAATCAGAGGAAGCCAACCTTCCCCCTCTAAAAGACCTGGGACTGAATTTGCTTATGATACTTCTGACAAGGATTCTGAAATTTCTGTTCCCTCTGATGACCAGGATTTACCCTTATCTACCTATGAGGATTCTAATGTAGAGGACTCTATTCCCTCTGCTTTCCCCCCTCCCCCCAGAGGATTTCTCTTTTGGTGAAACCCTGCATACTCTTAGGGAGCACTTTCGCTGGGAAAGCCAGGATTACTCTGATTCTAAAATGAGGCTTAGGTATTTCCTACTCCTGCCCCAACACAGGCCTTTAGCTATCCCTCCTGTACTAGACATTGTTAATGATGCCTTTTCGGAATCTAGCTTGGCCCCTGACTCGTTACCTCCTGCTCGCAGAAAACCTGATGGATATTACAGGGTTCCTGACTCTCACAAGTTCTTTTTTAAAAGTCCTACTGCGGATCCGGAGATCATTTTACAGGGACCCAAGGGCATTAAGGCTACTACTGCCAAAAATCTTACCCCCCTCTGATTGAGACTCCAGGGCGCTGGATAGATGGGGTAAGAAGGTGTACACTTCTGCAACTTTGGCCATTAGGGCCTTAAACTGCCAGTTTCATATGTTAAAGTATCAGCAGCATATTATTGGATTGCTTAAATAGAAAATGATGTTGATTGCTGACTGTGCTGAAAATAAGGATTTACAGGATTTAATGCATTCTGCTGAACAGGTTGGAAAGCATACTTTGCAATGTGGTTTTGATTCACTAGAGGCATCTTGCAGGGCTGCTGTCACTGGGTCTGTACTTAGAAGGCATGCATGGCTTAAGGAGCAATCTTTGCCAGATCATGTTAAAGCTAAATTGCTGGATTCTCCCTTAAATCAGGACCGCCTGTTTGGCAACAAAGCAGAAGTTGTTCTTAAAAAGATGGAAGAAAAAGCTAAGTCTATGCAAACTGTTAAAGATTTCCTGCAAGTACAACCTCCAAGATTTAGTAGGCATTGGCCCTCTAAGAATTGGTCTTTTCCTGCCTCTTCCAGGCCTTCTCAGTCCAAACCCAGAACCAGCAGAACACCCAGGCTTCAGCCCCAGAGTATGCACAGGACTAAGCATTGGGGGGGCTCCCACTTCCAATTCAGGGAGTAGTAAGACTCCCCCCTATGGTAAACTGTCTCAGTGACTTAACTTTAAAACGTCCAAGCACTTCTCAACTGACTGCTCCTTTAGGGGGAAAGATTGCTCTGCAGGCAAAAAACTGGGAACTCATTACCCAGGACAAATGGGCTTTAAATAGTTTCCCAAGGATACAGATTTCACTTCCACACATTACCAACCCCAAACGGTTGGCCAGATCTACCCTCAAATCAGTGGGCAGAGGCTCAAAAGCAAGTACTCTCTCTCTTAAGCATAAAGGCTATTCAAACTGTACCAGAAGAGGAAAAGGGACAAGGTATCTACTCAAGACTTTTCCTGTTACCCAGAAAAGACAACTCATGGCGTCCTATCCTGGACCTTTCTGTCTTGAACACCTTTTTGGTGATTCCAAAATTCAAGATTCTAACTCTTCACCAGTTACTTCCTATGCTAGGCAAAGATGCCTGGTTGGCAACACTGGATTTAAAGGAAGCCTACCTGCACATCCCAATCAGGGAATCTTGCAGAAGATACCTATGCTTCAAAGCAGGCTACATGCACTATCAGTTCTCTGCACTGCCCTTTGGCTTATCTACTGTGCCCAGGGTATTCACAAAGTGCCTAGCTCCAGTCATTGCATTTTGCAGGCAAAAAAATATTCAAATATACCCATACCTGGACGATTGTCTAATTCAGGCAGAAAGCCAGGACATACTTTTGAATCATCTGGCATTTGTGCAAAAGGTTCTAACTTGTCTGGTGTACACCATAAACGAAAAGAAATCGCATCTGGTACCCTGTCAACAAATTATATTCCTGGGAGCAAGCTTGAACACAACTTCCCAGATGGCTTTCCTCACGCCAAATAAACAAATTCATTTGACAACTTACTTCAAACTAATGGCCACAAAAACCCTGCTTATCTGCAAGGCAAATACTGCAAGCCTTGTGGTTCATGGCCTCCTGCGTTCTACTAATTCCATATGCAAGACTGCATATGAGGAAACTACAATGGTATCTAAAAAGCCTGTGGTGTCAACATTCTCAGGATCTAGAAGCAATGATTCCTATCATACCTTGCCTACGGTTAGAGTTCCTTTGGTGGGAAGAGGCCTGCCACCAAAACAAGAGACTACCATTCACTCTACCCCCTGCCGCCCAAACCCTAACAACAGACGCATCAGTCTACGCATGAGGGGCTCAACTGGCAGGGAAGTGCATTCAGGACAAATGGAACCCATGTCAAATGCACCTGCATATCAATCAAAAAGAAATGTTAGCTGTACAGAATGCTGTGACAGCCTTCAAGGACCGCATTCTTTCAGGGCAATTAATGGTAAAGACAACACCACTGTTATGTGGTACATAAGCAGGGGGTACCCATTCTTACCCCCTCTGCAGACTAGCCATGGCTCTGTGGAACACAGCCTTGAGCTACCAAGTGCATCTACAGGCTCAATTCCTGCCAGGAAAACTAAATACACTGGCAGACGAACTAAGCAGAAATCTCATGGACCCACATGAGTGGAAATTGGAACCAAAGACTTTTAACATGTTGATAGATAAATGGGGGAGTCCAGATATAGACCTGTTTGCCTCCCCCCCCCCCCCAGAGCTACCATTTGGACAAATTCTGCACAAGGACTCCCCACAAACAAGCTTGGAAAGTGGATGCTCTGTCCTTCAGCTGGAAAAATCTGTCAGTTTATGCCTTTCCTCCTCTGCTTCTCTCCAAAGTACTAAAGATCAAACAGGACAGACCAAAGACGATACTGATTGCACCAGACTGGCCACGCCAACATTGGTACCCCCTCTTGCGCAGTTTGTCACTGCTGACTCCATGGCACCTGCCTCAGACCCCTACCCTGCTGTCACAGCAGGAGAGCCAGATTTGCACCCTCAGCTTCAAGCCCTGAACCTGGCAGCCTGGCTAATTACCTAATCTCTCCGTTACCATCCCTCAGTAAACAAGTGTTGGATGTCATTTTGGAGGCAAGGAGGCCTAGTACTAGAAAATCTTATGCTGAAAAATGAAAAAGATTCTGTGCCTGGAACCAAACTCAATGGGTGGGCACAGCAGCGCCCAATTTACTTCAGATTCTTCAGTACTTAACTGAGATGCTTCACAAGGGCCTCTTTTTTTTCCTCCCATCAAAATTCACACCTGAACCTTTCAGCTCATTACAACACAGAACCACCCCTCTTCTCTCTTGCAGAGTTAAAATTCCTTTCTTGGAAAACAGCCTTCCTTTTAGCAATTATATCAGCAAGAAGGGTATCTGAATTACAGGCCCTTATGGCAGTGGAGCCTTTCATCATCTTTCATGCGGACAGGGTATCCCTCAGGACCAGTCCCTCCTTCATGCCCAAGGTGGTATCCATTGTGGCTCTTAATCAGTCCATTCATTTGCCAACCTTCTTTTCTAATCCACAGAACAAAGGGGAACGGATACCGCACTCCTTAGATGTGCATAGACAACTTAGATTTTACTTGGACAGGACTAAACCTCAAAGGAAATCTGAACAACTGCTGGTGGCATTTGCTGCAGGGGCAGGGAGGACGGCTATTTAAAAGCAAACCATTTCTAAATGGATAGGCCATTGCATTCATTTCTGCTGTAAGCATCATGGAAAACCTATCTCAAAGGGGATTAGACCCCATTCAACCAGGGCTGCATCTCCTCTACAGCCTTTCCCAGAGGTGTCTCTACCAGGGACATCCTAGAAGCTGCTACCTGGAGTTCTCTACATACTTGCACCAAGCATTACCATTTACCAATTTTCTCTAAATCCAGAGCTGGCTTTGCCACTGCAGTCTTGCAGGGCCTTATAGCTGGTCCTAATGCTATCTGAATTCCTCCTCCCATCCATAGCTTTAGGAATCTACCCAATTGTGATGACTGCAAGAGTGAAACACGAAGAACATAGTACAGTTGTGTGCAGTTACCATAAATGTAGATGTTCCGAGTGTATTCACTGTTGTAGTCCTGGTTAACCTCCCTCCAGCCCCCTGACTTTATATGTATGTATATATATATATATATATATATATATATATATATATATATATATATATATATATATATATATATATGAAAAACTGATGTAATGGCGTCGGCTGCATGCTTTATACCCTTGACTGCCTGACATCATGGAAGATGAGACAGCAACCGACGCAGGACCCAAGACTGATAATCAGGCCGACTGAGGGCTACTGCAAGCAGGTTACCCAAATGTGATGACTGCAACAGCGAATACACTCAAACATCTACGTTTATGGTAAGTGTACACAACTGTTGTTTTTTTTCTTTAGGAATGATGGTATTGCTCATTTTTTGTGGAAATTCTCCATTTCATATTTGTCAGGGTTCACTGATACAAGTCAAGTGATCATTTCCCTGGTTCTTATTACTGCTAAATAACATCCACTTTTTTGTGGAAATTGTACATTTCAAATTTATCAGTTTATTACTATAAATGTAAAATAAAATGTGTTCTGATCGTTGTTGCTAAATACTTTTATGAATGTACAATGTTAAATGTATTTATTAATGTACCTATTTTTTTATTTCCCCTTCACTAGACTGATAAGGGGTTTGACAAGGCTACTTTTGAAAAACAGATGTCAGTAATGAGGGGACAGGTAAGTTTGTTTGACATGACCGGTATTTTCCTTACTGTAACTTATTGTGCCATAGAGTGACATGTTCTGGACAGTAGCCTTTTTGAAGTAAACTTCACATCTCTCTTTAATTTGCATGTATTTTACAGTTTATAAAATTTAGTGACATCTTTTGTCATAGAATGTTATGGCATGAAATTCTGATGTGGTTTTCAAACTGACTAATTTTAAGGAGCTATGTCTGAAGAAGCATCTGTAGCAAAATACTAAAAAAAAATCTTTATTCTGAGAAGCCACATGTAACAGTATTAATTACTTTTGGCAATTGTCCATGATGTCAGTCACTGGCTGGCTAGTTCTTCCCATCGTTAAAGGTTCTTTAGTGCACTTTTTCACGGTGTTGCTGAATCTTTGTGTTTTCTAAGTAGGACAGTACATGGTGATTTGTGTAGATGTCTCAGGCCACAGCAGATTTACCTCAATGAAAAAAGTTTTGAAATTTAACTCTGGTGAACCTGCTCACTGTAATTATTTTTTCACCACACTCCCGTAGCTTACCTTGTGGCTCCACTACCAACATCCATTTTGTCCATTTGTTATGTGACTATGGGAGTGCTTAGCCACCTTGGGCTGAGAGAGAGCCTAGAGCCCATAATGCTCATAATGTTTCACTGTTGCGGTAATAACAACTTTGGATTTCCTGCTGTGGAATCCCTTGGTTGCCACGACTAACACTTAGAGATCTGTTTCCCTCCTCCTGGCCCAGCTGACACCCTCCCATTCAAAGTCAGGATATAAATGTCATCAATCAGTGCCATTTTCTCAGTTCTTTCTTACCATCAGAGCCCAATTCACCCTTCTGAGTATATTGGTGGGTCCAAAGCCACGGGAAGAATGATTAAATCTTCAGTACTCCGTTTGGGAAAAAGTCTTTTTTCTTACTGTTTTTTTCTGTATTGTTAAATGTCAGTGGGAAAGACTAATGTTTGATTAATGTGTGAAAAATCCCTCTTGTGGTCTTCCACACTGCGTTTGTTCTGCCTGGGCCCAGAGCACAACATAAGCTGACCCCATTATGCACACTTTTTCTAGGGCCATAAAGTGTAGGGCAGAGTCACTGGAAAAAGACTTTAGAGAAAGAGAGAGTGAGCGTCAGTGGCCCATGAGTGCTGTGGTATCCACAAGTCACGCTCTGTGGGGTTTTCCTTGCAAAAGTCTGAAGATGGTTAGGTGCCAGACAACAGCCTATCTTTGTGAAGTAGTCTATCCAGGCTTATTATTGAAGAGAGAGAGTGATGTTCACAGTTCCCCACCAACAGTGTGCACATCTGAGGCCTCTGATGAAACCCATCTGAAGTCCACCATGCCACTGGCTTCTTTGCCATCCATGTTAGCCAAGGATTTAGGTTGTCAGATGGGCCTGGAGTCGATTCAGTGGCTTCAGTTTCCAACTCCCATCCCAGACATACAGAAGGGGAGGACAGAATCCCCCTTACCAGAGAGTAATCCTCCGTATACAATACACCCAGGTCATGGCTGCCTGGCCCAGCCTCAGCCAACAACAGCTGAACCACAGCCAAGACCAGACTCAAGACAAAACATAAAAAGGCTGCCCCCCAGTTTGCCCCTGCATAGGCCTTCTTTCTCAACCACTTCAGGCCTACTTGCAGGATGTGGTGAAGTTATCTGTGGATTTTGAGAGTGCTGCAGCTAACCCCTGGCAGGCTCTCTGTTCCCAGGAACATTTACAGCCATAAAGAAAAGTGATCTTTCTCCTCAGGAGTCTTCAGATTCCTATAACTCAGATGAAGATGGGCTGGCTTAGGTGGACCAGATTTCCTCAGAATCATATGTGAACTCTGTGTCAGATAAATTTGCCCCAGCTTCACCACCTGAGAACTTTTCTTTTGGAGAGATCCATTTACAAAATGGAGTGTTTCAGTTGGACAACTCAAGATTATCCCCAGACTGAGTCGTCCAACAGTTTCTTAGGCTTCCTGAGCACAAACCTGTGGCTATTCCTCTAGTTTGAGGTTGTAGATGTCATCCAGTACACTTCTCAGCAGTCTGACTCCCAGCCCAAAACTTGACCATTTTTAGAGGGTCATGTACTCTCATAAGTACCCTTTCAAGAACCCAGTGGTGAATCCTGAGGTGGTCTCCTTAGGAATTAAAGGAGACTAAGGTAACGCCTCTAGGGACCCCTTACCAAATGGCAAAGAGGGTTGGACCCTGGACAGATGACTGAGCTCTTCAGAAAGCATTGTTACAACTCTGATACTTGTCTTCATGTTGCAACATGTTCTTTACATTGTGGCTTTGATGCTTTGAAAGTATCAAGCAAGGCAGCTGCATCTGGTTTTGTTATCAGGAGTCATGCTTAAGAGAGCAGTCACTTCCTGATCATTTACAAATCAAAAATCCTCAACACTCCCTTGAGAAGTAATTCCTGTTTGGTCCCAAGGATCAAGCTACATTTAAGAAGCTGGAGGATAAGGCAGATTCCTTATAAACTGTCAAGGATTTTCTGTAAGTTCAGCCTCTAAGGTTTAGTAGGAATTGCACTCAAAATCCCTGTTCATGCCCGCTACAAAGCTTAGACCAAGGAGCAAAAGGACTATGAGATAAAGACAACAAAGAAAGTGGCAAGCTGAGCAGGGATTCCTAACTTAAATCACTTTTGCAGTATTCAAAACAGATGGATTTTTACCTTTGATGTCAGACTGGGGTACCTCATTTCACAAGCATAGTGTTATATAGGAGGATGTTTGAGTGTAACTTCTCACTGTTTTACCTCCACCCTGAACACAGGTCTTATGTCCATCAGACTGATCTTTGCATGGTCACTGCTACCATAGCTAATTAAAAAAAAAAAAAAAAAAAACAGAAATGACCTGTTTTGGAACCTTCCTTTACTTGTATAAATTGATTTGCCATATCTGAGTAAGATGTCAGCTAGGAGGGGTAATTGTGAGTGCAATAGGCAAATTCCCCTACAAAGACTTCCATGCCCAGTCTCTCTTCTGCCTTGTCACAGAATTCAACTATGGCCTGCTCCATTTGCCAATCTTTTGTTCCCAAGACCTTGTGATCCTGTTTATCTTTGCTCTGCACCTTTTTAGAGACCCAGCATCTGAAACATTTCACCCACTCCAAGATGGCAGATTCTGCCTCTCTGGACATACCTCCATCTTGCAAGAAAAAAATTAAAAGGCCTAAGCCTGACAGTCTGCCCATTTTGATTCTAGCACACCTGCTGAGGTTACAGAATCCACGATACATCCAAAACTACCTCTGATGCCCTCTACCTTGACCCCCACAGGAGGCCAGAATAACACCATAGGGTCATATAACTGAAGAGGCCACTTCCACTGAGAAGGAGCAAGCAAGACTTGCCATGTCAGAGGGACCAGAAGGCATCCCACAAGTGTTAGTCAGGTAGATTATTTCCAGGAAAGGCAATTGAGGTATGTCAGTGGATCTGAGCTTCCTTGCTTGGTTCAAGCAGATGTCACACCAAAAAAAGTGAGAAAAACGTAAACGTGTCCCTTCACCTCTTCCATCTAGTGAGGAAGAGTGGATAGACTTTTTACAAATTCTGCTCAAGACCATTATTGCCAGGAAACTACCTTTTTTCTGCTTTCCCCACCCCCTCCTACCCCTCAGAATATGACTAGTTTTTATTCCTCTGAAGAGGAAGATGCCTCTGACTATTCTCTGGCCTACTCTTCTGTGATTCACTCCCCTGATCAAGCCCCTTCAGATGATGAAGTCAGAGTCCCTGGTGGTCTAGTGGTCGAGAGTAGTCTTTCTCATCACCACTGCCTGAGTTTCATTCCCAGTCATTGAAGCTTCAGTGCATTTTGTCTGCCAGAGACTGATGCTTCTCTGAAAAAATGTTTCCTATTCACATAAAACAGAGCTTATCACTGACTCTATTCAAATGCAACTTAGATAATTGGATGGGAGACCACAGATTTGCCCCCCTGGGGTGGCACCCATGTCCCTCATGGACAGGGTTATCCGGTGTTGATCACAGACCCAATCTGTTCATAAATTCCTTCTGTGAACTACCCAAAAAATAGTAATCTCCCATGAACATATGAAGACACCATTTCTCCTTTCTTCCTTCCAGAAGAGGCTTCTTTTGGGGAAATTATTTTAAACATGATAAAACTTTTTGAGTAGGTGTCTAGGCACAGTTTAGAGCTTTTGCAGAGGTACTGCAGCCTTTTGCAAGTGGACAATGTTAAGTTGTCAATCTCGCCTTCATTCTTGCTTGATGGGTTCGGAGCCGATCCTCGGCTCCGACTCGGCACTTGCTTTAGCTCGAGAACTCCTTTTACCAGCTCGAGGCAGCCCCATATCCCATGATGCAAGGCAGTAAGTACCCAGATCTCGTTTGCCGCTTCGCTTGGGAGGTCTTCTTTTTACCAGCTCCTGGTAAGTTGTTCACTTTTGTGATTCAAGCCCCTTTTTTAGTCAAAAAAAACTCTTTTATTGATAGTTTAAGTTATATTCTACCCTTTCTGACAGAATTTTCCTGTCTCCTTTAATTTTTTGTTAGTCAATTTTTTCCCTATTCCATCCCCCCCCCGTTAGGGTGTGTGTGTGTTGGATTTTATAGAATACCTTTTTGGTATTTGTGTAAGTTAATTTTAGACTGGTGTTGTGTGTGTGTGTGTTCAACACTATGTCTAAGGAGAGGGTCTCGGGTTTTAAGAAGTGTGACTCGTGCTGTCAGAAGATGTCTCTGACAGACGGTCACACTTCTTGCCTGTATTGTCTGGGCCCTCTTCACCTGCAGGACTCCTGTGCTATTTGTCACTCCTTCAGCCAGAGAGTCCTGCAGGAGAGACGTAATAAGTTGATTCTTAGGGGCCTTCTTAAGCCGGAGGGCTCTCCGGCTAAGTCGGCTCCACCAAAATCAACTAAACCTGCCAAGGCCCAGGCTTCTGTTTCTAAGCCTGCGGCCTCGGCTCCGACTCGTATTGAGTCGAGATCGGCTCCGGCTGGAGCCGATTCTGGTTCGACAAAGCTTCGCGCCGATGGCTATCGGTGCGAATCTGTTTTGACCACCGATGTCGGCTCCGATCGGTTCCGACACCCATGTGGCACAGGCATCGGTGTCGGCTCCGATCGGCTCCGACACCGTTACTTTGGTGGCTGTATCGGCTCCGGCTGGAGCCGATACATCGAGACGGTCTGTCGGCTCCGTGAAGTCGGCGCCGACAGGATCTGTAGTATCGGCTCCGATGGCTCATTCCAGGAAGAGGTCGAGGTCTCCTTCCTTGGAGCCGATACTTTCGGCTCGGCCGCCTCTTCTATCGGAACGGAGCCATCGGAGCCGATCTTCAAGGTCATCCAGGTTGTCAGATCATGACCTAGAGAGAGTGGTCAGTAGATTACTCAAGTCACAGGTACTGGCCCAAATGTTACACAGTCCGTCTCAGCAGACGACTGTTGGTCCACACCCCGTTACAGTTCCTCCTTCAACTCTACCCCAGAGTTTGGAGTTGGAGTCTTCGGGCATGGTTACTGCTACGGCTGGAGGACGGATACCCCCTTCTGTTCCTTCAGCCTCTACTCTTATCTCCTCTTCCTTAGAGGGATTCGGTGGTCGGGCTTCCATGGTTTCCTCCGAGGGGGTGAGTGGCATCGGACCCTTGTCCGAGCCCGCTCTTCCCTTGGAGCCTCGGCCTTGGTGAGCTCGGCTCCGACATCTGCCTCGGAGACTTCCCTTCGGTGGTCCCGGAGTTCCTAGCTCTTCGGAGCGGGTTCTCTCGGACCTGCCTGGGAGGGGAGCATTCGAGGTAATGAGTGTACTGGCCACTGGTATCAGTCAGCAGTCTGTTCCCGTAGCTCCTCCCTCTATAGTACCTGTTGACATCTCTGCCACTTCTCTTGCTACAGGACCCAGAGATCCTCCGCCTCAGGTTTCCCCATTGGGAATTTCCCCTCTTCCGAGGATTCTCCTGATATTTCGGGAGATCCTCCTAGGAAGAGGACTTGTAAGAGGAAGCATGTAGACTCCCCGAGTCTGTCACTTGGATACTGACTTTGATGAGTCAGAGGGATCCCTAGATCCCCTCTGAGGATGTCTCCTTCTCAGACATCCTAGAACTTCTGAAACAGAGGGAAACTGGCCCACCAACAATCCCTCTGAGGATGAGTCAGTATACCTAGAGGCGTTTGGATCTCGGCCCTCCACCTCCTGGGTGTCTCCGCCTTCGACCCCTTATGCAGGTTATTGCACGAAAGGCATGGACAGCTCCTGACTCTGTAGAGCCAGTCCCTAGGAGGCCTTCTAAATTTATCACTGCCCCTAGTGACAAACAATTCCTTACCAAGGGTGTCCCGCTGATGCCATGGTGGTGGCTGCGGCCACCAAAAAGGAACTTGCAGATCCTTCCGTGCCCGTCCATCCTCCTAATAAGGACTCTAGGACCATGGATAGGTACGGCAAGCGGATGTTTTCCTCAGCGACCTTTGCTATGCGTTCGCTGAATTATCTTTGTCACTTCACCAGACTCCAGAGAGATATCCTGAAGGAGCTGGGAGAAGTAGTTCAGGATCCTACAGCTGCAGGGGCTCAAGAAAAGATTGCTTCGCAGCTAGGAACCCTCAATTCCATAGCTAACTCCTCCATGCGGCTAATATCTTATGCTGCGGATGGAGCGAGTAGAGCCGCAGGCACAGGTGTGGCTCTTAGACGCCAAGCCTGGATGCGGCTATGTGATTTTGCGGATCCCTTTAAGGCGTCCTTCACAAATTCTCCCTTTGATGGGTCAGCTTTGTTTGGCCCTCAGGTGAAGGAGACCTTGACCAGGTGTGAGCAGGACGGCAAGACTCTTTCTGCTGTTGGAGTCCGTTTTCCACCCCTTCTAGGCCTTATCCCAAAGGACAGAAGGGTGGGAAGATGTGGTTCCGTAAATCCCAAGGAGTCACGCCGGATTCACGTGGTCAGTTTACCCCTAGAGGCAGAGGGGTAACAACAACAGACGCCGCTCTAGAGGCAGAGGGGTCCGAAGAACCAGGGAAACAGGGAGCCTCTCTCTGATAAGCCCTTTCAGCATCCCTGAGGTGTTGCCCGGCTGTCCCTCCTTGGAGGCAGTCGGGGAAGATTATCACTGTACCCAGAAGCCTGGCATTCCCTCACTCAAGACAGATGGGTACAGTCGATCATATCCAAGGGTTACATAATTCCTTTCGAGGAAAGTCCCTTCCCTCAAGTTCCCTTCCAGATGTACCACCCGGTCTAAGGGAGATTGCAGAGTTAGAAATCGCAAAACTACTGCAAAAAAGAGCCATTCAGCCAGTTACAATAGACCATTCAGAACCCGGAATCTACTCAAGGTTCTTTTGGTCCCCAAAAGACGGGAGACTGGAGACCAATATTGGATCTCAGCAGACTCAACAAGTCTGTCAGGAAGACAAGATTCGAATGGTCACTCTTCAGTCAATTCTGCCCTTCTTACAGAAGGACAACTGGATGTGCTCAATAGATCTTCAGGATGCGTACTATCACATCAAAATTCACAGACGCTCCAGGAGATTTCTCCGCTTCGGCTGGGGTCCAGTCACTTCCAGTTCAGAGCCCTGCCCTTTGGTCTCACTACAGCCCCAGAGTGTTCACCAAATGCATGGCAGTGGTCACGGCTCACCTGAGACGTCAAGGATTCCAGGTGTTTCCGTATCTCGACGACTGGCTCCTGTCAGCCACCACCAGGCATCAGCTTATACAAGCCAGGGATTACACAATAGACCTTTGTTCTCATTTGGGCATCTCAGTCAACTTCGAAAAGTCATCCTTATCGCCCTGCCAGTCTATTACCTTCATAGGCGCAAACTTAAACACTGTTCGGATGTCAGCTACCCTTACAGAACAAAGAGTTTCAGACATTCAGACTCATGTCAGGATCATTCTGGCCAGCAAGAAAGTACAGGCCAGAATGGTTCTGAAGGTATTAGGTCTCATGGCTGCGGCCATTACTCTTCTTCCCCTGGCTCGATTCTACATGCGCCTCCTTCAGTGGATGCTGTTCACACAGTGGTCATACCAGCAGCTCCCAATGCGTCACCAGATTCTGGTGACACAAACATGCAAAGAACATCTTGCTTGGTGGATCACATAGTCTCAGGTTCACCAAGGCAGGTGCTTTGTACCTCCGTCCCCGATAGCCACTGTCACCACGGATGCCTCCCTGATCGGGTGGGGGGGGTCATTATCAGGGCAGGATGGTTCATGGGACGTGGCAACCGTTCGAGTACCATCTGCACATAAATGTCCTGGAGATGAGAGCAGTGCTTTTAACGTTGCAAGCCCTCAACGACTTTCTTCCCGTAGGGACAATTGCAGTCCACACAGACAACATGTCTGTAGTTTGGTATATCAACAAACAGGGCGGAACCAAGTCCTACCCCTTGTGTCGAGAAGCGCTCAGACTATGGCAATGGGCGATCTCCTCTCATCGGTTTCTGGTAGCAACGCATATCCCTGGGAAAACCAACATTATAGCGGACAGATTGAGCAGAGCTATTCTCATGCCTCACGAGTGGTCTCTCAAGCAATCCATAGCGGAAGAGATTTTTCTGGAATGGGGTCGTCCATGTTGCGATCTTTTTGCTACTCCCCAAAACAGCAAATGTCCAGACTTCTTCAGCCTCTTCCCTCTATCAGGCCATCCCGCCAGAGATGCTCTGACCCAGGATTGGCCCCAGGGACTTCTTTATGCCTTCCCTCCATTTCCTCTGATCCCTCAGGTGATCCAGAAAGCTACCGTTTTGAGAGCCAAATTGATTCTCATTGCCCCTTACTGGCCTCGACAAGTTTGGTTCCGTTCCTCCATCATCACCTTTTGGTGCAGCCGTGGCATCTGGACCCAGTGCCAGATCTACTGATTCACCAATCCGGTCAGCTGCACCGGTCAATCCCTTCTCTCAACCTCACAGCATGGTTGCTCCACTTCCTTCCTTAGCCAGGCTTCCTTTGATCTCTAACCCAGTTAGAGATGATATAGTAGCTTCACTAAAATCCTCTACCAGGAGGATTTACACAAGCAAATGGAAACGTTTCTCTTATTGGGCTAAGGCCCAAAATATTGATCCTTTTACTGCCCTGTTCAGGCAGTTCTGGACTTCTTAGCAGAGATTTTTCATGCAGGCTCCTCTTCTTCCACAGTCAGAGTTCAGTTGGCTGCTATTTCTAATTTTCATGTCGGGATAGCAGATCATAATATTATGTCCCATAGGCTCTGCAGGGCCTTCTTGAAAGGAATTTTCCTACTAAAGCCTCCAATCAGGAATCCTCCTCCTCAGTGGGATCTAAATTTAGTGCTGACATCCTTGATTCTTCCCCTTCGAGCCAGCTGTTTCTTGTTCCCTGAAATATCTTTCTTGGAAAACTTTATTCCTAGTGGCTATTACATCTGCCAGGAGGGTGTCTGAACTTCATGCTCTTCGGTTCGACCCCCTATTTGATTTTTCACAAAGACAGAGTATCTTTAAGAACTAATCCATCCTTTTTACCTAAGGTCGCTCAAAAACAATCTGAATCAATCTATTGATCTCCTGTATTTTTCCTAACTATTCAGATAGAGCTGAACAAAAGCTACATTATCTTGACGTCCACCGTCAGCTTAGATATTATTTGGGCAGAACAAAAAATTTAGAAAATCTGATCAACTTTTTGTTTCCTATGCGGATAATAAAAAGGCCTTCCTGTTTCTAAAGTGACTTTGTCCAGATGGCTTTCTTCGGTCATCACTGAAATTTATACGATCAGGGGAAAACAGCTGTGCTCAAAACCTAAAGCACATTCAACTAGGAGTTTAGCTACTTCTACAGCTTTTCAAGCTAGACTGCCTTTGGACACTATTTGTGCAGCGCCACTTGGGCCACTCCTCACACTTTTGTTTCCCATTACAAATTGGACTTGGCCTCCAGGGACAGAGCCAGTTTTGGCTCTACAGTCCTCAAGAGTTTGTTCCATTGAGCCACCCAGGATAGAGGTGCTAGGGACGCGTCCCATCAAGCAAGAATGAAGGCGAGATTGACAACTTAACATTAAGAAGTTATGTACCTACCATAACGTTCCATGTTAGTTGTCTTCTCGCCTTCTTTCTTCGCCCCTCCCTCCTTCCCCCTGGCCTGGACAGACCTTGTATAAGAAACTATAATGCTAAAGACCATTCAGACCTGGTCCTTTTTCCATCTGTAAGTTTCTTCTTCCTTTGGGAAGTATTTTTATGCTTGGTGTTATTGCCCTTTGTCAACAAACGAGATCTGGGTACTTACTGCCTTGCATCATGGGATATGGGGCTGCCTCGAGCTGGTAAAAGGAGTTCTCGAGCTAAAGCAAGTGCCGAGTCGGAGCCGAGGATCGGCTCCGAACCCATCAAGCAAGAAAGAAGGCGAGAGAAGACAACTAACATGGAACGTTATGGTAGGTACATAACTTCTTATTCCTACCCATTCACCTGTCCCCCAAGTCCTGGCCTTTTTTGGATGCTTTCCAGTCTCCCTCTGCAGCTGCTGATTTACAGCCCCCTGCTCCTAAAAGGCCAGTCAGGTTCTACAAAGTTCCAGATGAGCTTAGGTTCTTGTATAGGTTCATAGGTAGGTACTAGGCTATCAGCCCTGGGGCCTATATAAGCCTAGCCAAAAGGTTCCATGGCTTTCGCCACCCAAGAAAATTATTTTCCTGTGCCCCGGTCAAGCAGTGCCGCAGAAGTGATCCCGGGGTGAATTTTCTATTTCCCATCCAGTCGTCACGATTTTTCTTAGAGGGCCAATGAGGAGTTTTGACATGAATGTGTAGTTTGTTCCAGAGTATGGGAAGTCTGTAGTAAAATATAGACCAGTATAATAACCCTGTGGGCAGACCTATCTGCATTGTCTCTTCTGACAAGGCTTATAATTTGCTTCCTAGTACCAGTGCCCTCCCTTCAAATAAGGGCAGAAGGGCTATGGATATGTGGAGAAAGAAGATCTACATTGCCTTTATTTGTCCTTCAAGGCCACTAACTACCAGACACAGATGACCAAATATTCATTGTCCATCCTCAACAGTTTGAACAAGGAGGAGGTGGTGGATTCCCAGAGCTCAGTCCAAATAAATTATTTTCCTAGTTAATCAGGCCACTCAAATAGCCAGAGATGGTGTAAAATGTAGGTATGATGCTGTGGAGGCCTGTTACAGAGCAGCTGCTACTGGTACTGTTATCCACAGTTATGCGTGTTTGTGCAGTCAACCTATGCCAGAGGGTTTCAAAACTAAGCTCACTGATTCATCTTTAGACAGGAATCATTTGATGTTCATCGTGTTTCACTGTTGCAGTCATGACTGTAGGGTTCTCCCCTGCCGGCAGGCAGCCCTCGGTCGGCCAGAATCTCAAAGTCTGGGTCCGGCGTCGGCTGTTCAACCCCACTCCCTGACGTCAGAGCGCCTGGAGTATAAAGCTGACAGCCGACGCCATCTTCTCCAGTCTTTCTTGCCGTGCGGTGAAAGCAGTTCGCAAGTGCCAGTCGGTTGACTCCTGGCAAATATTTCTACGTTCTTCGGTCCAAAGACTTCTCTTCTCCACTCAAAGCTAAATACCCCGTTGGGGAAACTTTTTTCTTGCTCCACTCCGATGTCAGAAAAAGTTAATTGTATTTCATGTGGGAAGCAAATACCTCATAAGGATTTTCATTCTTACTGTATTCCTTGCTTGGGCCCTGACCACGACGTAGCTAGTTGTCGGTTTTGTACTAGATTCAATCAACGTACAATTAAATGAAGGTACGATTTTGCCTTTCATTACTTCGGTAGACGATTTAACTACAAAACGTCGTCGGACACGCTTCCATCTACCGGAGTTCACAAGCGTCGCAAGGATAAAGACAGGCCTCCGAGGTCCAAATCTGATGATAGCGCACATGTGGAGCCAGCTACAGGTTCGTCCATAGTCAGTGAGGCGCTTTTGCAGCCCCTGTCGTCAGCCATTTCAGAACCGATGGCCGAAACGGACTCTCATGAGGAGCCAACAAGGCCTTTAAATATCTCTGTTGCAGGACCTTCGGACAACGCTCCTTTCGGATGGGTCCGGAGCCGCTGTGCAGGTACCGGCTTCCGAAGGGGTTTTCAGGCCTACTCAGCTTCAGGTAAAGGCAAAGCCAAGGACAAAGGCAAAGACTCCTTCTAAACCAAAGACTTCAACTCAAGCTTCTTCTGAACCAGCTCCCAAGTCACAGAAACAGTTACTCAAGATGGCGGATGATTTACTTACAATGATTAGGGGTTCTCATCCCCCTCCAGACAAAAGGCCAAGGCAGGATGTTTATTATGATTCCTCTGATCAGGCTTCTGTTTCCTCAGTTTCTTCTTCTGATCAGGAATATTCTTTTCCTCCTTATGAGGATTCTGATGCTGAAGATTCCATTCCTTCAGCTTCTCCTGAGGATTTTTCCTTTGGTGAAACTCTGCATGAAATGAAGGAACATTTTCACTGGGAGGGACAGGAGTACTCAGAATCCAAGAAAAGACTGAGGGATTTTCTTCCTCCTCCCCAACATAGACCGCTGGCTATTCCTCCTGTTTTGGATATTGTGGATGATGCCTTTTCGGAGGCTAATTTAACCCCTGACTCTTTTCCTCCTGCTCCGGTTAAGCCTGATAGGTACTACAGGGTGCCTGATTCCCATCAATTTTTGTACAAGAATCCTACTGCTGACCCTGAAACCATTTCTCAGGGTCCTAAGGGTGTTACGGCCGCTACTGCCAAAAATCCTATTCCTACTGAAAAGGATTCTCGTGCTTTGGAAAGATGGGGTAAAAAGGTGTACACTTCTGCTACTTTGTCCATTAGGGCTTTAAACTGTCAGTTTCATATGCTTAACTATCAGCAATTTCTCTTGTCTGTCTTAAAACAGAAATTTACTTCCATTTCTGCCTGTGCAGAGGATAAGGAACTACATGACTTACTGCATGCCACTGAACAAGTTGGGAAGCATGTTTTACACTGTGGATTTGATGCCTTGGAGGCTTCTTGTAGGGCTGCGGCCTCTGGCACAGTCATTAGAAGACATGCATGGTTAAAGGAACAAAATTTACCTGAGCAAGTAAAGGCTAAATTATTGTATGCTCTTGTTCAGCATAATGTTTTGTTTGGATCTAAAGCCGAGGAGGTGATTAAAAAGATGGAGGATAAGGCGAAATCCATGCAAACAGTTAAAGATTTCTTGCAAGTACAACCTCCTAGATTTAGTAGGAATTGGCCATCAAAAAACTGGTCCTTTCCCTCTTCAGACAGGCCTCAAAGGGGGTAGATGTAGACGCCCCAGAGGGAGGCCTCAAACTCAAGCTGCTTATAGATCAAGGCAATGGACTGCTTCTACCCCTAGGGGAGGAGAGGACAGGCCACAGTCTCAAAGGAAACAAACTCAATGACTCCCTCTGTTGGGCTACAGGGATTTCTTGCCTGGAAGCCCCTCTCGGAGGAAAACTCTCTCTTTTTTACCAAAATTGGACTCAAATAACTCAGGACAAATGGGTTTTGGATGTGATTTTAAGAGGTTACAAATTCCACTTTCATACTTTGCCAAGGCCACGCCAATGGCCAGACCTTCCAAAACATCAATGGACGGAGGCCTTAAACCAGGTGGAGGCTGTTTTGGCTATGAATGCCATAGAACTGGTACCTCTTTCAGAGATGGGAAAAGGTTTTTACTCAAGGCTATTTCTAGTTCCAAGAAAGCAAAATTCATGGAGACCCATTCTGGATCTGTCGGTCTTGAACACCTTTCTAGAGATTCCAAAATTCAAGATGCTTACTCTGCAGCAGTTACTCCCAATGCTGTCCAAAGATGCATGGATGGTGACTTTGGATTTAAAGGAGGCATATTTGCACATTCCCATCAGGGAGGATCGCAGAAAATACCTCCGGTTCAAGGCCGGATCGAGGCACTTTCAATTCTCTGCGCTGCCCTTTGGATTGTCTACTGCGCCCTGGGTCTTTTACCAAATGCCTGGCTCCAGTAGTAGCTTACTGCAGACTCAAGGGAATTCAAATTTACCCTTATCTGGACGATTGCCTAATTCAGGCAGACAGCAAGGATGTCTTACTCCAGCATCTAGACTTTGTACAAAACCACCTCAAATTCCTGGGATTCTCTGTAAACATAAAAAAGTCAAATTTGACACCATCACAACAGATAACTTTTCTGGGTGCTCTTCTAAATACTACAACCCAGATGGCATCTCTGACATCCAAAAAAACAATTACAGCTGGCATCAACTTTCAAAGCCTTGGCAGCTCTAACCCATCTATCTGCAAGGAAATTCCTGCAGGCTTTGGGTTACATGGCCTCCTGCATCCTTCTCGTGCCATATGCAAGACTACACATGAGGAAAATACAGTGGTACCTAAAGAGTGTATGGTCTCAGCATTACCACAGTTTGGACATACTGATTCCTGTTCTTCCTTGCCTTCAAAAGGAATTTCTTTGGTGGTCCAGGGTATGTGCTCTAAACATAGGGAAGCACTTCCATCTACCTCCTGCCTCTCAGATTCTAACCACGGATGCCTCGGATTATGCTTGGGGAGCCCATTTTCAGGGCAATTGTCTGCAGGGCCTTTGGACAACGGATCAGAAGCACCTGCATATCAACTTAAAGGAAATGTTAGCCATTCAGAAAGCTCTATTGGCCTTGAGGAATCGTTTACAACCAGGACAACTACTAATACGGACAGACAACACCACAGTTATGTGGTACATAAACAAGCAAGGGGGATCTCATTCCTACCCCCTTTGCAGACTAGCCATGGATTTATGGGACACAGCTCTAGCTTGCAATCTGGACCTTCAAGCTCAGTTTCTACCAGGGAAACAAAACTTACTGGCAGACAGTTTGAGCAGAAACATTTCAGATCCTCACGAGTGGATGCTGGACACCAAAATATTCAGGATGATAACAGCAGTATGGGGATGTCCTCACATAGATCTCTTTGCATCCCATTTAAATCATCAGCTACAGAAGTTTTGCACCAGGACATTCCACGAGGAGGCTTGGAAAGTGGATGCCCTGTCATTCAGTTGGTGGAACCTCTCGGGATATGCCTTTCCGCCTCTTCCTCTTCTTCCACGAGTTTTATTGAAGATAAAACAGGACAAACCCAAGATGATAATCTTGTTGGCTCCGAATTGGCCTCTGCAGTTTTGGTATCCAACTCTAGTGAACCTATGCCTGGAGCCCCCTTGGGTTTTACCTGAGTCTCCGAACCTTCTGTCCCAGCATCAGGGTCAGGTTCTACACTCTCATGTCAGAACTCTCAGCCTGGCGGCCTGGTTAATCCAGGGCCTTTGATTTCTTCTTTCCTTCCCAGGCAGGTTATGGATGTCATTTTAGAAGCTAGACGTCCTAGCACTAGGAAATCTTATTCAGGAAAATGGAAAAGATTTTGTTCCTGGATGCAGACTCAGGATTCTGATCCTCTTCTTCCTAACATTACTTTAATTTTACTTTACTTGACGGATCTCTTGCATAAGGGTCTCTCTTTCTCTTCCATTAAGATCCATGCTTCTGCTATTTCTGCTCATTATAATACAGACCCTCCCATCTTTTCCCACCAGCTCATGAGACAGTTCCTCAGAGGAGCTAAGAACTTAAGACCTCCTAGATCTCCTCCCATTCCTTCTTGGGATCTCAATTATGTTTTGGAAAAACTAACCTTGCCTCCTTTTGAGCCTGCCGCTTCTGCTGACATCAAGTTTTTATCTTGGAAGACAGCTATCCTGTTGGCACTTACCTCTGCCAGGAGAGTTTCAGGGTTACAAGCTCTTATGGCGGTGGAACCTTATATTATTTTTCATCAAGACAGGGTATCTTTGAAGACTAATCCGACTTTCATGCCTAAGGTGGTTTCCAAAGTGGCTTTAAATCAGACTATACACTTGCCAACCTTTTTTCCCACTCCCCAAAATAAAGGGGAAAGGATCTTACATTCCTTGGATGTACATCGACAGCTACGTTTTTACCTGAACAGAACCAAGGACATCAGAAAATCAGAACAATTGTTTGTTTCTTATGCTTCTAGTTCCCAAGGTAAAGCCATTTCTAAACGGACCATTTCTAAATGGATTGCTCATGGCATCAGATTTTGTTATTCTCACCATGGAAAGCAAATCCCAGGGAGCATACGGACTCATTCCACCAGAGCTGCTGCCACTTCTGCAGCCTTCCTCAGGGGAGTTCCTACCAAGGACATTTTGGAAGCTGCAACTTGGAGTTCAGTGCATACTTTCTCTAAGCACTACAGTTTGCCTCTCTACTCTAAGTCTAGGGCAGGCTTTGCCTCTGCAGTCTTGCAGGGCCTTTTGGCCGCCCCTCCTTCTTTATGACCACCTCCCTTTCCTTCAGCTTTGGGATTCTACCCTACAGTCATGACTGCAACAGTGAAACACGATGAACATAGTACAGTTGTGTACACCTACCATAAATGTAGATGTTCGAGTGTCTTCACTGTTGTAGTCTGGGTTTCCCTCCCTCCTGTCCCCTCTTGTTTTTACTTTTGTGTGGTTGCTTTTTTCACCATTCTTCTGAGGTGTATTTGCAAAGGTTTTGGGACCATTTTCATTTTGGGACTCCTGACATCTGGGGCAAGAAAAACTGGAGAAGATGGCGTCGGCTGTCAGCTTTATACTCCAGGCGCTCTGACATCAGGGAGTGGGGTTGAACAGCCGACGCCGGACCCAGACTTTGGGATTCTGGCCGACCGAGGGCTGCCTGCCGGCAGGGGAGAACCCTACAGTCATGACTGCAACAGTGAAGACACTCTAACATCTACATCTATGGTAGGTGTACACAACTGTACTTTATGCACCCAGGAAGCCAACTTATTTAAAGCCTTACAGAAACAAGGCAGAACTGTGAAAGACTGCAGACAGATTCTGCTTGCGTCCGTGCCTAGATACCAGAGGAACTACTCTGCCAAGCCCATTTTTTTTGTTAAAAGGAAATCTAGACCACTCCAGAAACACAGGAAGGCATCCAGGAAGATTTCCAGATATATTTCAGAGGGGAACACAGATGTGGGAGACCTACATTCTGAGAAAAGTCACTGTGACTATCTGCCAAGTCCACTCCAAAAGACTAACTTAGTCCATTTCAAACTAGGTAAAGATTAAATAAAAAGGGAATGGGTACCCTCCTTCCCATAATCTGCTGCAGCTTCTTCTGCCTATCCTCCAGGAACTACATGACCAAGAAACAATAGAACCAGTGCCTGATCATCCAAGATGGCTGCACACTGATAAACTTAATTTCAGCTCCCACATTGTGGAAAAAGAAACTTGGAGATAAGGGCAGTAACTATGCCAGCTTTAGCAAATTGAATTACTGGTTAATAAGTACACTGTCTAGATACCAACAATGAAGAAACAGAGAGAGCCTGAGAGAAAATTGGCTAGAAAAGGTGAAGAGAAAACACAGACTGCAAAGAGTCCTACAGCTTATGGTGCAAGGCATAGCTTCCAGTAATCTAAAGGTAAATAATAAATCAAATGTGCTCAGAGCTTATTAAAATAAACAAAATGAAGGATTATATCAACGCAAATAAAAGGCTGGAAAAATGAAGCTTTAAACAGATATTCAGATAAACTGATAAAACTGCAAGAATCAGAGATTGAAATGAAAAAATAAGGCTGGCTGAGTGTGAGACTGCTTTTCAGAAAATGGTAGAGTTAGAGGACAGAGCACACAGAGGAAACTTGAGATTTTCTGCTGTACCAGAGAAGCTGAAAGGAACAGATTGTGTTAATTTTATGAAAGCACAAATAAGCAACTTGACAGGATTTGTTAACTGAAAGGGCATATGTGTTTGTGCTCCAAACTTGGCCATAAGAAATCAGCCAAGACCTGTATTAGTAAAGATGGTCATACCAGTAGAAAGAGTTGATCCTGACAAAACTTGTGTTAGAAGGGCAAAGCAGTAAAAATTGGAGACAGCCTTTGTGGAAAATAATTATTCACTGTACACCAGGCACAAGAGAAGCACATTTATCCCAGCAGACTGAGAATATCAAGAGACAAATTTTGAGATTCAAGCTGCTGTATCCAGCTATCTTCAGAATATTTTTTCCTGGAGGATCAAAGTATTTTTTTATGCAGAACAGACTAAGGAGGAAATACAAAATTTTGTCCAACAAAAAAGTGAGCCACCAAGCAGAAGGGGGGTTCTCATGCTTTTGATAATAAAGTTCAAAGACTTTGACAGTGAGACCTTTTCCAGTGTTCTAAAGAAGTGTTTTGAGAGACGGAAAAAAACACAAGAGTTGACTAGAATTCTAGTCAGGAAGGGTTGGGAGATGGAAATTAACCAGAACAAAACCAGCAACAATGAAATTGGTGAATAAATGTGAGATTATAAAGCATCAGTCACATTTGTGAAGTATGGCTTTACAAGAAAAAAGTGGAAATGTTGAACTTTCATTGACTTTGTTAAACTTGTGGAGAGACTGAAAAGCGTACACCCCACTTCATGCCATTAATGTTTGGAAGGTCACTGAGGGGAAAGTGGAAGAAGTAATTGGAAGCAAAACTATTTTAACAGCATTTGTATACAACATTTCTTGATATTACCTGCATGTTGTATAGTAAAGCATTTTCAGTTATTGTATGTGATAAAGATACTAAAGTAATCGAATACCATTTTTTCTTATAGTTTTAAGAAAGTTAGGCATCACAGTGTAAAAAGAGACGAAAGTCTAGACAAAAGCATGTTTAAAGTAATAGGCTAAAATATTGAATTGTTGAGGGGGGATGGGGTGTTAAGTGCACAGATTATATGTAGAGCTGATATGTTTTCTCTTTCATTTGGATAGGTGAATGCCTGTGTTAATGCCCTTGGTGTAATCTAATAGCAAGTTTTTAGTGTAAGCAAATAAGAGAACACTGAATGTAATGAAAAGATTTCCTTTAGCAAATAAATGTTCAGTATGAGCTGAGATGCTTGCAGCTGAGGGCAGCTGTATATTTTGTTTCCATGGAGACAGGCAGACAACATGGGCAGGTAATAAGAGAACACTTTTTACGGTTAAAAGTTAATGTTTTCTGAAAGTATGCAAGCTGTTTTTCACATCTGGGAGGGAAATTAAGAATGTAAAAAAAAAACTACTATGCAAGGCAGTTTAATGGACCTTAAAAGTAAAAAAAAAAAAAAAAAAAGAAAAGAAAATACAAGAATAAACTAAAGGTCCAAAACGTCTCATAAAACGTATGGGAATTAAGATAAGAACAGACCACAATTAGTATAGGTAGCTGTATGGGAATTAAGTACAGACCACAGTTAGTGTTGGTAGTAACACAGGCTGTAACGTGTTGTAGCATGGATAACTTTTTTTAGGTTAGGTAAAGCCTGTATGTGTGTAGCTGTCAATTTAGAACAGTTGTTCCTATCAGGAGGGTTAAACTTCTTTATTTGAAGATGCACATAGATTTGTGTGTTGTAAGTAAATACGTTCTTGGGGTGTGTTTTGTTTGTTTAGGGTTTTCATTTAAAACAAGAGAGTCTTGTAAAATGTGACATAGGTTCAAATGGCGATGACAAGAAAGAACTGTATACAAGGGTCAGCCTGCCAAACATTAGTGGATGCATGCAACACAAAAGCTGGAAATAGACATTAAAAAAAAAGCTGTCATATATAATAGATGTGAATAATAGCTTAATTTTCATAATGGTGACAGTGTCCATATTATTTTGGAATGTGAATGGCTTCACAGGTCTAAACAAAAATGGAAAAAGTATTGAATCGTATTAAGAAATGGTGAGTACAGATAGCAATGCTACAGGAAACACATTTGGAAAGAAGTGAGCATGTGAATTTGATAAGAGGGTTTCAGGATGGATGTTCAGCAGAGTATCAGGGACAAAGGAAAAGGGAGCTAGCTTTACTAATTGCTAGAGGAACTCCAGTAATGATAAGAGAGGGAAAAAGAGATGGTAATTTTTTTCTGTAAGTAAGGGGTTACTGGCAAGGGAGGAGGATTGCAATGGCATGTATTTATATTCCACCTCAATTTTCTGTTATGGAGCTTTAGAACATTTTGGGAGAAATAGCCCACTTTCAGCAGGGAATATTGCTAGGTGGGACTGAAATTTGATTTGCAACACTGAACATGAATCTGGGTGATCTAGAAGGGAAAATCTAATAAGAAAGAAGATTTCTGAAAACATTTATGAAAATGTTTGGTATGGAAAGACAGTTCAGTAGTAGGAACTCTGAGAAAATTTGTACATTATTCCCAAAGGTACATTAACTGGCCTAGACAGAAATTTTATTTAACAGGAACATGCACATTTAAATTACAGCTTCAACACCCATCCTATAACTGTTCCACATCATGTACCAGTAATAGCCATTAATTATGACATCTATAAGTTCATAAAAGTTGATTACCCAGTTTTAGCCACAATAGTGGGCATTCCTAAGATACATAAAAATATAGAAGATCCCCCTTTTAGACCGATTATTTCTGGGAGCAGGTCTAAGACTTTCCCTATGGGTAAAGTTATTGATATATATTTAAAACATGTATATGGTAAAATTATACACATAGTTAAAGACTTGGGAATTTTTAACAAGTTACCCAGTTTACCTGTCTAGTAAAGATTTAATATTTGTAACCATAGATGTCATAGACCCTATTCTCATGTATACCCAAGGAAGAAGGCTTACAGGCCTTTGCTAATAGTATTAGAAAACACGCCGACATACAATGGGATATGACATGTCTCCTCACTGACATGATGTCATTGGTCCTCGATCACAACTACATATTTTTCGAGGGAGAGTTTTTTAGACAAACCAAAGGGGTAGCTATGGGAGCAGCTTGCGCTCCCATATATGCTAATTTGGTTATGCTCGAATGGGAAGAGAAGACAATATTTGACAGTCAGTTTACGCAATATATTAAATATTACACCAGATATTTAGATGACATCTATTTGATATGGGATGGAGGAGATCAACTGCTGGAACAATTTTTGAAATTTATTAATAGTAGTAGTAATTATTTGAAATTTACGTCCTCGTCAAGTATGAAGGGACTTTCATACCTAGATACTCTTGTATCTAGAGATGGCAACCAGTTTAGTTCCAGAATTTTTAGAAAAAGCACCTTCTCGAACAATTATCTGGAATATTCGAGCAATCACCCGAGGAAACAATTTATGAACATCTACAAAGGGCAACTCATTAGATCAGTTAGGATGACATCAGGCTATGAGGATATGTTGGCTGAAGTTACACACATCACTTCTTTATTTAAGGACAGAGGATACAATGACAGAGTCATGGCTAATGTCAGCAAATACGTTACAAATGAGTGGGGGAAAAAATACACCCCCCTTTTGGGAGAAAAGTATAATACAAGTTTAGTCAAAGGGGTGGACAATACAGCTGGTAAGAAGATAGTCTAACAGCTTTGACAGGACCTGTATTCTGGAATTTGGAACATACACGGGTAAGGTCAAGAAAATCTTGATTAACAACTGGTATATTATATCAGTTGACCAAGACATAGCCCCCATTTTAGGCTACAGTCCCAGATTTGTTTACAAAGTAGGTACCAATATTAAATTGATTTTGGAGAAGGGTACCCTCACCAAGATGCCCACATTTAGGAGTACTACCAAATGTGAGACTTGCAAACAATGTCACACTATTTTTCAGGGGGACAGTGTGATTTTGGATAATTATAAACACACTCGCAATAATTTTTGTGGAGGCAATTGTCGAACTAAAATGGTAGTATATATTGCCATATGTAGGACATGTTCCGGGTTCTACATAGGCAAGACCCAAAGGAGTTTTAACAAACGCATTTATTCTCATCTGTACAGTATTAAAAGAAAGGATGATAAAAATGCACTGTACAGACACATCAAACAATATGGAGACGAGCACTATTTTAACTTTGGTATAATAGACACTGTGCAGGTTAACCAAAGAGGAGGTGACTTCAACGGTCTACTACTTCACAAAGAATTATGGTGGCAAATTTATACAGATGCATCTGTTATACCAGGATTAAATGACACAATTTCAATTAAACCACTTTTGGCTTTAAAATGAATTATATTTAATTTTTTGCACAGGTTTTACATTTTTTACAATAATAATAAATTTCATTAGTGTAGGTTATGGGTATTCATATCTATACATATATTTTAAATGTTTTTTATTTCATATTTTAGATTTTTCAGTCTGTTATGAGTGTTTGCTATTTGCATTTATGTGCACAGTAAATTGGTCCATAAAAAGTGTATCTCTTTAAATCATTCTTGCTTATTTCAAACTGATATGGCGCCAAAAATGTTATTTAAGGAACTATCTAACTATGGTGTTCTGATGAAGCTTGTACTTTTTACAAGTGAAAGCGCTTAACCAGTTTTGGCTTTGGATTTAATAAATTATTTTTTTGGTTTTACACCGTGATTCGATATTTATTAGCTGCTTGACGATACTGGTGGGATTGTGGTTTTGCAGTATTGAGTGGAATTCCCAAGACACAGAGGAGTGTTTGCGCACAGTGGATTTTGTTTTTTATTTCTTTGGTTGCGTCATTGTTCGCATTGATAAAAACAGAAAAGACAGCTCAGTGCTGCAGAACTTCTTGAAGACTGTTTCAAGTTTTTTGTGAAATAAAGTTAATGAAGATAAAACCGACTAACTCTAAACAAATGTACCCACATGTGAATTGGTTTAGCAATACCCATATTTATGGGGACATGATAAAGTGAAAGTATTTAGGAGTATGGATTAAAAAGGATTCTGTTATAGCAAGGATATTTGGGAAGAGACTAAACAAAAGCTGAAACAAACACTAAAACTGTTGTGGATAGCAAGATTAAAACAGTGAAAATGTTTTTTTACTCCCTTTAGCTTTATGTACAGGTCTGGCATGTTTTTTCAACCAGAGAAGTTGTGGAAAATAATAGAGTTGAAGGAATCTGTCTGGGAGGGGAAGAGGGCAAGGGTCAAGTGGGATAAGTTGATTCTTCCAACCAAACAAGGGTGTTTAAGATTTCTGATATGAAGGGTTATTTTAGAGCTACATGGTTAAGGCTCATATAAGTAACGCAGAAAGCTGTAATTCAGTGAAAAGAGATGAAGATAAAATCGGAAAGGGGTTCAAGGAGCAAGGAGGAGGTAGAATTTTGGATGCAGATCCTCAAGGAGAATACCAGCAGCCGTACAGAATGAGATTTGCAGGCAGTGTGGAAGAAGGATACCCAGACGGTTCCAATAGTAGTAGGAGCAACAGGTCTTGTAAAATAAGTCTACTTTCATATTTAGATATGTTACCAGTACATGTAACAATGTACGAATTGCAGAAGGTTTCATTACTAGGCACATCGCAGGTGCTGTGAAGAGCACTTTTGTCTGACATCAAAGATTGAAACAATACTAATTTCATGAACTTTAATCGTACTTTGACTTAGGAATGGAGTCCATTCCCATCACGGTATTAGAAACCCAAAAGACTTAGAGAAATTAAAAAAAAAAAAATATATATATATATATATATATATATATATATATATATATATATACTTTATATTCATAAAGTAGCAGAAAGCATTCCAAGAGCTAATCCAACATGGGAATGGGAACAGGAGGTTTTGCCAATGGGGATAACTGCAGTTAGGGTACAGAGAATAGGTGAGAGGGGATGGAATTTATTGGAGATAACTGGCAAAAAGGGACCAATGTATTGGGAGCAAATAACTAGAGGGAAGGGTAATAGTATGGGAAGATGCCAAGATGATGTTTGGAATGCAGTCTAGAAACTGCCTTCCCTGTCGAGGATCGATATCAGAGTATAGGCAAAAAGAAGGGGATAGGGGAATCCTTAGTGAAATACTTATGCTATAGTTTTTAGTTGAATCTTGAACAGAGGCTGCTGTCAAAAAAATGGATAATTAGTAGGGCATATAAAATAATTGCACAATAACTATAACAGTCAGTCAGAAGATGTTGGAAAAGATTGGAAAAGACTGGATAAGCAATTCACAAGGAAGCATTGGGAGGACATATATATGCCTCCCAAGTATGCAATAGTCTAGAAGATTGATTTACTTGGAAGTGCTTGCATATTTATTTTTATACTCCAAGCAGATGCTAAAGAATTTGTTTTCAGTTAGATGGCAAATGTTGGAGGTGTGATGGTGAATAAAGTAACTGGGAACATTTATGTTTTGGGAGTGTAATTAGTTGGCAGACTTCAAAATTTCCCTACAGAGTATTTTGTCAGAAATATTGGGTGAGCAGATGGGTGTAACTAGGGATTTTTTTTTTAAAGCCGAGATACAAGATCTGAATTTCCTCACTATGTTTAGTTCTGGTGGCAGCCAAAAAAAAGGCAATCACTAGAAAATGAAAATTCAAGTGTAAACTAACTGTATTTTAAGTATTGAATATCATAACGAAGATAAAAGAGCTGGAAGTGGGATCTTTAAAGAAGTATAGGAGCAAATTGCACAGAAAAAATGGAAAGTGTGAAAACAAACGCAGAATAATGTATTGGAGGAGGAGGAGTGAGATTTAAGGGAAGGCAGGAATTGAGAATTTTATGTAATTTTGGATTGATAGTTATACAAAAAAAATGTATAACGTTTGTAACTAGGAATATGTTAAATTGGTTTGTTTTCTTTTCTATAGACGTATGTTTGTCTGTGTTTTAAGTGGTGATTCAATAAATGTGTTAAAAATAGAACCAGTGCCTACCAAATTTGTAGGAATAGTTTTACTCCAGACTGATCCTAGTTCCAAGAAAAGGATGACAATGGACACCCATAACAGATCTCTCTGCTAAACACTTTCCTAAAAGTGCTAACTTTAAAATACTTACCTACAAACCCTGTTGCCTTTCATTCTTCCTCAGGCTTGCTTAGTCTCTCTGGATCCATAGGATGCCTTATCTACACATATCCATTCACCCCTCCTACAGGAAAGTCCTTTGGTTCTGTTATTGGCTCATCTCACTTTTATTGCTTTGCTTTTTGGGCTTTCCACAGTCCAAGAATGTTCACAGTGCCTAGCACTAGTGATAGCCTTCTGCTACACCCAAGGAATTCAGATTGTCCCTTACTTAGAAGATCTGCTAATCCAGGTGTCCTTGCTGCAGACCTTACTAGAACACCTCCACCTCACTCTCAACCACAGTTGGGGTTCACAGTCAACTAAAAAAAATCCTCCCTTCAGCCCACTCAGGACCCTAGTTTTCATGGACTGCATATTGGACACCAAGAAGATGTAGGCCTTCTTGCATCAGAAGAAGGTGCATAGCTTTGCAGCTTACTTCCAGTCCCTGTTCCCCCTCGACACATGCTCAGCCAGGGAGCTTCTAACAGTACTGGGTTTCATAGCAGCAATGATATCAGTCCTCCCTCTAGCCAAATTGAACATGAGAAAAAATCAGTTGTACCCGAAAACAATATGGCCCCAGTGCTCTCACCTTCCTGACACAAGGATCCCCTCCTGCCTTTAGTCAAAAAGGAGATTTCATGGTGGGTGGCCCAGGTGAATTTCAATCCAGAGCTTCTCTTCAAAACAAAAACTCCAGCTTGAAATGTGCAGAGACAGATGCCATGGATGAGACCTGGACAGGTATCCACAGAGTGCAGGGCAGGTTGCAGCCCAAACTCAAGAAGCAGCAAGTCAACCCGAACGAGATAGGGCCATTATCAAAGCACTTCAGGATAGGGCCATTATCAAAGCAATTCAGGTCTTCTCACATACATGGAAACCAGTCCCTCTTCAAGTATTCACAGACAACACCACTGTTTAAGGAAGGAAAAATCTGAATTTCCTGGGTTTGGCAGAAGGCTATCGCAAGTGGTACATAAACAAGGAGGTACCTGATTATACCAGTTATGCAGAGTAGCTGAGATTGCTTGGGATCTTGCTACCCAGAGGAGCATGGCCCTACACTCTGTGTACATCCAAACACAGGACAACATTCTAGCAGACTCATTAAGCAGGTTCATCAAGGATCCTCAAGAATGGACCATAAACAGATAGGTCCTTCTGGATATTCTGTGCAAGTGGGGAACACCTCAAGTAGATTTATTTGCGTCTCAGAGCAACAAGCAGATTCCTCTGTTTTGCACCAGGGCTCATTGCACATTATCTTTGAGAACAGATGCATTTCTGTGTACAGGGAATTTTTTTTATTGCTTTCTTCCACTTCCATTAATTCCAAAAGTATTACTAAAGGTCCAGAAAGGAAAAAGAAGAGACTTGATGATTACTCCCTTTTAGCCAAGGCAGCATTAGTTCTCACTTATCTTTCACTTAGCCAGGGGCAGTCACCACAAACTACCACCCAAGGTGGATGTCATCACTTAGCAGAATGGATCTGTGCTTTATTCAAACCTGTCATCCATAAACCTATGCCCTTGGATGATAGGGATGTTCTTTGTGTTTCACTGTTGCAGTCATCACCTGTGGGTATCCCTGCTGTGGTAGCCCTCGGCTGGCCCAAATACCAGAGTCACTGACTGTTTTTCTGCATCTGCTGCAGTCGCCTGTAGTCTGATGTCAGGTTGTCAGTGCTATAAAGCAAGGCAGCCGACATCATTACATCAGTATTTCTTGCGTGGAGCCCGTAGCAGAAGCAGTTCCCACGAATGCCGGTCGGTCGCTACCAGAGTTTGAATTTCAGCTGAAAACGTCTAAAGCTAAGTACCCCATTGGGGACCCTTTTTTCTTGCACTAACCGATGTCCAAAAAAGTTAACAATTGTCTCGCCTGTGGAAAGAAGATCCCACACAGAGACTTCCATTCTTACTGCGTCACTTGTTTAGACCCAGACCACGACATCCCTCCTTGCCGGTTCTGTGCCCTCTTTAATGTGAGAACTATTTGCCGTAGAGCTCTTATTGTAGACAGTTATTTTGTGTTCCATCTTCGCATTCTGATATGGCGTCCATCAGCCAACAGTCCATGGCCATTCCGAAAAGATGCAGAGATAAAGATAGAGACAAGACCACACAAGGCTAAGCCTTCAAACGACTGTACTGCTAAACAGGTAGTCAGTTCTCTGGAATTCAGTGAGGCGCTTTCACAGCCCCTGATGTCCGAGTCGATATCTATGCAGGCCTGTACCGAGACCCTTTCAGAGTTCAGTATGCTGCAGGAATCTTCTTCGTCTTCTGAGCCTTTGGCTGTATCTGCTTCGGTTGGGTCCGGTGCCACAACGCAGGCACTGGGTTCCAAGGAGGCCTTTCGCAGTACCAAATCTAGGCAAAAAATTACATCTTCTCATCCGACTACTGTTTCTCTCAGGCCAACGGATTCTTTCAGGTCTAGAAGCCAGGCCACTCCTAGAAAATCTACTTCTAGCCACAATCTTGCTCCTGCTACACCACCCCAAGCACAAATGCTTAAAATGGCGGAGGATCTCACCTCCCTTATCCAGGGCAGTCAGCCACAACTTCTAAAAGGAAAAGGCACGCTTCTCCAGAAATTGACAGAACATGATTCTGAGGAATCTGACTATTCAGATTTTGAAGAGGAACAACAACCTCTGACTGCTTATGAGGAATAATCCCTTCTGCCTCCCCTCCAGAGGACCTTTCCTTTGGGGAAACCCTTCACACCCTCAGGGAACATTTCCAGTGGGAATCTCAGGACCCCCCCCCCCTGTCTAAGAAAAGACTTGGAGAGTTTCTGAACCTCCTCCAGCACAGACCCCTGGCCATCCCCCCATTTTAGAAGTGGATGATATTTTCCATGAATCCAGCTTAGCCCCTGACACCCTTCCACCTGCTCCCAGTAAACCTGACTGGTATTACAGAGTACCGGATTCTCAGAAATACCTGTACAGAAATTCTGCTGCAGACCCAGAGGTCATTACACAGGGACCTAAAGGAGCTAAGACTAGTTCTGCCAAGAATTCTATTCCTTCTGACAAGGATTCCAGAGTTCTGGACAGATGGGGTAAAAAAGTATACATCTCTGCACCCTTGGCTATTACAGCAGTCAGCTGTCAGTTCCATATGTTAAAATATCAACAACACACTTTGGAACTATTAAAACAAAAGATTTCTACTTTTCCTGACTGTGCCAATTCAAAAGAGTTAGCAGATTTACTGCACTTTGCTTGTCAAGTGGCCAAACACTCATTACACTGTGGATATGACATCCTAGAAGCCTCTAGCAGGGCAGCAGTGTCAGGATCTGTCATTTGGAGGCATGCATGGCTAAGGAACAACCTCACCTTGATCATGTCAAGTCCAAACTAATTGATGCACCCGTGGATAATGACCACTTGTTTGGAGTAAAAGCAGAGGAGGTGCTTAAAAAGATGGAAGACAAAGTAAAATCTATGCAAACATTAAAAGATTTCTTTCAGGTTCAGCTTCCCAGGTTCAGCAGGAACTTTCCCTCTAAGCACTCATCCTTCCCTGCACCTAGCAGTTACTGCCAAGGTAAGCCCCACAGGGACAGACCAATTAGGCCCCTATCCGAAGGGCCAGCAGAGAAGCAAACAGTGGACCACTTCCGCCTCAAAGGCAGGGAGTTCTAAGCCACCCTTCTATGGCAAAAACTTCCAATGACTCCCTCCCTTCACTCACCAAAAGCTAGGAGGAAGGCTCTCTCTTCAAAGAAAATTGGCTCTCTAACAAAGGACCAGTGGGTCTTAAAGATCATTTTTCAGGGATAAAAATTCTCTTTCAGTGAACACCCAATTCCAAGAGGGTACCCAGACTTGCCTCCAAATCAGTGGGCAGAGGCATTGAAACAGGTCCAAACTCTCATATCCCATGGGGCAGTAGAACCTGTCCCATCAGATTAAACAGGCAAAGGCTTTTATTCCAGACTATTCCTTGTTCCCAGAAAAGAGGGCACTTGGCACCCCATCCTGGATCTATCCATTCTGAACACCTGCCTGGTGGTCCCCAGATTCAAAATGCTAACTTTGCAGCAGCTGCTGCCTATGCTGACAAAAAATGCCTGGCTAGTGACCCTAGACCTAAAAGGTGCCTACCCTCCACATCCCCATAAGGGAATCCTGCAGGAAATTCCTGCGCTTCAGAGCAGGATCACACCACTTTCAGTTCTCTGCGCTGCCATTTGGTTTATGTACTGTACCCATAGTATTCACCAAATGCTTAGCCCCAGCCATAGCATTTTGCAGACACAGAAATATACAGATTTACCCTTAGCTGGATGACTGCCTCATTCAGGCAGAGTGCAAAGAAAAGCTGCGCCAGGACCTTCTCTTTGTCAAATCCCTCCTAACATCCCTAGGGTTCACCATCAGCGAGAAGAAATCAAAGCAAAAACCTCCAGGAAGTTCATTTTCTTGGGAGCACTGCTAGACACAGCATCCCAAATGGCCTTCCTATCCCCAGAAAAGCAGAGCTTCCTGCCTCTCTACTTCACACAGCTGACTTCCAGAAGTCACCTCACTGCAAGGAAGTTTCTGCAAGCCCTGGGGTACATGGTATCTTGCACCTTTCCATTTCCTCTGGCCAGGGTTCACATGAGAACTTCAGTGGTACCTAAAGAACCTTTGGTGTCGGAGCACTCTGTCTCTAGAGACCTCTGTCCCTCTGATCCCATGTATAAGGACCAAGTTTCTGTGGTGGGTGGGGGCCTGTGCCAAGAACAAGGGTCTTCCCTTCATCTTCCGCCCTACTGGCCAGACCATCACCACCGGCGCCTCAGACATTCCTTGGGGCACTCACTTATCAAGCAGGTGCACCCAAGATCTTTCAGATGCCCAGTACCTTCCCTTGCACATCAATCAGAAAGAAATGATGGCAGTACAAAAGGCTCTGACATCCTTCAAACCCCATTATAAAACAGACAACACCACAGTAATGTGGTACATCAACAAAGGGGGGGGGGCAGTCTTACCCTCTGTGCAGGCTAGCCATGAACCTCTGGCTGACAGCCACCTCCATGGGTCTGCACCTAATTGCCCAATACCTACCAGGGGTCAACAACACCCTGGCAGACTACCTAAGCAGAAACTTTCTGGACTCCCACGATTGGCAGCTCCACAGGAAAATCTTTTTGCAAATCACTCATGAGTGGAGGACTTCGAAGGTGGATCTCTTTGCTTCGCACCTCAACCACCATCTGCAAAAATTCTGTAGCAGGGAGTATCACCTCCTAATGTGGAAGGTGGATGCCTTTACCTTCCTCTGGAGCTCCCTCTTTGTGTACTCGTTCCCTCCTCTGCCTCTTATTCCCAAGGTACTGATCAAAGTAAGGGAGGAGAGACCAAAGGCCATCCTCATTGCTCCAGATTGTCCCAGACAGCATTGGTACCCCTTACTGCACATCCTGACTTTCCAACCCCCCCATGCAGCTTTCCCTGAGCTCAGGCCTCTTGACCCAGGTGTGTGTTGGGGGGGGGGGGTACTACACCCAGACCTGCAGACTCTCAATCTTTCAGCATGGCTCATACTTTAAAAGCAAACAAGGGGTCCCTGTTAAGCAAACAGGTCCTAGACATTATCACAGAGGCCAGAAGGTCGAGCACCAGAAAATCTTACACAGGGAAATGGAAAGGTCGAGCACCAGAAGATCTTATGCAGGGAAATGGAAAAGATTATGTTCCTGGAGCCAGTCCAGAGGGGCCAGTACCTCACAGCCTTCCATCCCTCTTATCTTGGCTTTCCTAGTGGAGTTACTCAAAAGTGACCTCTCCTTCTCTTCTGTTAAAATCCATGCCTCAGCCATTTCAGTCCATTACGATTCAGACCTACCCCTCTTCTCTCTCATCCTTTAATTAAACA
This sequence comes from Protopterus annectens, assembly GCF_019279795.1. Taxonomy (NCBI): domain Eukaryota; kingdom Metazoa; phylum Chordata; order Ceratodontiformes; family Protopteridae; genus Protopterus; species Protopterus annectens. The sequence goes on along the minus strand of NC_056729.1, from coordinate 337,447,769 downwards.
ATTCCTCAGAGGGGTTTCTAATATCAGACTCCCAGAAGGCCTCCCATGCCAGCCTGGGACCTGAATTATGTTTTTGAAAAACTAACCTTACCTCCTTTCGAACCTGCTGCTTCAACAGAATTGAAATACCCCTCCTGGAAGACTGCTTTCTTACTAGCTATCACCTCAGCCAGAAGGGTTTCAGAACTTCAGGTACTCATGGATGTTGAGCCCTTCATCATTTTCCATGCAAACAGGGTCCCCCTGAGGACTAACCCCTCCTTTATGCCCAAGGTGGTATCTGATGTGACCCTCAACCAGGCCATACACCTACCCACCTTCTTTCCCAGCCCTCAAAACAAGGGGGAAAGAATTATGCACTCGCTAGGCGTGCACAGACAACTCAGATACTATCTAGACCATACTAAGCCCTTTAGAAAAACAGAGCAGCTGCTTGTCAGCTTTGCCCCAGGGACAGAGGGGAAGCCTATTTCCAAGCAAATCATTTCCAAATGGATATCGCACTGCATCCATTTCTTGCTACAGACTACATGGACCCCCCCCCCCCCCAAGTGTATTCATACCCATTCCACGAGGGCAGTCTCCACTTCCACAGCCTTCCTCAGAGGAGTCCCCACCAGAGACATCTTGGAAGCTGCCACCTGGACCTCTGTCCATACCTTTACAAAGCATTACCACCTACCTATTTTTTCTAAGTCTAGGGCAGGGTTTGCCTCTGCAGTTCTTGCTGATCCATGCCTAGGGCTCTAATCTATCCATCTACCCCTCTCCCTCGGCTTTGGGTATCCTCCCACAAGTGATGACTGCAACAGTGAAACACGAAGAACATAGTACAGTTGTGTACACTTACCATAAATGTAGATGTTCGAGTGTATTCACTGTTGCAGTCCTGGATGTCCTTCATGGATGCATCTGCAGTCATAACAAATGGGTTGTCCTGTCGTCAGGCAGCCCTTCGGTCTGCCGGATTCCAAAGTCTGGGTCCGGCTTTGGCTGATGTCGCACTTCACCCGACGTCATCTCTGCTGGTCTTCGGGTATAAAGGCATCAGCTGATGCCATTTTCCCCAGTCTTTCTTGCCGCGTGGCGCCCGAAGCAGAAGCTGTTCGCAAGTGCCGGTCGGTCAGATCCAGAGATTACTACTACCGAATACTACTTCGAAGACTTCTAAAAAGCTAAGTACCCCGTTGGGGACTCTTTCTTGCCTCAGCCGATGTCAGAAAAAGTCAATAACTGTTTAACTTGTGGGAAACAAATACCTCATAAAGATTTCCACTCTTACTGTCTGCCTTGCTTAGGCCCAGACCACGACGTAGCAGCCTGTTCGGCCTGCTCTTCCTTCAACCGACGAACGCTTAGGCGTCGGTCGGAGTTTGCTGAACAGTTTTTCGGCTCAGACTTTGCGTACATTATGCCGTCGGATCCTCCGACTACCCAAATTGTTAAAAAACGCAAGGAAAAAGACCGACACTCGCGGTCCGAGGTTTCGGCCGAAACCACGGTTAAGCAAGCCGCGAGTGTCTCGGTTTCGGCCGAAACCGAGAAAACTGGTCAATCTTCAGCCGAATCCATGGCTACTACTGAGGCTCCTGCTTCCTTACCTGAATCGGCCTCAGAAATTTTGCCTACAACTGTGGTTTCTAGTGAGTTATCAGACACCATCCCTTTGGATGTCTCTACCCCAGCACGTGGTGCTGCTAGACCCCCTGCAGCCATGTCTATCAAGGCCTTTGCCAGGGCTAAAGCAGCCAAATCTGCTAAGTCAGTGCCTGTTAAACCTCCCTCACACAGGCCCACTTCTAGTTCACAAATGCTTACTCTGGCAGAAGATTTAATATCCTTAATTAGGGATTCCCAATCTCACCCAGACAGGGCCTTTCAGCCCCCAGAAAAGAGACCTAGGGCAGAGCCCCCCGAGCCAGTGTCCTCTGATGATTCTGTGGATGACTCCGACATTACAGAACAGCCAGAGGATCCTTTTTCTACTTATGAAGACTCCGATGCTGAAGAATCCATTCCAGCTGCCTCTCCACCAGAGGAATTTTCCTTTGGGGAAACCTTACATGCCATGAGAGAACAATTTCAATGGCAGGGACAAGATTTCTCAGATTCAAGAAAAAGGCTTAGGACTTTTCTGCACTTACCACAACATAGGCCCTTAGCTATACCTCCTGTTTTGCCTGTTGTGGATGATGCATTTAATGATGTCTGCACTGCTCCTGATTCTTTACCTCCAGCCCCTGCCAAACCTGATAGATTTTACAGGGTACCAGACACTCATCACCACCTATACAAGGCCCCACTGGCAGACCCCGAAACTATTTCCCAGGGGCCTAAGGCAGTAGCCTCGACCACAGCAAAAAACCCAATTCCTTCAGAAAGGGAATCCAGGTCCTTGGACAGATGGGGGAAAAAAGTTTACACCTCTGCTACTCTCTCAGCTAGAGCCTTAAACTGTCAGTTTCACATGATCCAATACCAAGAACTTATGCTTGATCAGTTAACTAAAAAAGTATCCTCTGATGAATCTTTAGATAAGAAATATGTATTAGAAATGGTGAATAACATACAGCAGGTTAGTAACCATTCCTTAAAATGTGGCTATGATGCACTGGAGGCTTCATTTAGATCAGCCATGACTGGCACAGTGATAAGAAGACATGCATGGTTGAAAGAACAGGTCTTACCGGATCATGTTAAAGCAAAGCTATTAGATGCTCCTATGGATAAGGCCAGTTTATTTGGTACACCTGCCCAGCAGGAAATGAAGAAAATGGAAGAAAAGGCAAAATCTGTACAAACAGTTAAAGATTTCTTACAGGTTCAGCCCCCAAGGTTTAGCAGGAACTGGCCTGCCAAAAATTGGTCCTTTCCTGACTCCACAAGATCCCAAAGGGGCAGGAATAGACGCTCCAGAGGCAGAAATCAATCCAGAGGAGGTGCCTACAGAGGACGACAGTGGCAAGGTAATAACAGAGGCACAGACACAACCACTACCACTGCACCAGGACAATCACAGTGACTTGGCTCTAACTCCGCCTACCAGGGAGCAAATAGCAGCACCATTAGGCGGAAAATTAGCCTTATTTTCGAAAAATTGGCACTATATCACAAAAGACAAGTGGATTTTGCAAACCATAGACCAAGGCTACCGGTTCCACTTCCACACCTTACCAGTAAAAAGAGGAATGCCAAACCTGCCTCCAAATCAAAAAATAGAAGCTCCACAGCAGATAACGGAATTAACAAAGATGAGAGCTGTGGAAAGAGTACCAATAACAGAACAGGGCAAAGGATTCTACTCCAGACTCTTCCTAGTACCAAGAAAAGAGAAAAGTTGGAGACCTATTCTCGACCTGTCCATCTTAAACACATATATCATTGTCCCAAAATTCAAAATGCTGACCCTACAGCAACTTCTTCCCATGCTGGGCAAGGAGTGTTGGCTGGTAACTCTAGATCTCAAGGAGGCATACCTGCACGTCCCCATTCGACCAAATTGCAGAAGATACCTCAGATTTCTTGCAGGATCAGAGCATTATCAATTCTCAGCATTGCCCTTTGGCTTATCTACTGCCCAGAGTATTCACAAAATGCCTGGCATCAGTAATCGCTCACTGCAGACTACAGGGAATCCAAATTTATCCATACCTGGACGACTGCCTGCTACAAGCGGACAACAAAAGCAAGCTGACAACAGATCTACAAAGGGTCATTTACTTGCTACAAGCCCTGGGATACACAGTCAATTTACAAAAGTCAAGGCTGATACCATCCCAAACAAGAACATTCTTGGGCTGAATTGGACACAGTAAAACAAATGGCATTCCTAACTGCAGAAAAACAAAAGAACTCCCTCTTTACTTCTTGGCATTAACAAAACAGAACAAACTAACAGCAAGAAAAGTTCTGCAGGCCTTGGGCTTCATGGCATCATGCATAATATTGGTCCCACATGCCAGACTGCATATGAGAAAACTACAGTGGTACCTAAAGAATTTATGGTCTCAACACAGGCACAGCCTAGAAGCAGAAATACCACTAATCCCATGCCTAAAACAGGAGTTCCTATGGTGGGCTCAAGCATGCCAGTCAAACCCAGGCCTACCCTTCCACAACTTCCGAACAAGCCAAACCATCACAACAGACGCCTCAGACCTAGGATGGGGGGCGCACATGCTGGACAAATGCGTACAAGGATTGTGGACTCAGGACCAGCTACACCTGCACATAAACCAGAAAGAAATGCTGGCAGTAAAACTGGCAATCCAAAAATTCAGACCATTCCTCAAAGAAGGCCATTTGATGATAAGGACAGACAACACCACAGTCATGTGGTACATCAACAAACAGGGAGGCACTCATTCATACCCCCTATGCAGAATGACTTTGGACCTTTGGAATCTGGCACTCAGCTACAACATCCAGTTACAGGCAATATTTGTACCGAGAAAAGAGAACACCCTAGCAGACATGTTAAGCAGAACCACCTCGGATGCTCACGAATGGATGCTACACCCGGACATCTTCAAGACCATCACAAAGAAATGGGGAATGCCACAAATAGATCTATTCGCTTCCCTCTCAATCACCAGCTCAAAAAATTCTGCACAAGGACATTCCACCCACTTGCATGGAAGGTGGATTCTCTCTCCTTCAGCTGGAAAGGTCTGACAGCCTATGCATTTCCACCTCTTCCCTTGATACACAAGGTATTACTGAAAATCAAAGAGGAACGTCCAAGGATAATCCTGATAGCTCCGAACTGGCCAAGACAACACTGGTACCCATTGCTGAGGAGCATGTCTCGGGAGAAAATGTGGTCAATACCCCTGATGCCTTTGATGTTAACTCAGAACAACTACAGCATCATCCATCCAAACCTAAAAACCTTGCAACTGACTGCCTGGAACATCACATAGCAGCAACTAATCCAGATCTTTCCCAAAGGGTTAAAGACATTATCCTTGAAGCCCGCAGACCTTCAACAAGAAAGAACTATGCAGGAAAATGGAAAAGGTTTGTCATTTGGAGTGCTGAAAGAGGAAAAGATGTGTCGAATATAGATATTGCTAACATTCTGGAGTATTTGGCAGAGCTTCTACATACAGGCCTGTCCTATTCCTCCATCAAGATACATGCATCAGCTATTTCAGCAGAATACAGCTTTGATCCACCTGTCTTTTCACATCCTCTACTCAGGCAGTTCCTCAGAGGGATCAAGAATGTAAAACCTCCTAGGAAACCACCATTACCAGCATGGGACTTGAACTTTGTGCTAGAAAAGTTGACACTCCCTCCGTTTGAACCAGCAGCAACAGCAGATCTACAGCACCTGTCATGGAAAACTGCTTTCCTACTGGCAATTACCTCAGCAAGGAGGGTTTCTGAACTACAGGCCTTAATGGCAGTACAACCCTTCCTAATCTTCCATCAAGATAGGGTGTCCATGAGAACTAATCCTACATTTATGCCTAAGGTGGTATCCAGAGTGTCTTTAAACCAGGCAATCCACCTACCTACCTTCTTCCCAATCCACAAAACAGAGGGGAAAGAATGCTGCATACCTTGGATGTACATAGACAGCTACGCCACTACCTGGACAGAACCAAAAGTAACAGAAAAACTGACCAGCTTTTTGTAGCCTATGCAACAGGAAGGGAAGGAAAAGCAATTTCCAAACAGACAATCTCCAAATGGATAGGAAATTGCATAAGATTCTGTTACTCCTACCATGGAAAACCAATTCCACAGAACATAAGGCCTCATTCTACAAGGGCTACAGCCACTACCACAGCTTTCTTACGAGGAGTGGCAACCAAGGACATTATTGAGGCTGCTACTTGGACCTCCGTGCATACATTTGCCAAGCATTATAATTTACCTCTGTATTCTAGATCCCGAGCAGGGTTTGCCACTGCTGTACTGCAAGGGATCCTAACCACACCATAATTTTTTCTTCCTCCTCCCCTAGTTGGCTATGGTATTCTACCCATTTGTTATGACTGCAGATGCATCCATGAAGGACATAGTACAGTTTTGTACCTACCATAAATGTAGATGTCCGAACTGGATAGCATCTGCAGTCAGGATTACCCTCCCTCCTTCCCCTCTGTGGTACTCCTAGGGTATTTACCCTCCTAATAGCTAGCTGGGGGGGGGGGGAGTCTCTTATGGTGTATTTGTTTGTATATATGTACATGCATGCTTATTTTTTTTGTTTGCCTTCTATCTTTTTGGAAACATTGGCATTTATCCAAAATTTAGCCTTCCAAGAGGGCAACTGGCATCTGGGGCAAGAAACACTGAGGAAAATGGCGTCGGCTGATGCCTTTATACCCGAAGACCAGCAGAGATGACGTCGGGTGAAGTGTGACATCAGCCGAAGCCGGACCCAGACTTTGGAATCCGGCCGACCGAAGGGCTGCCTGACGACAGGACAACCCATTTGTTATGACTGCAGATGCTATCCAGTTCGGACATCTACATTTATGGTAGGTACAAAACTGTACTTTTCCCTCCCTCCATCCCCCTTATATCCTCTTTCCCTAGGGGGGACATAAGCTTCCCACTGTGGCTTTTAGCCACCAGGACCACTTTACCATATTTCCTTGTGCTTCTGACAGGTTAGGGCAAGCAAAACTGACGTAATGACATCGGCTGCCTTGCTTTATAGCACTGATGACCTGATGTCAGACTACAGGCGACTGCAGCCGACGCAGAAAAACACTGACTCTGGTATTCAGGCCGGCCGAGGGCTACCACACAGCAGGGATAACCTACAGGTGATGACTGCAACCGTGAATTTATTCAAACATCTACATTTATGGTAAGTGTACACAACTGTACTTTCTAATCCCTTTCAGGCAGCAGTTTTCAGAGGATGGGCTTCAGGTTTTAGGCAGTGATATCCTTCAATCAAAAATCCTACATAGCCAAATAGGATTTTCCATCTGGTGCCATAAAAACAATCCAGATCCTGTGACATCAGAGGTTCCTGGTATCCTAAAGTACCTGTGTGAACTCATGATTGCAGGTCTGGCAGATTCCTCCATCAAAGCCCACATGTTAGCATCTCTGCCCATCTTTCCTTCATTCTGTTTGTCCAGGCCTGAGGTCAAACAATTCCTAAAATGGCACAGCATTTAAGACCCCCAAGAAGTATGTGCCCCCTCCTTGGGATCTCTGCTTCATACTGGAAAAGTTCACTCTACCAACTTTTGAACTCATCTCAGCAAATCTCAAATTCTGCACCTGCAAAACTGTCTTGCTACTGGCTCTCACTTATGCTAAGAGAGTCTCAGAACTGGAGGCTCTAATGGCTGTTCCACCCTTTCTTTTTCAAAATATAAGAATTCCCGTGAGAGTTAACTCCTCATCCATGCCTAAAGTGGTGAATGAGATGTCCCTCAACCAGACCATCAACCTGCCTATTTCTTCCCCAACCCACAGAGCAGGGGGGAGACTGCTTCACTCAGTAGGTGTACACAAACAGCTGTGATTGCATTTAGGTAAAACTGAATGCTTGTAAATCAAACCAACTTTTTATCTCATTCGTGGACTCCAAACTGGGACAACCAGTTGCCAAACAAAATAATTGCAAGCTGGATCTCAAGTCCATCTAATTTGTTACTCGCATCATGGCAAATCCTTGCCCACATCTCCTCAAGCTCCTCTTCCTGGGGAGTGGCCTCTACAGAGGGGTTGATGCCAGTACAGTCCTGGAAGGTGCCATCTATTCTTTTGATTGCAGTTTCACTGAACACTGCAGAACTGATGATCTGAAGTAGGCAGACTTCATTCGTCTGCAACCTGTGGGTATCGGATCCGACCTCGGATCCGAGCCGGCAATTCAAAAGCTTAGGCTCCGAGCTCCTAGCTCCTCCCTCTTACCCATAACCCCTTGCCAAGCCCTGACTGACCTCAGATTTCGTTTGCCGCTTTTCAAGTAGCTACGGAATTCCTGAGCTCCTGGCGTTGGTGAAAGATAGAGATAAGTTTTGACTAAAAAGTTTTTCAAAATCTTTAATTTCTTTCTTGTTTCAGTTAGTGTTGAGTGTGTTTAGGCTTTCCTCTCTCTTTTTGTTTAATTTTATCGGGTTTTGCGTAGTGTTTGTGTGTTGTGTGTTAGGCCTTAGGGTTACTATGTCGGAAGCCCATAAGGCTGTGTTTTCAAATACCGAGTGTGGCCATAAGCTATCCCCAGCAGATGGCCACACTCGTTAGTCATCTTGGGGTTGAACACCTGTCATCTGGTTGTACCATTTGTGCAGGGTTCAACCCCGGCTTTGAGGGAACGGAGGTCGGTTGGTGCTGGCGGGTCTTTACCCCCAGATACTGCTTCGGCCTCTGCCCCTTCCACTCAGCAACCTGTTGCTGTGAGTTCTCCCTCCGGCTGGGACTCAACCTCCTCAAAATTGCCGGAGGAAGGATTCTTCTAAGGAAAGACAGAAGGAGAGGCACAGGAGAAGCACCACAAGAGGAGAGCCGAAACTTCCAGTTCGGCTCCTCCGTCTAAGCTGGCCTCCCTGTGCCTTCTAGCTTTCCTCCTCCTCGGCTCCACTCCCTCGGTTCTCTCCTGGACCCGAGGAGGAGGAGGCTAGCCCTTCCAGGAGGTCACCGAGGCGGCTCTCTAGGTCCGCCTTGGTGGCCTCCTCTAGATCAACCTTTTCTATGAGCGAAGCTGATATGGACCGGATGATGAGGAAATTCATCCAGGCCCAAATGCAAATGGGAGTGCTCCTAGCCCCCAGCCGGGAGGGGCTTCGACCCTTTTTCGCCCCTTAGCTCCTTCTCCGACCCATACCACGGGTTCGAGCTATCGGCGCCGTGCAGATTTGGATCCGGGGTGGGTCGGATCCGATAGGTCGGCGCACCTCGGATCCGTCCCATCCCTTGAGTGCTTGGTACCGGACCCGACCTCGAGCCGAGGCCGAGCCTCGGATCCGAGGGAGCTGGTGTGTCTTCGGCTCCGTCCAGGTCGGAGCACACCGGTCTCTCGGATCCGACGGTTTCGGCTCCGACTCCGATCCGTACGTCGGATCCGAGTGGGGGTCGGCTCTCCGGGCTTAGAGAAGCTGGCTCCCCCTCGGCTTTCAACGTTATGGAAAGGGCACTGTCGAGGACATCCGGACCCCCGGTCCCTGCCACGGTTCCATCCCGCACTCCATTGCAGTTGGGCCAGGCCCCCACCAGCCGGTCCCAGGGACAGCCCGCCTCGATGTCCCAAGTGGTTCCCTTGGAACATCTGACTGCTGAAGAGTACTCCTCGGACAGCCCCCCCGATGAAGTACCTCGGAAGCGTAAGTGCAAGAGGAGGCACATGGACTCCCTTGAGTCCGTCACTGAAGACACGGACTTGGATGAAGGGGAAGGCTCCCCTAGGTCACCCCCTGAGGACGTCTCATTTGGAGACATCATGGAGATGTTAAGGGTCAGGGGTGGTCTGCCCCAAGGCTTCTTCGACGAGTCTGTGTTCTTGGAGGCATTCGAGGGGGGCCCTCCTACCTTTTGGGTGTCCCTTCTGCTGACCCCCTGGTGGATCTTATCTCCATCAGGGCGTGGAAGGATCCGGACACCATTGAGCCTATCCCTAAGCGCCCGGACCGCATTCTTTCTCCTCCATCAGACCGCACCCACTGGAGTAAGGGTCCCCCAGTAGATGCCATGATGATGGCTGCAGCCACGAAGAGGGAATTGGCCCAGGAGAGTCCCTCCGTGCATCCTCCGGGCAAGGAGTCCCGGTCAATGGATCGCATTGGGAAGCGAGTTTTTAGTTCAGCGACCTTCTCCTTGAGAGCGCTGAACTACATGGCACATGTCATTAGGATGCAGCGGGATCTGATTAAAGAATACGCTGCATCTCCCCGAGTCCATCTCGAGTGAGGATAAACAGGTTTACTCCACCCGAATGGCCACTCTCAGATCAGTTTCCAATACATCTATGCGGCTACTGTCTCATGCTACTGAGGGAGCCGCTAGAGCCAGCGGAGCAGGCCTAGTCATGAGGCGACAGGCCTGGCTCCGCCATTGTGATTTTGCAGAGCCCTTCAAGGCGACCTTCGCGAATGCCCCTTTCGATGGTTCTGCCTTGTTTGGCAAGACTGTTCATGAGACATTAGTCCAGAGCGAAAAGGACGGAAGACGCTGTCTGCCGCCGGAGTCCGCTTCTCAGCTCCCCAGAGGTCCTTCTCTAAGAACCAAAAGGGACAGAAGAAGATGTGGTTCCGAAGTCGCAGCAGTCCCAACCTGCTCCGGATAACCAGTCCTTCCGTGGCAGAGGAGGACGGGAGGTCGTCGTGCCAGAGGCAGGGGCCTCCTGGCAACTTTGGGTCCAGAGAACCCTTCTCTGAGAGACCCACGCCGCAGCCCTGAAGGGTTGCCCGGCTGTCCGTCTCTGGAGGCAGTCGGGGCGGTTTCGATGCACCTGACTTCTTGGGAGTCCATAACAACAGACAGTTGGGTGCTTTGACTTATATCCAGAGGATATTCAATACCCCTATTCAAGATTCCCAAATCTCGCAGCCTCCCAGATGTTCCACCCGACCAAAGGGAGGCAGCTATCGAAATCGAGCAGCTGCTAGAAAAAGAGCCATCCAGCGTCCCCAGATCAAGCCGGATTAGGGTTTTACTCCAGGTTCTTTTGGTGCCAAAGAAGACGGGGACTTGAGACCAATCTTAGACCTTTCCCAGTTGAACCTGTCAGTAACCAAGCAAAGTTCGGATGGTCACCCTGCAATCTATACTCCCCTCTTGAGGGAGAACGACTGGATGTGTTCCATAGACCTCAAGGATGCGTACTACCACATTCGGATGGACAGACGATCCAGGAGGTTTCTTCGCTTCGGCTGGGAGCCAGTCATTATCAGTTCAGGGTCCTCCCTTTGGTCTCACCTCAGCCCCAGGGTGTTTACCAAGGTGCTAGCGGTGGTAGCGGCCCACCTGAGGCTCCAGGGATTACAGGTCTTTCCGTACCTGGACGACTGGCTCCTGATGGCATCATCAAGGCATCTTCTGTGCTCAGCCAGGGATTACTTTCTTCAACTAGCACCAAGGCTGGGCATCACGATCAACTGGGAGAAATCTTTTCTAAATCCCACTCAAATTATAGATTTCATAGGAGGAAGACTAGACACCAGATCAATGCGAGCCTTCCTCACCCCAGAACGTATCGCCAGCCTGAAGTGTCATGTGACAGCGATCCTGCAACCATCTCCAACTGCAGCTTCGGTCCTGAGGGCCCTAGGTTCTATGGCGGCAGCTATCCCGCTTCTAATTCATGCCCGTTTACGCATGCGGGTTCTTCAATGGACCCTTCAAGTTCAGTGGTCTCCTCTTTGTTCGTCTCTAAACGCTCCGATTGCGGTCAGCAGAGCGTGCAGGGACTCCCTTCTGTGGTGGCTTCTTTCTCCGGAGCCCCTGGCAGGGAGACCTTTTGCTGCATTTCCCGAGCCACAGTGACCACGGACGCTTCTTGCCTCGGGTGGGGGCATTCTGCGGGAAAGATTGTCCAAGGCACGTGGAATCCCACAGAGACGTCATTGCATATAAATGTCCTGGAAATGAGGGCGGTGCTCCTAGCGTTGCAAGCACTTCACCACGTTCTTCCTTCAGGGACTATTGCGATTCAGACAGACAACATGTCGGTAGTCTGGTATATCAACAAGCAGGGAGGAACCAGGTCTTACCCCTTTGTCGAGAGGCCATGAGAGTCTGGGAATGGGCAATTTCCACCAAACGCTTTCTGGTAGCAACGCACATTCCGGGAAAGTCCAACATCCTTGCGGACAAGCTCAGTCGCACCATCCTTTCTCCACACGAGTGGTCCCTCAATCTTCAAGTAGCGAAGAAGATTTTTGCCGCTTGGGGCAACCCTGTTGCGATCTTTTGCCTCTCCCTCAAACGCCAAATGCGACAATTTCTTTGCTCTGCTTCCCCACCAGGGAATTCGAGGATGCTCTGGTGCATGCTTGGCCTCCCGGTCTCCTTTATGCCTACCCTCCACTTCCTCTGATGCAGAGGCTTCTGCAGAAAGCCAACAGTTTGGGGAGCAGAATGATTCTCATTGCCCCATTCTGGCCTCGACAGCCTTGGTTCCCCTTTGTATGGTCTCACAAAATCAATCCACCATGGATTCTGGATCCAATTCGGATCTCATCTCTCACCCTCTGGGAATGTCAGTTCCCAATCTGGACCCTGAAGTTGACAGCTTGGCTGCTCCAGTTCCAACCTTAATTAGGACTCCCGGTATCTCTTCACCGGTCAAGGCCATTCTAGTGGCTGCTCATAAACCTTCCACCAGACAGGTTTATCGGAGTAAATGGAAGAGATTCTCTATATGGGCAGGACAGAGAACTTTGGATCCTTTCTCAGCACCTATGTCAGCAGTGCTGGATTTTCTAACAGACCTCTTTCATCAAGGGGCTAGTTCTTCCACGATTAAGGTACAATTGGCAGCTATCTCGCATTATCACATTGGTCATGACACAGCTCCCCTTATGACGGCGAAATTATGCAAAGCATTTCTCAAAGGAGTTTTTGTTAAGGCCTCCAGTCAAGGAGGTTGTACCGCCTTGGGACTTGTCTTTAGTCCTGCAGGCCCTTACTGCTCCTCCCTTCGAGCCTGCAGCTTCTTCTGATTTAAAACACCTTTCCTGGAAGACTGCCTTTCTGGTAGCTATCACTTCAGCCAGAAGGGTGTCTGAGCTTCAGGCTCTGTGTGTCAAACCGCCTTATCTTTCTTTCTACCCTGATAGGGTGTGCCTCAGGACCAATCCATCTTTTCTTCCGAAGGTCTCTTCTGAATCCAGTATTAACCAGTCAATCAATTTGCCGGTGTTTTTTCCCAAATACTCAAACAAAGGAGAATACAAATTGCATTCCTTGGATGTTCATAGACAATTACGTTTTTATATTAACAGAACAGCTGGCCACAGGAAATCAGATCAGCTGTTCGTCTCCTTTGCTAAATTTGCTCTGGGTAAAACAGTATCTAAAGTCACTCTATCTAAATGGATTGCTAATTGTATTCTGCAGGCATATGACACTTCAGGCAGACCTGCTCCTCAGAGGGTTACGGCTCATTCTACTAGGGCAGTTTCTACGTCAGCCGCCTTTAAGTCCCGTGTTTCATTGGATGATATCTGCGCGGCAGCTACTTGGGCCTCGCCTCATACTTTTATTTCTCATTACAAGGTGGATGTTGTTTCTAGAGGAAGAGCATCCTTTGGCTCAGCGGTGCTCCGGAACATCCTTCCATGATGGCCGCCCAAGATTCAGGTAGCTAGGGACACTGTCCCACAGGTTGCAGACGAATGAAGTCTGCCTACTTCAGATTTAGAAGTTATGTACTCACCATAACGTTCCATCTGAGTAGGTGACTTCATTCGATGCAACCATCCCCCCCTCCATCCCCCTGACCTTTATAGAGCGAGTATTTATGCTGTTTTAGGGTACTGTTGTCAGTATTTTGGGGCAAACTCAATCTGAGGTCAGTCAGGGCTTGGCAAGGGGTTATGGGTAAGAGGGAGGAGCTAGGAGCTCGGAGCCTAAGCTTTTGAATTGCCGGCTCGGATCCGAGGTCGGATCCGATACCCACAGGTTGCATCCGAATGAAGTCACCTACTCAGATGGAACGTTATGGTGAGTACATAACTTCTAATTTTCATCTCCAGCTGTCTTTGCTAGGTCAGTCCTCTGGACACTCCTCTAACAGTCCTCCCTTTTGTTTCGGCCATCTGTTTGGAATACTGCAGCAATGTTCTCAGTCAGGATGTAGTACATTTGTACATGACCTTGCCATAACAGTAGTTGTACTGATCAGTGTTGCAGTATTCCATCCCATCATCCTTCCCCCCTTTTGGATACCATCTCTTTCTATCTTACTGCTCTGTCTGTAGGACTGAGGAGGCTCCTGTCACTCCTTGCTTAGCATCTCCTAGCTGACCAGTCTTTCTCAGAGGTCTTCAAGCTGCTAGCTTGGAGATAGTCTGAAAATTTACACTTATACTTCCACCTATATACCCCTGTGCTTGCAAGCTGAGGTGTTACATCAGACATACAGTCCAGGGAAGGTTAAGCTTTGGTACCCCAGATGGACATCAGTGGTGAAAACCCATGAGTTTTGGAATACTGCAGCAGTGATCAGTACGGCATTGACTGTTATGGTAAGATGTTCATCTTACTGATTACTGCTGCTGTAGCCTTAACTGTATCCTGCCAAGAATATAACAGTTGGCCAGCTTCCAAAGCTTTTGGGCACCTTCCACACACACAAACTGTCAGGCAGCTGAAGCTGAGCTGACTAACAGACAAGTTTAGGCATGCAGCCCTTCAGAGCTTTACTGCTGCCAACGTGTACACTTGTCTGAGGCTTTTGAAGATCAATGGTCAGCTTGTGCTCTCATTGCTGAGCAGACAAGTTTCCTTTGGGGGGGGGGACTTTAAAGTTAAATGCGTTGTGTTTTAATGCACCGTCTCAATTGTAACATTTTTAAATAGAGCACCAATTTTTTTTATGTCAGTTTAAAAGTAATGTAAAGTAACAAAATATTTTTTCTGTGGGGAAATTGTTTATTTCCCTTTCATAAGGGTGGCATAGTGTTTTAAAGAGCTTTTTACTGTGTTTTTTTTCCTGTCAAAAAAGTATCTTTTCTGGACTGTTCGTAGGTGTTTACTAGGCTAATGGACCACAAGGGCCTTTTTAAGCCTAGCCATGCATCCCAAATCTCTGACAAGTTTTGATACTCTTGATAAGTGTAAGCATGGACCTGGGAGAAGAACCATTTACAGGTTACCTGTGTCCATTAGAGACATAGGTGCCATCCCAGGGATGAATTTTCAGTTTCCCATCCAATTGTCGAAGTTGTCTTTGAGTTGGGTTAAGGAGGAACTCTTCACATGGATGGGGAGCCTGTTCCATAGACGTGGTAGTCTCTGGGATACATACCTATCTCTCCAGCAGGTCTTATTTATATCACAGGCAAGGTTTAAGTCTTTAGATAGTGTTTACAGGCAATTGCTGCTTGCCGCCTTCAGAAAAGAGGCACCATTATTGGCTTGACCATGAAACAGGCTACCGGACTATTGTCCTTCCAGCCACAAAAAGAAAAGTTAAGCAAATAGCCTTTGCCACCACAGCAGGCCAGCAATTTGCCTCAGTCGCAGGTGAATGACTGCCTTAGCCATTTGTTATACCACAGACCACTCGTCTTTTACCCCAGATCTCTCTGGTGTAGCACCTACAGCCACGATGGACCAAAGGTTAGTTGTGTTTGCTGTTTTTGGGGTCCCCTCAAGGGAAGGGAGATACACTCTTGTCATTCATGGGAAAGGGAGCCAGGAAAGTTTCCCTGTTAGAATGCTGTGCCCATCCCTGGGGAAGCAGCTGCTGTGATTAGTAACACTGTCGGCCCTATCTTATATACAGAAAACCAAGTTTATGTCTGCTCCTCCTCAAATTTCTTTGGATAGGAGTGGTTTATTGGGTGTGGCTCACGGTTTAATTCAGGCTGTTGATTTTTCTTGTAAAGTAGATGTTCATCATGTTTCACTGTTGCAGTCCTTACAAAATGGGTTATCCGGCTCCCGGTAGCCCACAGTCAGCCAGAATACCAAAGCCTTGGTATATGACATTGGCTGCCTTCGGCCATAAACCCGACGTCAGGTATAAAAGTAAGGCAGCTGACACCATTTCCTCAGTCTTTCTTGCCGAGGAGCCCAAAGCAGAAGCAATTCGCACAAGTGCTGGTCGGCCAATTACCTTCTTTTGTATTCAGTTGAAGACATCCTCAGCTAAGTACTCTGTTGGAGACCCTCTTTTCTTGCTTTAATGAATGTCAACGAAAGTTAATAACTGTCTTGCCTGTGGAAAACAGATTCTGCACTGTGATTTTCATTCTTACTGAATCACTTGCTTAGGCCTTGAGCACAACGTCCCTAATTGTAATCTCTGTGCTTCTTTTAATCCGCGGAACATACTTCGTAATGCTAAAAATTTATATAAGCATTTCGGAGTTTGGCCTAGGTTCGTCGGTATGGCGTCTTCTGGTCTCCCGACTTCCGATATTCCTAAGAAGCGCAGGGATAAAGATCACGACAGGCCTAGGGTCAGGTTGGCCGACTTTCCAGTTACGTTGGTAGTCGGCCCAGCGGTTCTCAGTGAGACACTATCACAGGCCCTGCATTCCGCGGATGTTCAGCCGCAGGCCTCTGCCAAGACCCTTTCAGAGTCCTCCATGCTGCTGGCTTCCACTTCTTCTGACCCTCCGCCAGTCGCTACCTTCGATGGGTCTGGAGCCACTAAGCAGGCCCCTGCTTCCGAGGCCTCTTTTCTTTGGCCTGAGACCAGACCCAGACCGACCTCAGTTCAGACTACCGCTGTGGCTAGACCTCCCGAGTCCCTCCGGCTTTCTAGTAGACCTTCCAGCCGCAAATTTACTCAAAAGCAGATGCCAGCCTTCCCTCGAATTCCTCAGTCACAGATGATTAAAATGGCTAGTGATCTTTTGACTCTTATCCGGGGCTCTCAACCTCCTCCTTCTAAGAGGGCTAGAGAATTGCCCCTGAAGATTTGTCTCTCAGGTTCTGATGTTTCCAGCAATTCTGCTAATGTAGAGGAAGATTCTCAACTTTATTCCGGTTTTGAGGATTCTGATGCAGAAGAATCTGTCTCTTCTGCCTCTCCTCCAGAAGATTTTTCTTTTGGAGATGCTCCAAATACTCTTAGAGAGCATTTTAAGTGGGAGAGTCAGGACTATCCTCATTCTAAGAAAAGAATTAGGGAGTTCTTGGATTTTACCACAGCATAACCCTCTGGCTAGCCCTCCGGTGTTGAAAGTAGTTGATGATTTTTTCTTGGAGAGCTCTGACTCCTAATTCTGTTCTTCCTGCTCCCAGGAAACCTGACAGGTATTATAGAGTTCCTGATTTTCATCAGTTTCTTCTTAGGAATCCTACTGCTGATCCAGAGACTATTTCTCAGGGCCCTAAAGGTGTTAAGGCTATAGTTGCAAAAAATCCTATTCCCTCTGATAGAGAATCTAGGGCCTTGGATAGGTGGGGAAAAAGGTTTATACCTCTGCCACCCTTGCTACTAGGTCTGTTAATTGTCTTTTTCATATGCTTAAGTTTCAGCAGCATACATTGGAGGCTATTAAGGCTAAAATTGCTAGTGTTCCTTCCCTGGTGGACAGTAAGGATATGCAAGATTTATTGAATTCTGCCACTCATGTGACTAAACATTCTTTACACTGTGGTTTTCACAATTTGGAGGCTTCTTGCAGGGCAGCAGCCACTGGATCTGTTATCAGAAGACATGCTTGGCTCAGGGAACAGCCTCTTTCTGAGCCTGTTAAATCTAAGTTACTGGATGTTCCTTTGCATAAGGCCAATCTTTTTGGTAACAAAGCAGAAGAGGTCTTGAAAGAATTGGAGGATAAAGCCAAATCTATGCAAACTGTTAGATTTTCTACAAGTTCAGCCTCCTCGTTTTAGTAGGCATTACCCTTCTAAGAATTGGACTTTTCCTGATCCCAGTAAACAGGGACGCACTAGGTCTAGCGATTTTAGGTCTTCTAGGGGATAGACCTCTACTCCTCAAAAGACTAAGCAATGGCATGCTTCCTCTTCAAAATCTGGGACTTCTAAACAACCTTCCCAAGGTAAACATTCTCTTTGACTCAGCCATCCCCTTGCCTGCCCCTGGGTTGCCTGGGGGGGGGGGGTTGGCCAATTTTGCAGACATTTGGTCCACCATCACAGACAATAAATGGGTACTCAAAATAGTATACCAGGGCTGCAAGTTTTCTTTTCACACTTTCCCTGTTCACTAAGGATGCCCAGATATTCCTCCAAATCAAAAGGCAGAAGCAGAAAAGCAAATTTCTTCCTTGCTGAACCTGGGAGCAATACAGCCAGTTCCTGTATTTCAGATAGGCCAAGGTTTCTACTCAAGACTTTTTCTGGTTCCCAAAAAAGGGGACACCTGGCGCCCCATTCTGGACTTGTCCATACTGAACACTTTTCTGATGATTCCCAAATTCAAAATGCTCACTCTTCAGCAGTTGCTGCCAGTGCTGGCCAAGGATTCCTGGCTGGTGACTTTGGATCTCAAAGAAGCTCATCTGCACATACCAATTTGGAAAAGTTGCAGGCAGTACCTTTGTTTCAGAGCTGGAAAGCTACACTACCAATTCTCTGCACTGCCCTTTGGCTTATCTACTACTCCCAGAGTTTTTGCAAAATGCCTGACTCTGGTCATTGCTTTTTGCAGGCAGAGAAACATTCAAATTTACCCTTACTTGGACGATTGCCTCATTCAAACAAACTCTCCAGAACAATTTATAAAGGATTTGGATTTTGTAAGGAACCTTCTCACCTCTTTGGGCTACACTCTCAACGAAAGGAAGTCAAGAATGGTACCCACAAGGGAGATTGTATTCCTGGGAGCGACTCTGAATACAGCCGCCCAGATGGTATTCCTCCCTCAAGTGAAACAAATGCAGCTTTCGACTTTTCAAAGATTTGGCAAGCATGACCCAGCTCTCTGCAAGGCAATTCCTGCAAGCCCTTGGATTCATGGCGTCATGTATTCTGATGATTTCATATGCCAAACTGCATATGAGAAAAATACAATGGTACCTCAAGAACCTTTGGTGTCAACACACACAGGATTTAGACTAGATACTTCCTCTGATTCCCTGTCTGCAGACAGAGTTTCTTTGGTGGGTGACAGCTTGTTCACAGAACAAAGGCCTGCCTTTTCAACCACCTCCTGCAAGCATGACTCTCACCACAAATGCCTCTGACTACGCTTGGGGAGTGAATCTAGATGAAAGATGCATATAGGGGAGTGAATCTAGATGAAAGATGCATACAGGGGACTTGGAGCAACCAACGGATTCGCCTGCACATAAATCTGAAAGAATTGATAGCAGTCCAGCAGGCCTTGCTGGCTTTCAAGCATCTTCTTTCTCCTGGAACTCTTCTAGTCAGGACAGTCAACACCACAATCATGTAGTACATCATCAAGCAAGGAGGGACTCATTCTTACCCCCTGTGCAGGCAAAGCATGGTTCTATGGTCCATAGCAGCCTCCATGGGCCTACATCTGATAGCTCAGTTTCTTCCAGGCAGACTTAACACCTTGGCAGATCGGTTGAGCAGGCAGGTCCTGGATCCTCACGAGTGGCAATTGAACAAGACCACTTTCTATCGCATCATTCAGAGTTGGGGTTCTCCCCAGGTGGATCTCTTCTCATCTCCGAACAACCATCTTTTTCCAATCTTTTGCACCAGGGAACATCACGACAAAGCCTGGAAAGTGGATGCTCTGTCCTTCCCCTGGACACAGCTTTTCAGTTTATGCCTTCCCTCCTCTGCCTCCTCTTCCCAGAGTGCTGTTGAAGATAAGGGACGAAAAACCAAGGGCCATTATCATAGCTCCAGACTGGCCCAGACAGCATTATCCACTGCTTCGCAGTCTCGCCCAGTCTCAGCCTTGGCATCTTCCCCCCCGATACCAGATCTCTTGGTTCAGGAAGAGGGAAAATTTCTACATCCCCATCTTCAGACTCTGCATTTGGCGGCCTGGCTATACTATCTCAACAGGTGGTGGAGGTTAACACAACACAACTGGTCAAGTTGGTGGAGGTTCTTCGTGAGGCCAGGAGGCCTAGCACTAGGAAGTCTTATGCTGATAAATGGAAAAGATTCTGTATTTGGATGCAAGCTATGGAGGAAGACTCTTCTCAACCATCTGATGTTCTTCATGTTTCACTGTTGCAGTCATTACATTTGGCTAATTTGCTGGCAAGTTGCCCTCAGTCAGCCTGATTAACAAAGTCTTGGGTCCTGCGTCGGTTGCTGTCCCTTTTTCCATGACGTCAGGTCGTCAGGGGTATAAAACATGCAGCCGACGCCGTTACATCAGTCTTTCTTGCCGCACGGTGCCCGAAGCAGAAGCAGTTCGCAAGTGCCGGTCGGCCGACTCTTGAAATTTTCGTTTTTGAGTTTCAGAACCGAAGTCTTCAACTAAATGCCAAGTACCCCATTGGGGAAACCTATTCTTGCTCCTTACCGATGTCAGTAAAAGTTAATAATTGCATTACTTGTGGGAAGCAAATACCTCATAAGGATTTTCATTTGTACTGTATTCCTTGCCTAGGCCCTGACCACAATGTGCGTTGCTGTCAGTTTTGTGCTAAATTTAATCAACGCACGATTAAATGTCTGTATATATTTTCTTCTAAATATTTTGGCTCAAGATTTAACTGTCCAGAAATGTCGTCGGTTAGCAATCCGACTACCAGAATACCTAAAAAATGCAAAGAAAAAGACAGACACAGACTGTCAAGGTCCAAAACCGGCGACGCTTCTCCTAAGCCAGTCGCTGGTTCACCGGTACTCAGTGAGGCGCTTTCGCAGCCCCTGATACCCGCTACTTTTGATTTGCAGGCCTCTACTGAGACCCATTCGGAGTCCGGTATGCCGCGAGATGCTTTAAGTATTGAACCCGTGGATGTCTCTACCTTAGATGGGTCCAGAGCCACTGTGCAGGCACCAGCTTCTGAGGGTGTTTTCAGGCCTTAGGATTTGTATATTAAACCAACTCCATCTTCAAAACTAAGGCCAAAATCTACTTCTATGTCTAAAAACTGATGCTTGGGCCACATGTACAGGCCCCAATGCGTAAAAAAACAAATTATCAAAATGGCTAAAGATTTAATTACCTTGATCAGGGGTAGCCATCCCCCTCTTGCTAAGAGGCCTAGGCAAGGCACTGACTTGAGTCTTCAGATCAGGTTTTTATTTTTTCTGATTCTTCTTCTGAACAGGATTTATCTATACCTACTTATGAGGACTCTGATGGAGAAGATTCCATCCCTTCTGCTTCTCCCCCTGAGGAATTCTCTTTTGGAGAAACTTTACATACCTTAAGGGAAGACTTCCACTAGGAAAGTCAGGATTTCTCTGAATCTAAAAAGAGACTTGGGGAGTTTCTTCTTCTTCTTCCTCAGCATAGGTCTTTGGCTATACCTCCTGTTCTAGACATTGATGATGTTTTTTCAGAATCCAGTATGACTCCTGATTCTCTGCCTCCGGCTCCTAGTAAGCCAGACAGATACTACAGGGTTCCTGACTCCCAAAAATTCCTTTTTAAAAACCCTACTGCTGATCCTGAAACCATTTCTCAGGGTCTCAAGGGCGTTAAGGCCTCTACTGCTAAAAATCCTACCCCTTCTGACAGATTCCAGGGCGCTGGTTAGATGGGGTAAGAAGGTTTACATGTCTGCAACCTTGGCAATCAGGGCTTTAAACTGTCAATTTCATATGCTTAAATATCAACAGCATGTCATAGGTCTACTTAAACAGAAAATGATGTTGATTTCTGACTGTGTGGAAAGTAGAGTTGCAGGATTTATTACATTCAGCTGAACAAGTTGGCAAACATACTTTGCAATGTGGTTTTGATTCTTTGGAGGCCTCTTGCAGGGGGGCTGCTGTTGTAACTGGATCTGTGATAAGAAGGCATGCTTGGCTCAAAGAGCAAAATCTGCCTGACCATGTTAAAGCAAAATTGCTGGATGCTCCTTTACAACAGGACAGTCTCTTTGGTAATAAGGCTGAAGAAGTTTTAAAAAAGATGGAAGATAAAGCTAAATCTATGCAAACTGTGAAAGATTTCTTGCAAGTGCAGCCACCCAGATTTAGTAGGCACTAGCCTTCTAAGAACTGGTCCTTCCCAGTTCCTTCGAGAGCCGCTCAAGTCAAATCCAGACATTCCAAAGGCTCCAGGTTTCAGTCACAAGGAACTTTTAGAACAAAACAATGGGGTGCCTCCACCTCCAAACCTGGAAGCAGCAAGGCACCCCCTATGGTAAACAGTCACAATGACGTTCCTCTGCAATCACCAAGCACTTACCTTTTGGCCGCCCCTTTGGGGGGAACACTGGCACTTCATGCACGAAACTGGCAACTGATTACCCAGGACAAATGGGTTTTAAATATAGTATCCCAGGGATACAGATTTCATTTCCACATGTTGCCAATCCCAAACGGATGGCCAGATCTGCCTCCAAATCAGTGGGCAGAGGCCCAGAAACAAGTTCTGTCCCTCATGAATATGGGGGCTGTTCAACCAGTACCAGACGAGGAAAAGGGACAAGGTTTCTATTCAAGACTTTTCCTGGTACCCAGAAAAGACGAAATCATGGCGTCCAATTCTGGACTTATCCATTCTAAATTCATTTCTGGACATTCCAAAATTCAAGATGCTGACTCTTCAACAGTTACTACCTATGCTAGGCAAAGATGCCTGGTTGGTAACTCTAGACTTAAGAGGTTTACCTGCATATCCCAATCAGGGAATCTTGTAAGAAGATACCTCCGCTTCAAAGCAGGCTACTTGCACTTCCAGTTCCCTGCACTGCCCTTTGGCTTATCTACCCTTTGGCTTATCTACTGCGCCCAGGGTCTTCACAATGTGCCTGGGACCAGTAATTGCATTTTGCAGGCAAAGAAATATTCAAATGTATCCATACCTGGACGATTGTCTAATTCAGGCAGAAAACGAAGACACTGTTCTAAAGCATCTGGCATTTGAAAAAAGGGCTCTAACTTGTCTAGGGTATATCATAAACGAAAAGAAATCACAACTGGTACCCTCTCAAAAAATTACATTCCTGGGTGCAAGCTTGAATACAGCTGCCCAGATGACTTACCTTACACCGGAAAAGCAAATTCAACTGATGACTTACTTCAGTCAGGGCTTTAAACTGTCAATTCCATATGCTTAAATATCAACAGCATGTTGTGGGTCTACTTAAACAGAAAATTATGTTGATTTCTGACTGTGTATAAAATAGAGTTGCAGGATTTATTACATTCAGCTGAACAAGTTGGAAAACATACTTTGTGCAGACTAGCCATGGCATTGTGGAACACGGCCTTGACTTATTAAATACATCTACAACTCAATTCCTGCCAGGAAAGCTAAATACTCTGGCAGATGAACTAAGCAGAAATGTTATGGACCCACACGAATGGAAACTGGAACCACAAGTTTTCAACATGTTGACACAGAAATGGGGGAGTCCAGACATGGATCTTTTTGCCTCACCTCAGAACTATCAGTTGGACAAATTCTGCACAAGAATTCATCACAAAAAGCTTGGAAAGTGGATGCTGTATCATTCAGCTGGAAAAACCTGTCAGTCTATGCATTTCCCCCTCTGCCTCTGCTCACCAAAGTCCTACTTAAAAGTCAGACAGGACAAACGAAAAATGATTCTGATTGCTCCAGACTGGCCTCGACAACACTGATGTACCCACTCCTGCGCAGGGTGTCACACCTTCCTCCTTAGCACCTGCCTCAGACACCTACTGTCTCAGCAGAACTACCAAATTCTGCACACACAGCTCCAAACTTTGAATCATGCAGCGTGGCTAATCAACTAATTTCACCCTTGGCATCTCTCAACAAACCTGTGATGGATGTCATTTTGGAGGCTAGAAGGCCAGTACTAGAAAATCTTATGCTGACAAATGGAAAAGATTCTGTGCCTGGAACCAATCACAAGGAATAAACACAGCAATGCCCAATATTCCTCAGATTCTGCAATACTTAACTGAGATGCTTCACAAGGGCCTATCTTTTTCTTCCATAAAAATCCATGCCTCTGCCATTTCAGCTCATTACAACACAGAACCTCCCCGCTTCTCTCATCCTCTGCTAAAGCAGCATCTCAGAGGGCCAAAAATTTAAGACCTCCCAGGATAGCACCAACTCTTGCATGGGACCTCAATTTTGTTTTGGAAAAACTCACTCTACCTCCTTTTGAGCCAGCTGCTACTGCAGACCTAAAATTTCTCTCTTGGAAAACAGCTTTCCTTTTAGCAGTCACTTCAGCTAGAAGGATTTCAGAATTACAGGCTCTTATGGCAGCAGAGCCTTTCATTATTTTTTATTGGGACAGGGTGACTCTCAGGACCAATCCATCCTTTATGCCTAAGGTGGTATCCAGTGTGGCTCTTAATCAGACCATTCATCTGCCAACTTTCTTCCCTAATCCACAGAACAAGGGTCAGTGGATTCTGCATTCATTGGATGTACACAGACAACTTAGATCCTACTTAAACAGGACAAAATCTCTAAGAAAATCTGAACAACTATTGGTAGCATTTGCTGCAGGGGCAGAGGGAAAGGCTATTTCAAAGCAGACTATTTCCAGTTGGATAAGCCATTGAATTTGTTTCTGCTATATGCACCATGGTAAACCTATCCTCAAGGGGATCAGATCTCATTCCACCAGGGCTGCTTCTACTACTGAAGCCTTTCTCAGAGGGGTTCCTACCAGAGACATTCTAGAAACTGCTACCTGGAGCTCAGTTCATACGTTCACCAAACATTACCATTTACCTCTCTTCTCTAAATCCAGAGCTGGCTTTGCCACTGCTGCCCTGCAGGGCCTTATAGCTGCTCCTAATACTGTATAAATCCATCCTCCCAACCATAGCTTTGAGATTCTACCCAAATGTAATGACTGTAACAGTGAAACACGAAGAACATAGTACAGTTGTGTACACTTATCATAATTGTAGATGTTTGAGTGTATTCACTGTTGCAGTCCTGGTTACCCTCCCTCCAGCCCTCTGTTTTTCTCTGACTGTACATCTCCTTTCTTTTACTATGATTAAAAGCCTTTTTGGTGTATTTGCTTTTGTTTGGAGATATGTTTTGTGTTTTAAATTCTATACATATATATTTGCTCCCCATTTGGGGGACACCTGACATCTGGGGCAAGAAAAACTGATGTAATGGCATCGGATGCATGTTTTATACCCCTGACAACCTGACGTCATGGAAGAAGGGATAGCAACCGATGCAGGACCCAAGACTGTTAATCAGGCCGACTGAGGGCAACCTGCCAGCAGATTACCCAAATGTAATGACTGCAACAGTGAATACATTCGAACATCTACATTTATGGTAAGTGTACACAACTGTACTTTCCTCTTATTCTTGATTACCTGGCAAGCTTGCTTAATGGTGGGCTTTCCTTTTCTTCAATCAAGATTCATGCCTCATCGATTTCTGCTTATTGTTCCTTTGAACAACCCATCTTCTCACATCCTTTGATGAAGCAGTTCCTCAGGGGGGTTAACAATTTAAAGCCTCCCAGAAGAGCACCTATTCCTGCTTGGGATCTTAATTTTGTGCTTGCGAAACTTACTGTGCCTCCTTTTGAACCAGCTGCCTCAGCAGATTTAAGGTTTTTTTCCTGCAAAACTGCTTTTCTCTTGGCCATTACTTCAGCTAGAAGAGTTTCTGAGCTGCAGGCCTTAATGGCAGGTAGAGCCTTTTATCATCTTCCATGCGGATAGGGTTTCCCTTCGAATCAATCCTTCCTTTATGCCTAAGGTGGTTTCTATCTTGACTCTTAATCAATCTATCCATCTGCCTACCTTCTTTCCTAAACCTCAGAGTAGAGGAGAAAGACTTCTGCACTCCCTTGATGTGCATAGACAGCTTCGATTTTATCTGGACAGGATTAAAACCTTTCATAAGTCTGAGTTGTAGGTCCGTTTTGCATCTGAGCTCAGGGCAAAGCTATTTCTAAATAGACAATTTCTAAATGGATTGTCCATTGTATTCAGTTTTGTTACTTGCAGCATGGCAAGGTTCCTCCACAGAGTATCAGGACCCATTCTACTAGAGCAACTTTCACCTCAGCAGCTTTTTGAGAGCTGTACCTACTAAGGACATCCTGGAAGCAGCTATTTGGACTTCTGTTCACACTTTCACAAAGCAATTACAGTTTACCTTTGTTTTCTAAATCCAAGGCTGATTTTGTCACTGCAGTGTTGCAGGGCATCCTTACCAACCCTTAAATAGTGTGTATTCCTCCTCCCCTTTTTTCTTTGGGCTTTGGGAGTTAACCCATTTTGTAAGGACTGCAACAGTGAAACACGATGAACATAGTACAGTTGTTTACGCATCATAAATGTAGATGTTCGAGTGTATTCACTGTTTCCCCCCCCTCCATCCCCCTTTTTTCCTAAGGCACAGACTGTTTATTTTGTGGATGGTATATTTGCAGGGATTTTCTTTTCCTCGTCTAGCCTTCTTGGGGGCTCCTGACAGTTATGGCAAGAAAAACTGAGGAAATGGCATTGGCTGCCTTCCTTTATACCTGACGTCGGGTTTACGGCCAAAGGCAGCCGTCATATACCAAGGCTTTGGTATGCTGGCCGACTGTGCGCTACCGGGAGCCAGACAACCCATTTTGTAAGGACTGCAACAGCGACTACACTCTTAACATCTACATTTATGGTAAGTGTACACAACTGTACTTTTCTAGTAAAAGGAGGGATTCCTCTTTTCCTGCAGAGATTCAAGATTCTGAATCTAAACAGGAAGATGGAGGTTTTTCCTTAGATTTCTGATTTCACACTTTGAGGAGAGCTGAGCTTCTGATTGTTTTCGTGGGGAGGGGTCTATCTTTCTCTGACACTATTGCTAGTATGTGCTAGTGTTTTCAGTGGGAGAACAAGGAGGTTTCCCAGTTACTCAGAAAATGTTTGAGTTGTTACAGAAAGATTTTCCAGAACCTGCACCTATTGCTTCTGATCCCTCTGATTTAGAGGATGGGTGTGTTACTACCTGCAGTCTTCTGATAGTCAGCCAGCTGCTCCTAAAAAGGCAGGTAGGATGTATAAAGTTGCTCAGTCTTAATTTTTTATACACTATTCCCAATCCTGGCCCAGCAATTATAACTGTAATTGATCCCACTACCACCAAGCACTTACTTAATCCCAATTCTAGTCTTTCTGATAAGGATGGGAGATTAATAGGTGTGGAAAAAATTGTATACTTGCGCAGCTTTGATTTTCAGACTTCTTTTTTAATTGTCAGACTCATTCTGACAAATTGTGAAGGTATGAGGAATGTTTTATCTGCAGTTTTCTTTTTGTAGGGAAAAGTGTGCTTTAAGTAACATTTTATTCTGTTGCACAGGTCACTACTCATTTTTTGTAGTGTGTATGACTGATACTTTCAGAGCTGTGCCCACTGGTACTGCTTTGAGATCTCTGCCCCCCCCCCCCCCCCCCAAGGGACCAATCGCAGTACCAGTAGATTGCCAGGCAACCCAGTATTACTGCTGCACAAGTTAAAACAGCACTGTCCAAGGCCAAGAATACAGCTTCTATGGGACTTGACAATATCCCTGGCTGTGTTCTACATGAACTACAGAGTGAACTGGCACCTCACCTGTGTGCCCTGTTCAATCACAGCCTCACCTCAGGCTTTATCCCTACCTAATGGCGCACTGCTGCAGTCATCCCTCTCCACAAAGGAGGAGCGACTACAGACCCTGGTAACTATCACCCCATTAGCCTGATAAGTCTGATATGCAAAGCTATGGAATGCATCATTATGGACCTAATAAACAAGGATGTAGGAAATCTCCAAACTCTGGATCCCACACAGTTTGGTTTTGTGAAGGGTAGATCATGCCTGCTCAACTTAGTCAACAACTTTGAGTCAGTCACCAGAGCTGTGGATGAAGGCAAGGTAGTTCATACAGCCTACCTTGATCTGGCCAAGGCCTTTGATACCATTCCCCACTCAGGAATCATAGAAGCACTCACTAAGCTAAGCATCAACCCCTATGTCACTAGGTGGGATGCAAACTGGCTCACAGGTAGAACCCACAGTGTTAAAGTAGCTGACTCCAAGTCAGACTGCCGACCAGTCACGAGTGGAGTCCCACAGGATTCGGTCCTGGGTCCTCTCCTGTTTGGTATCTACTTCTCTGAAGTCCTGGCCAACACAAAGGGACTCTATCTGACAAAGTTTGCAGACGATTGCAAGTTGGGAGCTATTATTAACTGCCCGAGTGATGTTGACATCCTACAGAAATGCCTCACTGAGACCAATGACTGGTGTCAGAACCATGGCCTTAAGCTCAATGCCAAAAAATGTGTTGTCATCCCCTTTGGGAAAAACCCGGTTCCCATGAATTACCACATCGATGGTAGTCCACTGAACACAGAAGGCGTTATAATAGATCTGGGAACACAGGTTGACAGCAACCTCTCTTTTCACCACCACATTGCCGTTGTGGTCAGAAAGTCCTATGTGGCACACCTCATTACTAAGGGTTTTGCATCAAGAAAGAAAGAGGTCATGGTGTCTCTCTACTCTTCTCTCATTAGGCTGATCATTGAGTACAATGCCCCATTTGGCATGTACCTCACTAAACATCTGCAACAACTGGAGAGGCTGCAAAAGTACCTCACAAATAGGATCCCATGCCTTAAACATTTGTCCTATATGGACAGACTCAAAGAAACTCCAACTATTCTTTGTCTCATATTGCCTACTTAGAGGCAATATCTGCTTGACTTACAAAGCTATGTCTGACCCAGCTCTGTTAGAAATGCTACATCTAAAGAAATCCCAATCCCTCCACACCACACCCCCCAGAGACCTCAACCTCATTACTACAATCAACAGAACATGCTGGAGGGACAGGTTCATAACCCAGAGACTGCCCATGCTATGGAATAGACTTCCCATATATGTCCAGCAGAGCACCTCACTGACCCTCTTCAAGAGAAATCTTGATGAGTAGATGGGAAATAGAAAATTCACCCCAGGGATCACTCCAGTGGCTTTATTCGACAGACGTCACTCCAGTGGCTTTATTCGACAGACGCACTGGGAACTAAGGTCAGGCGGCACGATGCCAGTGTAATCCTTTGGGCTAGGCTTGTAAAGGCTCCAGGGCCATTAGCCGAGTTACACACCTATGATCAAGCAACTCAACTCTGTAAACCATCTTTGGTCCCTGGGACCTCTTCAAGTGGTTACAGACAATACCACAGTCATGGGGTACATCAACAAGCAAGGGGAACCAGTTTGTACCCCCTTTGTAGGCTAGCCATGTTAGCTTGGGATATGGCTTCACAGCACACACTAACTGTACAGGCATCCTACATTGTCAGAGCAAAATTATATGGCAGACAGCTGAGCAGAACCAGAGCAAACCCTCATGAATGGAAACTAGATCAGGGGATCTTGAGTTCCTCAAGTAGACCTCTGCCTCCTTTCTGAACAATCGACTGGCAAGATTTTGTTCCAGGACTTGCATGTAAGACCACCTGGCAGACTGACGCCTTTTCTTTTCCTTGGAAAAGAATGTTCCTGTATACTTTTCCACTCTCTCCACTAATGTTCAGGAGTCCCCCAAGGTCATAACATATTACTTCAGACTCCTAGGTTCTGTCCCCTTCTCAGGTCTTTCTAAACATCCTAATTTTTTTCTGTGTTCCTGCAGGATTTACTAGATCAGGACACTATCCAACCCATTCCAGAATCCCAAAGAGGAAAATGGTTTTACTCAAGGATGTTTCTAGTTCCCAGAAAAGAGGTGTGTTGGAGACTGGTCCTAGATCTGTCCTTTCTAAGTACTTTTCTAAAGATTCCTTCTTTCCAAATGCTTTCCCTCCAGACTCTGTTTCCTCTCTTACTTCCACAGACTTTTATGGTCTTCTTAGATCTAAAGGACACCTATTTTCATATTCCAATTCACCATGTATTCTGGAAGTTTTGTTAACTCTGTTTACTCCTCTCTTTCAGTTCTGTGCTTTGCCCTTTGGTCTTTCTACAGTCCCAAGGGTATTCACCAAATGTTTGGCCTTGTCATAACTTTTCACAGGCTTCAGAGAGTCCAGATATTCCCTTAACTGGATGACCTTGTCAGTACAGACTTAGGCAAGATCTGCACTTCACCGTGCTCCTTATGCACTGTTTGGGGTTCACCATCAATCTCAAGATGTCAGTTCTGATTTCTTCTCAAGACCATATTTTTCTGGGTTGCAGAATCCAAACCGTTCCAATGTTGGCTTCTCTTTCTTCTCCTAAGGTTCTGTCTCTGGCAACCTACTTCCAGTCTGCACTTCCCCTGTCTCATTCTTGCAAGGGAATTTCTTAGAGCCCTGGGGTTCATGGCATCTACCATTTCCATGCTTCCCTTTGCCAAGCTTCATATGAAAAAACTTCATTGGTACCTAAAGAGGATTTGGCTCCAGCACTGCCACCCTGTGGAGTTTCCAGATGTTCTTCATGTTTCACTGCTGCAGTCATAACACTTGGGTTATCCTGCCAGGGGTAGCCCTCAGTCAGCCCGAACACCAGAGACTTAGTATTTCTGCATCAGTTGCTGTTGCTCCAGGACTGACGTCAGGTCATCAGGGGTATAAAATCAGGCAGCTGACGCCATTACATCAGTCTTTCTTGCCGAGGAGACCGAAGCAGAAGCAGTTTGCACAAGTACCGGTTGGCCGCTACCTGAGTTTTCCTTTCCAAACTGAAGTTGAAGCCTTCTAAAGCTAAGTACCCCATTGGGGATCCTTTTTTCGTGCTCTAACCGATGTCAGAAAAAGTTAACAGTTGTCTCACCTGTGGAAAACAAATACCACACCGAGACTTCCATTCTTACTGCGTCACGTGTTTAGGCCCAGACCATGATGTCCCTCGCTGTTGCTTTTGTGATTTGTTCACCACCAGAACTATACGTCATTGGGCCCTTATTGTAGCTATTTTCGCTGTCAGTCCCTCGTATTCCGATATGGCTTCGGTAAGCCATCCGACTACCAATGTTCCAAAAAATGTAAGTATAAAGACCGAGACAGACTGCACAGGTCCACAACTGCCAACAGCACTTAGTGGTTAGTTCTCCGGTGCTCAGTGAGGCGTTTTCACATCCCCTGATGCCCGCTTCTGTGGATTCACAGGCCGCTACCGAGACCCGTTCGGAGTCCGGTATGCCACGAGACTCTTCTTCGACTAAGGATCCTGCAGATGTCTCTACCTTGGATGAGTCTGGAGCTGCTGAGCAGGTACCGGCTTCCAAAGTTCTTTGCATTACCGATACTTGGCACAAACCGACAACTTCTTTTGCGTCTTCAGTTCTTTCCAAAACTACGAAGTTTCTAAGGCCCAGGGTACGAACTATGCCTAAAAAAAACTACAACCCAAGCTCAGGCACCTGCTTCCATGCCTCAATCTCAAATGCTTAAAATGGCGGAATACCTTATTATGCTTATTAGGGGAAGCTAGGCTACCCCTTCCAAAAGAAAGAAACTTGTCCCCAGTAGTTTTATCTGAACAGGAGTCCCGATGACTGAGGTTTCTGAATATGAAGACATGCAACTCCTCTCTGCTTATGAGGATTCTGATGCAGAGGAATCCATTCTTTTTCTGCCTCTCTTCCCGAGGATTTTTCATTTGGTGAAACCCTACATACTTTAAGGGAGCATTTCCAGTGGGAATGTCAGGACTATCCTCAGTCAAAAAAGAGACTCAAGGCATTCTTAGATTTACCACAGCACAGACCTTTAGCCATTCCTCCTGTCTTGCATGTTGTGGATGATGTTTTAATGGAATCCAGTTTGACTCCTGACACCCTTCCTCCTGCTCCCAGGAAACCTGACAGGTACTACAGAGTCCCTGACTCTCTCATATTCCTTTTCATAAGTCCTACTGCTGACCCAGAGGTCATCTCCCAAGGACCTAAAGGAATTAAAGCAACCTCAGCTAAGAATCCCACCCCCTCATACAGGGATTCCCGAGCTTTAGACAGATGGGGTAAAAAAGTGTACACCTCTGCAACTCTTGCTATTAGAGCACTAAATTGTCAGTTCCACATGCTGAAATATCAGCAGCATACCATGGAACTCCTCAAACAAAAAATATCTTCCTTTCCTGCTTGTGCAGAAAGTAAAGAATTACAAGAGCTTATGCATTCTGCAAGCCAAATTACTAAGCACACCTTGCAATGTGGCTTTGACGCCCTAGAAGCATCTTGCAGGGCAGCAGTCACTGGTTCTGACTTTAGAAGGCATGCTTGGCTTAAGGAACAGACCTTACTAGACCATGTCAAATCAAAATTATTGGACACACCATTGGACAAAGACAATTTGTTTGGCAAAAAGGCAGAAGAGGTCCTTAAAAAGATGGAAGAAAAAGCTAAATATATGCAGATAGTTAGACTTTTTACAGGTCCAGCCTCCGAGTTTCAGTAGGCATTGCCCCTATAAGCACTGGTCCTTTCCGGCCTCCTCCAGGCCAGCTCAGCCCAGACCCAGGGGAAGCAGACCCCCCAGACAGCAGTCCCAGGGAATGCAGAGATCTAAGCAATGGAGTTCCTCCTCTTAAAAACAAGGAGTGCTAAGGCGCGCACCCCCTTATGGTAAGAACTCGCAATGACTTTGCACCTCCATCCCTTACCTCTGCCCACCTGCTTGTGCCCCTAGGGGGAAAGCTCTCCTTCCATGCAAACAACGGGGCCTGTATTACCAACGATCAGTGGCTCCTCAACATAGTGTCCCGGGGATACAAATTTTATTTCCACACTCTGCCAACCCCAGAAGGTTTCCCAGATCGTCCTCCAAACCAGTGGGCAAAGGCCAAAAAGCAAGTCCTTTCCCTGCTCTCTATGAGGGCAATACAGCATGTTCCTGCAGACCAGATAGGCCTAGGTTTCTATTCCAGACTCTTCCTTGTACCCAGAAAAGATGGCACCTGGCACCCAATCCTCGATCTGTCCATCCTAAATACCTTTCTGATGATACCAAAATTCAAAATGCAGTTTCTTCCTATGCTTTCCAAGGGTGCTTGTTTAGCCACCCTAGACCTAAGAGGCCTACTTGCACATCCCAGTCAGGGAATCTACGTATCAAGGCAGGATATATGCACTCTCAGTTCACTGCACTTCCCTTTGGCTTGTCCACTGCTCCCAGAGTTTTTCACAAAATGCCTGGCTCCAGCCATTGCTTTTTGCAGACAAAGAATTATTCAAATTTACCCCTACTTAGACAATTGCCTAATTCAGACAGCCAGTCAGGAAAAGCTGTTAAAGCACCTGACCTTTGTAAATGACCTACTGACCTCCCTGGGGTATGCTATCAATGAAAAGAAATCAAAACTAGTCCCCACACAAAAAAATTGTATTCCTGGGAGCAAGGCTGGACACAACATCCCAGATGGCATTCCTTACTCCAGAAAAACAAAGCTACTTCTACTTAAACTAACCACCAGAACCCAGATGTTTTTCATGTTTCACTGTTGCAGTTATTACATTTGGGACATAAAGATTTTCATTTGTACTGCATTCCTTGCCTAGGCCCTGACCACGACGTACCTTGCTGTTGGTTTTGTGCTTTATTTAATCCACGCACTATTCGTCATCGGTACATTCTCACCTCTAAATGTTTCGGTTCTTGGTTTAATTATCCAGAAATGTCATCTGTTAGCCATCCGACTACCGGGATTCTGAAAAAACGCAAAGATAAAGACAGAGACAGGCTGCCGAGGTCTAGAACTGTCGATGCTTCTCCTAAGCCAGTCGCCAGTTCACTGGTACTCAGTGAGGTGCTTTCGCAGCCCCTGATACCAGCTACTTCTGATTCGCAGGCCTCTACTGAGACCCATTCGGAGTCCGGTATGCCGCAAGATGCTTCAACTATGGAACCCATGGATGTCTCTACCTTGGATGGGTCTGGAGCCGCTGTGCAGGCACCGGCTTCTGAGGGTGTATTCAGGACTACGAACTTGCATATTAAACCGACGCCTCCTTCTTTTAGGCCTAAATCTCGAACCTTGTCTAAAAACAATGACGCCCAGGCCGCATGCTCAGGCCTCTGTGCCCAAAAAACAAATAAGAATGGCTGAAGATCTGATAACTCTAATCAGGGGTAGCCAACCCCCCTCCCCTTTCTAAGAGGCCTAGGACTGAAGTGGTTTATGAATCTTCTGACCAGGATTCTGTTTTTTCTGATTCTTTTGATGATCTGGATTTGCTCTTATCTATGTATGAGGATTCTGATGCAGAGGACTCCATTCCCTCTGCTTCCCCTACAGAGGATTTTTCTTTTGGGGAAACCTTACATACTCTAAGGGAGCATTTCCACTGGGAAAGCCAGGATTTTTCTAATTCAAAAAAAGAGGCTTAGGGATTTCTTACTCCTACCTCAGCATAGGCCTTTAGTTATTCCTCCTGTACTAGACATTGTTGATGATGGTTTTTTGGAATCTAGTTTGGCCCCTGATTCCTTGCCTCCTGCTCCCAGAAAACCAGACCGATACTAACAGGGTCCCTGAGTCACACAAGTTCCTTTTTAAAAAAACTATTGCGGAACCAGAGACTATTTCACAGGGGCCCAGGGACATTAAGGTTTATACTGCTAAAAATCCTACCCCTTCTGATAGAGACTCTAGGGCGCTGGATAGATGGGGTAAGAAGGTTTACACTTCTGCAACCTTTGCCATTAGGGCTTTAAACTGCCAGTTTCATATGTTAAAAGTATCAGCAATATGTTATTGGATTGCTTAAACAGAAAATTATGTTGATTCCTGACTGTGTGGAAAATAAAGAATTACAGGATTTAATGCATTCTGCTAAACAAGTTGGAAAACATACTTTGCAATGTGGTTTTGATTCATTACAGGCCTCTTGCAGGGCCGCTCTTACTGGGTCTGTCCTCAGAAGGCATGCTTGGCTTAAGGAGCAATCTTTGCCTGATCATGTTAAAGCTAAATTGTTGGATGCTCCCTTAAATCAGGACCGCCTGTTTGGCAACAAGGCTGAGGAAGTCCTTCAAAAGATGGAAGATAAAGCTAAATCTATGCAAACTGTTATAGATTTCTTACAAGTTCAGCCTTCTAGATTTAGTAGGCACTGGCCTTCTAAGAATTGGTCCTTTCCAGCTCCTTCCAGATCTTCTAAAGCCAAACCCCGACACAGCAAAATCCCCAGGTTTCGGTCCCAGGGGACACACAGGACTAAGCAATGGGGGGCCTCCACTTCCAAATCTGGGAGTAATAAGACTCCCCCCCCCCCATGGTAAACTATCTCAATGACTTCCTTTTAAAATTTCCAAGCACTTATCAACTGGGGGGAAAGATTGCTCTTCATGCAAAGAACTGGGAAATCATTACCCAGGACAAATGGGTTTTAAATATAGTGTCCAGGGATACAGATTTCACTTCCACATGTTGCCAACACCAAGCGGGTGGCCGGACCTACCCCCAAATCAGTGGGCAGAGGCCCCAAAACAAGTACTTTCTCTCTTAAGCATGGGGGGCGGGGGGCTATTCAACTTGGTACCAGAAGTGGAAAAGGTACAAGGTTTCAACTTGAAACTTTTTCTGGTACCCAGAAAAGACAAATCATGGCATCCTATCCTGGACCTGTCTACTCTAAGCACCTTTTTGGAGATTCCAGAATTCAAGATGCTGACTCTTCACTAATTACTTTCTATGCTAGTCAAAGATGCCTGGTTGGCAACACTAGATTTAAAAGAAGCATACCTGCACAATCCTAATCAGTGAATCTTGCAGAAGATACCTACGCTTCAAAGCAGGCTACACGCACTATCAGTTCTTTGCACTGCCCTTTGGCTTATCTACTGCGCCCAGGGTATTCACAAAGTGCCTAGCTCTAGTTATTGCATTTTGCAGGCAAAGAAATATTCAAATATACCCATACCTGGACAATTGTCTAATTCAGCAGAAAGCCAGGACATACTTTTGAATCATCTAGCCTTTGTACAAAGGATTCTACCTTGTCTGGGGTACACCATAAACAAAAAGAAATCACACATGGTACCCTGTCAGCAAATTATATTCCTGGGAGCAAACTTGAATACACCTTCCCAGATGACCTACCTCACGCCAGAGAAACAAATTAATTTGACAACCTACTTCAAACAAGTGGCCACAAAAACCCTGCTATCTGCAAGACAAATACTGCAAGCCTTGTGGTTCCTGGCCTCCTGCATTCTTCTAATTCCATATGCAAGACTGCATGAGGAAACTACACTGGTATCTAAAAAGCCTATGGTGTCAACATTCTCAAGACCTAGAAACAATGATTCCTATCATACCTTGCCTACACCTAGAGTTCCTTTGGTGGGCAGAGGCCTGCCACCAAACCAAGGGACTACCTTTCACACCACCCCCTTCCGCCCAAACCCTAACAGATGCATCTGACTATGCATGGGGGGCTCAACTGGCAGGGAAGTGCATTCAAGGCAAATGGAAGCCAAGTCAAATGCACCTGCATATCCATCAAAAAGAAATGTTAGCTGTACAGAATACTTTGACAGCCTTCAAGGACTACATTCTTCCAGGACAACTAATGGTAATGACGGGCAACACCACTGTTATGTGGTACATAAGCAGGGGGGTGCGCATTCTTACCCCCTCTGCAGACTAGCCGTGATATTGTGGAATACAGCCTTGAGCTACCAAGTGCATTTACAAGCTCAATTCCTGCCAGGAAAATTAAATACACTGGCAGACGGACTAAGCAAAAACCTCATGGACCCACACGAGTGGAAACTGGAACCAAGGATTTTCAACATGTTGACAAGCAAATGGGGGAGCCCAGATATAGACCTGTTTGCCTCTCCCCAGAACTACCAATTGGACAAATTTTACACAAGGACTCCCCACAAACAGGCCTGGAAAGTGGATGCTCTGTCCTTCAGTTGGAAAAACCTATCGGTCTATACCTCCCCCCCTCTGCCTCTGCTCTCCAAAGTACTACTAAAAATCAAACAGGACAAAACAAGGATGATTTTGATTGCTCCTGATTGGCCGCGCCAACACTGGTACTCCCTCCTGCGCAGTGTGTCACGGTTATCTCCATGGCACTTGCCTCAGACTCCTTCCCTGCTGTCTCAGCAGGAGAACCAGATTCTGAACCCTCCGCTTCCAACACTGAACCTTGCAGCCTGGCTAATTACTTAATCTCTCCTTTACCATCCCTCAGCAAACCTGTGATAGATATCATTTTAGAGGCAAGGTGGCCTAGTACTAGAAAGTCTTATTCTGAAAAATGGATAAGACTCTGTGCCTGGAACCAGTCTTAAGGGATGAGCACATCAGCGCCCAATTTACCTCAGATTTTACAATACTTAACTGAGATGCTTCACAAGGGCCTATCCTTTTTCCTCCATTAAAATCCACGCCTCAACCATTTCAACTCATTATAACACAGAACCTCCCCTCTTCTCTCATCCGCTGCTCAAGCAGTTCCTCAGAGGTGCCAAAAATTGGAGAACACCCAGGAGAGCTCCAACCCCAGCCTGGGACCTTAACTTTGTCTTGGAGAAACTCACTCTATCTCCTTTCGAGCCAGCTGCTACTGCAGACTTAAAATTTATTTCTTGGAAAACAGCTTTCCTTTTAGCAATCACTTCAGCTAGAAGAGTATCTGAATTACAGGCCCTTATGGCAGTGGAGCCTTTCATCATCTTTCATGCGGACAGGGTGTCCCTCAGAACCAATCCATCCTTCATGCCCAAGGTTGTATCCAGTGTGGCTCTTAATCAGTCCATTAATTTGCCAACCTTCTTTCCCAATCCACAGAATAAAGGGGATACTGCATTCCTTAGATGTGCACAGACAACTTTGATTCTACTTTGACAGGACTAAACCTCAAAGGAAATTTGAACAACTGCTGGTGACATTTGCTGCAGGGGCAGAGGGGAAGGCTATTTCAAAGCAAACCATTTCTAAATGGATAAGCCATTGCATTCATTTCTGCTATAAGCACCATGGAAAACCTATCCCCCAGGGGACCAGACCTCACTCCACCAGGGCTGCATCTACCTCTGCAGCCTTTTTCAGAGGCATCCCTACCAGGGACATCCTGGAAGCTGCTACCTGGAGTTCTGTACGTACTTTCACCAAGCATTATCATTTACCAATTTTCTCTAAATCCAGAGCTGGCTTTGCCACTGCAGTCTTGCAGGGCCTTATAGCTGGTCCTAATGCTATCTAAATTCCTCCTCCCAACCATAGCTTTGGGAATATACCCAAATATAATGACTGCAACAATGAAACACGAAGAACATAGTACAGTTGTGTACACTTACCATAAATGTAGATGTTTGAATGTATTCACTGTTGCAGTCCTGGTTACCCTCCCTCCAGCCCCCTAACTTCTTTTGGCTATACCTCTGCTTTCCTTTACCATGCTTAAATGCCTTTTTGGTGTATTTGCTTTTTTGTTGGAGGTATATCTTTGTGCTTTTATGTTTAATTGCCCCCCATTGGGGGGGGCACCTGACATCTGGGGCAAGAAAAACTGATGTAATGGCGTCGGCTGCATGTTTTATACCCCTGACGACCTGACGTCATGGAAGAAGGGACAGCAACTGACGCAGGACCCAAGACTTTGTTAATCAGGCTGACTGAGGGCTACCTGCAAGCAGATAACCCAAATTTAATGACTGCAACAGTGAATACATTCTAACATCTACATTTATGGTAAGTGTACACAACTGTACTTTTTTTTCTCACGCCCTCTCATCAAACAGTTCCTAAGAGGGGCTAATAACTTGAGGCCACCCAGAAGAGCTCCTACCTCAGCTTGGGACCTTAACTTTGTGTTGGAAAAGCTCACCTTACCTCCCTTTGAGCATGCAGCTTCAGCAGAGTTAAAATTCCTCTCTTGGAAAACAGCCTTGCTGCTGGCCATCACTTCAGCTAGAAGAGTTTCAGAGCTACAAGCACTCATGGCTGTGGAGCCCTTCATCATTTTCCATGCTGACAGGGTCTCCCTCAGGACTAACCCATCCTTCATGCCTAAAGTGATGTCCAGTCTGGCTCTCAGCCAATCCATTCATTTGCCCACCTATTTCCCTAACCGGCAAAACAAGGGGGAAAAGATTCTGCACTCTCTAGATGTGCACAGACAGCTCAGATCCTATCTGGATAGGACTAAATCTTTTAGAAAAACTGACCACTTGCTAGTCAGCATTGCAGCTTTTCTCAGAGGGGTCCCCACCAAGGACATCCTGGAGGCTACAACATGGACTTCTGCTCATACCTTCAAGCATTACCACCTGCCTATCTTCTCCAAAGCCAGGGCAGGCTTTGCCACCGCAGTCTTGCAGGGCATCTTAGCCAGCCCCCAGTCTTCTTGACTGCCTCCACTCTTTTCTTCAGCTTTGGGAGTCAACCCAAGTGTGATGACTGCAGCAGTGAAACACGAAGAACATAGCACAGTTGTGTGCACTTACCATAAATGTGGATGTTCAAGTGTATTCACTGTTGCAGTCCTGGTTTCCCACCCTCCATCCCCCTTATCTATTTCTTTCTTTCTCTCTCTCCCTCTTTCCTTACAGGGAATTTGTGGTATTTACTTTCTACTGGTGGTGTTCTTCCACCATAATCTAGCTCCATAGTTGGGGGCTCCTGACAGTTGGGGCAAGAAAACCTGATGTAATGGTATCTGCTGCCTGATTTTATACCACTGACAACCTGACGTCAGTCCTGGAGTGACAGCAACCAACTCAGAAATACTAAGCCTCTGGTATTTGGGTCGACTGAGGGCTACCCCTGGCAGGATAACCCAAGTGTGATGACTGTAACAGTGAATGCACTTGAACATCTACATTTATGGTAAGTGTACACAACTGTACTTTCCTTTACTCCCTTGTCTCAAACTCAAGTTTCACTGGTGGATTTAGCAAACCACTGCCAATCCAAGCCTGCCTTTTCATAGGTTCATAGGTAGGTACTAGGCTATCTGCACGAAGGCATTTATAAGCCTAGCCGGAATGTGTCTTTTGCCACCCCCTTAGATTAGTTCCCTGTGCCTCTGTCCAGCACAGACATTGAAGTGATCCCCAGGGTAAACTTGGTTTCCCATCCACTCGTCAAGGTTTCTCTTGAAGAGGGTTAGTGAAGAGCTCTGCCTAATGTAGATTGGAATCTTTTTCCAGAGCATGGGAAGTCTCTGGGACAGGAATCTATCCCTCCAGCATGTCCTATTTATTGTTGTGGTGAGGTTTAGATCCCTACAGCATGTGGCTCGAGGGGATATGGCTTTCTTTAGGTGGAGTATGCCTATCATTTCTGGGTTGGACATGGCCTTGTATGTCAGGCAGAAATCACCTCTGACTAGGTGGTATGCAACAGCGTACAGCTGGAGTTTCTTCAGTTGAGCTGCATAGGGCATCTGTTTGAGGCCAGTGATCCTCTTGGTGAGGTACTTCTATGGTCTTTTCCAGCTGTTACAGGGGTCTTGTAAGGTACATCCCAAATGGGGCGTTGTACTCTATGATGGGTCTGATGAGTGATGCGTAGAGAGGTACAATTACCTGTTTTGAACTGGATGCAAACCCTTTTGTGATTAGGTTGCCCACATAGAAGGATTTTCTAACCACTTTGGCAATGTGATTATCAAAGTTGAGGTTGCTATCTACTTGGGTCCCCAGATCCCTTATTAAGTCTTCTGTGTTTAGGGGGCTACCACCTATGTGGCAGTTTGTGGGTACTTAGTTTTTTCCAAAGGGGATGACTATGCACTTTTTTGGCATTTAGCTTGAGGCCATAGTTTTGACACCAGGTATTTGTCTCAGTGAAACCCTTTTGGAGGATGTTGTCAGCCAGAGAAGCACTTATAGCCCCTAGTTTGCAGTCGTCTGCAAACTTGGTCAGCCATAGTCCTCAGAGACCTGTCCATACTCTAGAGCTGTTCAGACACTTCATTTGTGGGTGTGGAGCCTCTTCCAAGCAATCTGAGGTTTCAGGGTCTATGGCATCTTCATCAGAGTTCACACCTCATCAGTGTAAAAGAAATGAGGATACTCGTTCTTTTTCTTCAGGTCTTTCATTGTCTTTGTCTCCAGGTCCTTTAAAGGTATTTATGGACAACACCGCATTCAAGTGGTACATACAAAAGGGAGTACAAGGTATTTTCTTTGCAGACTAGCCCTTAAAGCCTGGGATTTGGCTGTTCATTAGATAACCCCCTCAGACGGTTTACATCCCTTCAGAACATAGTTTTGTTATGGACTCCCTGAGCAGGTCCAGGACAGTCTGACAAATGAGTGCTTCACAGAGAGGTGTTTCTGGAAGTAATACATCTGTGAGGTGTTCCTCAAATGGACCTTTTTGCCTTGCATCTGCTCAGGCAACTTCCTTGCTTCTGTTCCACAGTCCCAAGTCCTCTCACTTGAAAGGTGGACACAGTGTCCTATTCTTGGAAGGGAATGTTCCTATATGTCTCCCTCCTCCTCCTCTTCTACTTTTCGGGGTCCTGCACAAGATCAGAAAGGACTCCAAGAATATTGCTGGTGACTCCCTTTTGGCATAGACAGAACTAGTTCCACCTTCTCTTTTACCTGACCAGTGGCAGTTATCACAAGTTACCTCACTAGATGGATGATATCACACAAGACCAGGGGTGTCTCATTCACCCTTACTTGTCCACTCTTCAGTTTACACTTTGGTTAATAGAGTTTTGATCCGTTTTAGACACCATTTTTCTTAGGACATTCTTAGAATTCTGCAGGAGGCCAGGAAACCCACTACCAGAAAATTTTGTATGGCTAAATGGAAGAGATTTTTTGTTTGGTGTCTGAAGCATCACCAGAATACCTTTTCAGCATC
The DNA here is from genome assembly GCF_019279795.1 of Protopterus annectens. Classification (NCBI taxonomy): domain Eukaryota; kingdom Metazoa; phylum Chordata; order Ceratodontiformes; family Protopteridae; genus Protopterus; species Protopterus annectens. The sequence goes on along the minus strand of NC_056729.1, from coordinate 337,406,293 downwards.
ATTATGGGGGGCACTTTGGTCCTTTATTATTCTTCTGTTAAAGCCCACTTGTTAGTAATCTGTGCTTGTCTGCCCTTGAACCCACTATTGGCCTCTCGTTTTGAGGCAAGCAATTCCTTAAAGGCATCCCTGATAACAGGCCCCTAAGAAAACGTGTTCCTCTCTCTCAGGATGTTAATTATGTACTTGGAAAAACTGACTCTGGCCCCCCTTTGAGACTGCTTCTTGTTTGCAGCATTGCACCCAAAAGAATGTTTTGTCTGTTGCCCTTACTTCAGATGAAAGCATTTCTGTACTTCAGGTTATGATGGCAAATCCTTTTTGTTTTTTCGTAGGGACAGGTTGTGTCTGCATACTAATCCTCCTCTTATGCCCAAGATGGTCAGTGAGTTGTCTCTTAATCAGTCTATCCAGGTTCCTTCTCTGCAATCTGTATAGACAGTTCTGGTGTTATTTGGATAAGACAAAGGCTGTCCGCAAATCTGAGCAGCTCTGGCTTGATTGCCTAGGCTTGTCAGGTTATTTCTAACCTCCCTGAATCTAAAGCAAAATATTTTCCGCTGTTTTAGGTTCTGCCTCTCAGGTGACTCGTCACTCTAATAAGTGTAGCTAAGATGCTGCTGATACATGTTCCAGAGCTGCTGCATTTGGGTCTGTCATGAGGTGGTGTTCTTGGCTTTTTCTGCAGTCAAATTGCTGAAAGCTCCTTTAGATGAGCATCTTTTGAGACTGCTGCTGTGTTTGTCTGTTCAGGAAATATATAAAGCTTTGCAGAATCTTAAACATATTTTTGTATCCTTTATCTCTAAGTTCCAAAGGAACTATCTTACTGTGTCTACCCTTGTTTGCAGGCAGCTTTGTTTGGCTACCAAAGGCAGGAGGGTTAGTAGGTGAGCATCTCCTACTAAGTGTTCTCAGGCTCCTGTGGCTCAGAAGCCTACTATATCTGACAAGCCTGCTTCTTTTTGACTACTCCCCCCCACCCCACCCCTTGGGCAGGTTCCCTTCTCCCTTTGGCTCTCCCTCTGTCTACCAAACTGGCATCACCTTGAATCCTTAAGTTCTATCATCTGCCAGCTTTACGTCATGGTGTGGAACTCTCTCGCTCCTTTTTCAGGGATTCCCCAACCTCCTCTAGAAGGACTTAATTTCTCAGAGGTCCTTGGCTCCCTGTTGGACCACGGAAATGTTTAGTCTGTCCCTCCTTCACAAGTAGGAAAGGGATTTTTACACTAGGATGTTCCTGGTCCCTCAAAAGGATGGCACTTGGAGACCTATTCTGGATCTCTTCTTGCTCAACACCTTCCTTAGGGGTTCCTTCTTTTCAGATGCTTACTCTTCAAACCTTGTTTTCTCTTGTTCTACCACAGGCTTTTCTGGTGTCTTTGGGTCTGAAGGATGTTTACTTTCATGTTCCTGATGTTCTTCGTGTTTCACTTTTGCAGTCGTCACATTTGGGTTATCCCTGCCAGGGTAGCCCTTGGCCGGCCCGAATATCAGAGGCTTAGTATTTCTGCATTGGTTGCTGTCGCTTCAGGATTGACATCAGGTCGTCAAAAGTATAAGGTAAGGCAGCCGACGCCATTACATCAGTCTTTCTTGCCTTGGAACCCAAAGCAGAAGCAGTTCACATGAGTGCTGATTGGCCGCTACCTGAGTTTTGTCTTCCGAATCGAAGCTGAAGTCTTCTAAAGCTAAGTACCCCATTGGGGATCGTTTTTTCTTTCACTAGCCAATGTCAGAAAAAGTTAACAATTGTCTCGCCTGTGGAAAGCAAATACCACACCGCGACTTTCATTCTTACTGTGTGACTTGCTTAGGCCCAGACCACGACGTCCCCAGCTGTCGCTTCTGTGCTTTGTTCAACACCAGAACTGTACGTCATAGGGCCCTTATTGTAGCTAGATATTTTCGCTTACAGTCCTCTAATTCCAATATGGCTTTGGTAAAACATCTGACAGCAGATCTTCTGAAAAAACGTAAAGATAAAGACAGAGACAGACCACCAAGTCCAAACCTACCAACAACGCTTCTGTTAAGCTAGTAGTCAGTTCTCCGGTCCTCAGGCGCATTCGCAGCCTCTGATGCCAACTTCTTTGGATTCGCAGACCACTACCAAGACCCTTTCAGAGTCCGGTATGCCTCAAAACTCTTCTTCGACAAAGGATCCTGTGGACATCTCTACCTTGGATGGGTCTGGAGCCGCTGAGCAGGCACCATCTTCTGAGGAAGTCCTTCCGATTCTCGACACAAACTGACTACTTCTTTCGCGACTACCGTTCTTTCGAAAACTACTGAGTTTCTTAGGCCCAGGTTATGAACCGCACCCAAGAAACTGACCCAGTCTCAGGCACCTGCTCCCTTGCCTCAGTCTCAAATGCTTAAAATGGCGGAAGACCTTATACTGATCAGGGGAAGCCAAGCTGCTACTTCCAAAAGAAAGAGATCTGTCCCCTGTAGTTTTGTCTGAACAGGAGACCAATGTCTCTGATGCATCTGAGTATGAAGACATGCAACCGCTCTCTGCTGATGAAGATTCTGATGCAGAGGATTCCATTCCTTCAGCCTCTCCCCCAGAGGATTTTTCCTTTGGGGAATCCCTTGATACCTTAAGGGAGCATTTCCAATGGGAAAGTCAGGACTACCCTCAGTCTAAAAAGAGACTCAGGGAATACTTAGATCTTCCACATTACAGACCGCTGGCCATCCCCCCAGTCCTGGAATGTTGTGAAGGATGTTTTCCTAGAATCCAGCCTGACTCATGACACCCTCCCTCCTGCACCCAGAAAACCAGATGGGTATTACAGTCTCTCTGACTCTCACAAATTTATTTTTAAAAATCCTACTGCTGACCCCGAAATTTTTCAAGGGCCTAAAGGAATTCTGCTAAGAATCCCACCCCCTCAGATAGGGATTCCCGAGCACTAGACAGATGGGGTAAAAAAGTATACACCTCAGCTACTTTTGCTATCAAAACACTAAATTGTCAGTTCTATATGCTAAAATTTCAGCAACATATCCTGGAACTCCTTAAACAAAAAAGCTTGTGCAGAATCTAAAGCGTTACAAGAGTTGATGCATTCTGCAAGTCAAGTAACTAAACACACCTTGCACTGTGGATGTTCTTCATCTCACATTGCTGCAGTCCTTACACTTGGGTAGTCCGCTGTCCTCGGTCGGCCCGAATATCAAAGTATTAGGCTGACGTCGGTCAAGGCGCTTAAGACTGACATCAGGACGTCAGGGTACAAATGCGCATGACCGACGTCATATCCTCTGTCTTTTTTGCCGCAGGGTCCGATGCAGAAGCAGCGTTGCAAGTGCCGTTCGGCGTTCTGAAATTTTTCGAATTCGGAGTTTCAGACCGAGTCAAAGTTGGCTAAGTACCCGTTGGGGAATATTTTAGTTTTTTCTTGCCTCAGTGGTTTACCGGATGTCAGAAAAAGTGAATAACTGTATTTCTTGTGGGAAACAGATACCGCATAGAGATTATCATACTTTGTGTATTCCTTGTTTGGGGCCTGAGCACGACCTTGTTGGGTGTCGCTTTTGTGCTAGGTTCAATAAGCGCACTATTAAGCGAAGGTTAGATTGTGCCAGGTTGGTCTTTGGGAAGCGGTGCAATTATAAGATGCCGTCGGACGCTCCGACGCCCGCTTCTTCAAGAAGCACAAAGACAAGGCAGCTAAACCCAGGCAAGAAGAGTCGTCTGCACTGGACGCCCGGTTCTGTAGAGGCGTCAGTGGAACCGGTGGTTCCGCCGGAGGCTTCTCTGGAGTCCCAGGGGGAGACTTTGTTATTGCAGGATGTGGCCTCTCAGGAGGCAGGTCAGGCTGAAGGGGCTTCTCAGGTTACTGTACTCCCTCCCTTCCTAGGGTGGTTAGGCCCTCTCCTTCTGTTTCTAAGGCTTCTCCCAGAGGCAGGCCAGGTTTAGCTTCTGTTGGTGTCACTCCTAGTTCTTCAGGATCTGTGCCCAAGAAGCACATGCTTAAAATGGCAGAAGATTTAATTACTTTGATTAGAGGTTCTTTGCCCCCTCCAGATAAGAGGCCTAGGGTGGAACCAGAGTTGGGGAGTTTTGAGCAGCCTTCAGATGTTTCAGAGTCTTCGGCTGAAGACTTGCAGGAGTACTCTCCTTATTCTGATTCTGATGCAGATGATTCAACCCCTTCTGCTTCTCCTCCAGAGGATTTTTCTTTTCAGAGACTCTTCATTCCATGAGGGAACATTTTAAGTGGGAAGGTCAGGACTTCTCTGATTCCAGGAAAAGGCTTAGGAGTTTTTGCTTTTACCCCAGCATAGGCCTTTGGCTATACCTCCTGTTCTGGATGTTGTGGAAGATGTGTTTGCGGAGGCTTCACTTAATCCTGATTCTTTGCCTCCTGCTCCTGTTAAACCGGATAGGTATTATAGGGTGCCTGAGGCTCATAAATATCTTTATAAGAGTCCTAGGGTGGACCCAGAAACTGTTAGTCAGGGACCTAAGGGTGTCAAGGCCTCTGTTGTAAAAAATCCGGTTCCTCCAGATAAAGAGGCCAGAGCTTTGGATAGATGGGGAAAGAAAGTCTATACTTCTTCCACCTTAGCTATGAGGGCTTTGAATTGCCAGTTTCATATGTTGAAATATCAGAACTATCTTCTTTCTCAACTGAAGTCTAAGGTAGATGCTTTGGCGGAAGGCATTGAGTGTAAGGAATTACAAGATTTAGTACACGTCTCTGAACAGGTGGGTAAGCATTCTTTACAATGTGGTTTTGATGCTGTACAGGCCTCGTCTAGGGTGGCTGCCACTGGGTCAGTTCTTCGCAGGCACGCCTGGCTGAGGGATCAGAATTTATCTGAACATGTTAAGACAAGGATTTTGGATGCTCCTTTACAGTCTGATGTGTTGTTTGGTTCACCTGTTGAGTCAGTCTTGAAGAAAATGGAAGACAAGGCTAAGTCTATGCAGACTGTTAAAGATTTTTTGCAAGTCCAGCCTCCGAAGTTTAGTAGGAATTGGCCTGCTTAGGGGTGGACATACCCTTCTTATGATTCACAGTCTAGGGGTAGATCTAGACGTGGTAGGGGCAGAGCTCAGAGCTCCTTCAGACCTAGAACAGGGAGTTCTCCTGCACAATCTTCAGGTGAGGGCAGGGGCCAGTCCTTTCGTAAACAGGCCCAATGACCTACCTTTTCAGCTGCCAGATCCTTCTTGCCTGGCAGCACCTTTGGGAGGAAGGTTGGCACTCTTCAGGGAAAATTGGAGTTTGATTACCCAAGACAGATGGGTATTGGATATCATACACCAAGGTTACAGGTTTTATTTCCATACCTTGCCTCCTTTCAAAGGCATGCCGGACGTTCCTCCTCAGCAAAGACTAGAGGCTCACAAGCAAATTTCTCTGCTGCTCCAAATAGGGGCCATACAACCGGTCCCTCTGCCAGAAGTGGGCCTAGGATTTTATTCTCGCCTGTTCCTAGTACCAAAGAAGGGGAACACGTGGAGACCAATTTTGGATTTATCTATCCTCAACACTTATCTGGACATTCCCAAGTTCAAAATGTTGACGTTACAACAGCTTTTACCTCTGCTGGGCAAAGATCACTGGATGGTGACTCGATCTCAAGGAGGCTTACCTTCATGTTCCTATCAGGCTAAGTTGCAGGAAGTATCTGCGTTTTCGTGCTGGGACTTCTCATTATCAGTTCTCTGCATTGCCCTTTGGCTTATCTACTGCGCCCAGAGTGTTCACGAAGGTTCTGGCTCCAGTGATAGCTTTCTTCAGGCTAAGAGGAATACAGATCTATCCTTATTTGGACGATTGCCTGATTCTGGCCCAAGGAAAGGACCAACTTCTTCATCATTTGCAATATGTGATAGCAGTGCTAAGATGCCTGGGGTATTCTGTGAACGAAATAAAGTCCAGTCTAGTACCCTCTCAGGACATGTGCTTTCTGGGTGTGAGACTGAATACAGCATCCCAGATGGCCTTTTGACCCCGGACAAACAAAAGAATCTTTCTCTTTACTTCCATCAATTGTCTCATCAGTCCAGGCTGACTGCAAGGACAGTCCTTCAAGCCTTGGGGTTCATGGCATCTTGTATTCTGGTGCTTCCCAATGCCAAACTGCATATGAGGAAGCTACAATGGTATCTCAAAAATGTATGGACACAGCACTGCCAAGATATGGACACTGTCATTCAAATAATACCTTGCATTCAAAAGGGATTTTTGTGGTGGGCTCAGGAATGTCACCTAAACAAGGGACTCTCTGTGACCCGGCCAGAGGCGAGTCAGATTCTAACAACAGATGCCTCAGACAAAGCTTGGGGAGCTCATCTAAATGGAAAGTGGGTACAAGACATGTGGCCTGCCAGACTTCAACATCTACATATCAACTTGAAGGAGATGTTAGCAGTCCAATTTGCATTAATAGCTTTCAAGGATTTACTTCTTCCAGGGCAGGTGTTGGTTCTAACAGACAACACAACTGTCATGTGGTACATCAACAAGCAAGGGGAACACATTCTTATCCTCTATGCAGACAAGCAATGATTTTGTGGGAGACTGCTCTCAGTTTACAGCTAAATCTTCAGGCAAGGTTTCTGCCGAGCACAGAACTCCTTAGCAGATGTGTTGAGCAGGCAAATTATGGATCCCCACGAGTGGAAATTGGATCCTCATGTATTTCAGAAATTGACAGTGTTATGGGGAACTCCAGACATAGATCTGTTCGCTTCTCCACTAAACTACCAGCTGCCAAAGTTTTGCACAAAAGGTTTCATCCCACAGCTTGGAAAGTGGATGCTCTTTCATTCAATTGGAACAATCTTCATGTGTATGCCTTTCCACCTCTGCCTCTCCTCCCAAAGGTACTCCTGAAGGTCAGACAGGACAAGCCAAAGATGATTTTAATAGCTCCAGAGTGGCCTCGACAGCACTGGTACCCATTACTGAGAAGTCTGGTACGGGAGCCTCCATGGCCTTTGCCTTCGATTCCACACCTGCTGTCTCAGGAGAACAGTCATTTACTCAATGTCAAACTTCACTCTCTTCACCTGACAGCCTGGCATATTCTGTTTTAAACCCTGGAGGGTCTCAGCTTCCACAGCAAGTTTTGAATGTTATTTTGGAGGCCAGAAGGCCTAGTACAAGGAAAGTGTACGCAGATAAATGGAAGAGATTTTTATTTTGGAGTACAGCAAAGGAATTTGATGTTTCTAAGCCTAATTTAAGTGTGGCTCTTCAATATCTTACTGAGTTACTGGACAAAGGTTTGTCCTTCTCTTCTATTAAGGTTCATGCTGCAGCAATTTCTGCTCACTATGACTATGACCCACCATTGTTTTCTCATCCTTTGTTTAAGCAATTCCTTAGAGGGGCAAAGAATATAAGACCCCACGGAGAGCTCCTACTCCTGCTTGGGATCTCAATTTTGTGTTGGAGAAACTCACTCTACAACCTTTTGAGCCTGCAGCTACTGCTGAGTTGAAATATTTATCATGGAAGACTGCTATTTTGTTGGCCATTACCTCTGCGAGAAGGGTTTCTGAATTACAGGCCCTTATGGCAGTTGAGCCTTTCTTAATTTTCCATAAGGATAGGGTATCTTTGCACTAATCCTTCCTTTATGCCTAAAGTGGTTTCTAGTGTGGCTTTAAACCAAACTATTCATTTGCCTACTTTTTATGCAAACCCCAAAATAAAGGGGAAAAGATTTTGCACACTTTGGATATACACAGGCAGTTGCGATATTATTTGAGCAGAACTAAAGGGTTCAGGCAGTCTCAGCAGTTATTTGTTTCTTTTGCTTTGGGTTCTCAGGGCAAGCCTGTGTCAAAACAAACTATTTCTAAGTGGATTGGGTTTTGTATTGCTTTCTGTTATTCCCATCATGGCAAGGAGATTCCAGCTGGGATTAGGCCTCATTCCACTAGGGCTACTGCCACTTCTACAGCTTTTTTAAGGGGGGTGGCAACTAAAGATATTTTAGAGGCAGCTACTTGGAGTTCAGTGCTTACTTTCTCTAAGCATTATCACCTTCCACTTTACTCTAAATCGAGGGCTGGTTTTGCCACTGCAATTTTACAGGGCATTTTGGCAGCTCCTTCTGCTTTATAGTTTTGCCATCCTCCCTTATCTCTGCTTTGGGATTCTACCCAAGTGTAAGGACTGCAGCAATGTGAGATGAAGAACATAGTACAGTTTTGTACCTACCATAAATGTAGATGTTCGAAGATCCACATTGCTGCAGTCCAATTTACCCTCCCTCCTTCCCCTCTGTAGTTAGAGGCGGTTGTGTGGTTTGGGTTGTACATATTGTGAATATTGTATATTTTGTACATATGGTTAGTACAAGGGTGGTTGGTTGTTTTTTGCTGTCTTTTGGTTTTTGACCTTTCTGTTTAGGGTCTTCTGACATCTGGGGCAAGAAAAGACTGAGGATATGACGCCGGTCATGCGCATTTGTACCCTGACGTCCTGATGTCAGTCTTAAGCGCCTTGACCGACATCAGCCTAATACTTTGATATTCGGGCCGACCGAGGACAGCGGACTACCCAAGTGTAAGGACTGCAGCAATGTGGATCTTCGAACATCTACATTTATGGTAGGTACAAAACTGTACTTTTTGATGCCCTAGAAGCTTCTTGCAGGGCAGCAGTCACCGGTTCTGTCCTTAGAAGGCATGCGTGGCTTAAGGAACAACCCTTGCCAGACCATGTTAAATCTAAATTGTTGGATGCCCGCTTGCACAAAGACAACTTATTTGGTACTAAGGCAGAAGAGGTCATAAAAAGGATGGAAGAAAAAAAAGCAAAATCTGTGCAGACAGTTAAGGATTTCTTACATGTCCAGCCACCCAGGTTCAGCAGGCATTGTCCCTCCAAGCATTGGTCCTTTCCTGCTCCCAGCAGGTCAGTTCAGCACAGACCCCACAGACAGCAGCCACAGGGACTGCAGAGATCTAAGCAGTGGACTACCTCCACTTCAAAGCCAGGGAGTGCTAAGCCAGCCCTTTATGGTAAGAACTTGCAATCTCCCCCCCTCATCCCCTCCCTCTGCCCACCTCCACTTACCCCTAGGAGGAAAACTATCCCTTCATGCAAACACCTGGGCCACCATTACCAATGACCGCTAGGTTCTCAACATAGTATCGCAGGGATACAAATTTTCTTTCCACACCCTTCTAACCTCAAAAGGGTTCCCAGATCTACCTCAAAACCAGTGGGCAGAGGCGCCAAAGCAAATTTCCCTGCTCTACATGAGGGCAGTAGAGCACGTTCCTGCAGAACAGAAAGGCCAAGGTGTCTACTCCAGACTTTTTCTGGTACCCAGGAAAGAGGGCACCTGGCACCCCATCCTTGATCTATGCATTCTAAACACCTTCCATGTGATCCCAAAATTCAAAATGCTCACCCTCCAGCAGCTGCTATCCATGCTGTCCAAGGATGCTTGGCTAGCCACCCTAGACCTAAAGGAGGCCTACGTCCACATTCCTGTCAGGAAATATTGCAGGAAATATCTCTGTTTCAGGGCAGGATCTCAGCACTTTCAGTTCTCTGCACTTCCCTTTGGCTTATCAACTGCTCCCAGAGTTTTCACAAAATGTCTGGCTCCGGCCGTTGCCTTTTGCAGACAAAGGAATATCCAGATTTACCCATACTTAAACAGCTGCCTAATTCAGGCAGACAGCCAGGAAAAGCTGCTCAAGCACCTGGCCTTTGTAAAGTCCCTACTAACCTCCCTATGGTACACAATCAATGAAAAGAAATCCAAACAGGTACCCACCCAAAGGATTATATTCCTGGGAGTAAGGCTGAATACAGCATCCCAGATGGCATTCCTTGCACCAGAAAAGCAAACCTGCTTGACAGCCTACTTCTCTCAACTAGCCACCACGCCCCAACTATCTACAAGGAAAATCCTGCAAGCTCTGGGATTCATGACATCTTCCATTCTACTCCTTCCCTATACCAGACTACATATGAGGAAACTTCTATGGTACCTAAAAAGCCTTTGGTGTCAAGACTTTGAGACTCTTGTACCTCTGTAATACCTTGCCTTAGAAAAGATTTTCTTTGGTGGGCAACAGCATGCTCCCTCAACAAAGGGCTACCTTTCTCACCACCCCACGCCACCCAGACTCTCAACACAGATGCATCAAATTATGCCTGGGGTGCATACAGGGCCATGGAGCCTACAACAAATTCAGCTGCACATCAGCCAAAAAGAGATGATAGCTGTCCAGCACGCCTTGATAGCTTTCCTCCCCTTCTCTCCCCAGGGGCTCTCCTGATCAAAACAGACAACACAACTGTGATGTGGTATATCAGCAAGCAGGGAGGGACTCGGTCCTACCCTCTGTACAGGCTGGTCATGATCCTTTGGCACACATCCTCTGCCATGCTACACAGTGGACTCTCCTTTTCCTCTATTAAAACGCATTCCTCTGCAATCTCTGGTCATTTTCCCACTGAGCAGCCCCTTTTCTCACACCCTGTGATCAAACAGTTCCTAAGAGGGGCTAGCAACTTGAGGCCACTCAGAAGAGCACCAACCCCAGCTTGGGACCTTAACTTTGTGTTGGAAAAGCTCACCCCCCCCCTGCCTTTTCAGCAGAGCTAAAATTTCTCTCTTGGAAGACAGCTTTCCTTCTGGCCATCACTTCAGCCAGAAGGGTCTCCGAGCTGCAAGCACTCATGGCTGTGGAACCCTTCATCATCTTCCATGCTGACAGGGTATCTCTCAGGACTAACTCATCCTTCGTGCCCAAGGTGGTGTCCAGTGTGGCTCTCAACCAATCCATTCATTTGCCCACCTTTTTCCCTAACCCACAGAACAAGGGAGAAAGGACCCTGCACACTCTAGATGGGCACAGACCGCTCAGTTTCTATCTAGACAGGACTAAATTCTTCAGAACGTCTGATCAATTGCTGGTTAGCTTTGCTGCAGGGGCAGAGGGCAAAGTCATTTCCAAATAGCACACTGCATCCATTTTTGCTACAAACAACTCGGAAATCCTTCCCCCACGGGAGTCAGGACTCACTCCACCAGAGCAGCTTCCACCTCTGCAGCTTTTCTCAGAGAAGTCCCCACCACGGACATCCTGGAGGCTGCCCACCTGGACATCTGTTCACACCTACACCAAACATTACCTCCTGCCTATCTTCTCCAAATCCAGGGCAGGTTTGCCTCTGCAGTCTTGCAGGGCATCCTAGCCAGCCTCTAGTTTTCTTGATTGCCTCCACCCTTATCCTCAGCTTTGGGAATCAACCCAAATGTGATGCCTGCAACAGTGAAACACAAAGAACATAGTACAGTTGTGTACACTTACCATAAATGTAGATGTTTGAATGTATTCACTGTTGCAGTCCTGGTTTCCCTCCCTCCATCCTCCTCCTCTTTCTTCTATTTCCTTACAAGCAACATATTGGTATTTACTTTCTACGGTGGGGTTCTTCCACCAGAACCTGGCTTCTACTTGGGAGCTTCTGACAGGTTAGGGCAAGAAAAACTGATGTAATGGCGTCGGCTGCCTTACTTTATACTACTGACAACCTGACATCAGTCCTGAAGTGACAGCAACCGACGTAGAAATCCTAAGCCTCTGGTTTTCGGGCCAGCCGAAGGCTACCCTGGTGGGGATAACCCAATCTGATGACTGCAACAGTGAATGTACTCGAACATCTACATTTATGGTAAGTGTACACAACTGTACTTTCATCTTCCTTTCAGGAAGTTTGTGCATTTCTCTGTTTTTTCCTCTCATTTTTAGTTTTTTGCTTTGCCCTTTGGCCTCTCTGCTGCCTCAAGGGTATTCACAAAATGCCTAGCTCCTGTGATTGCTTTTTGCAAAAAAAAAAAAAAAAAAAATTTCTGCTTTTACTGTATGTGTCTCTTCCTACTTTATTTTGCTTTTGCGTCATCTTAAAAGTACTCAGTTGTATTTATTACTGCTTGGTGTAACTCATTCTAAGCCTTTTAGTTTAAGCACTTGGGCTTCAGACCAGTTGTTTTACATTAGGAAGGTTTGTGGCCTGCACTGTGGTGGCAGGACAGGTAGCTTACATCCTTCTAAGTTGGGAACTGCTGATTGAGGGCTCAGTGTCTGTTATTCTAAAAGTGTATTAGTTCTGGTTTAAGCACTTGGGCTTCAGGCCAGTTATTTTACATTAAGAAGGTTCGTGGTCTGCACTCTTGTGGGAGGAGAGGTTGGACTCTGCCCTTCTGAGCTGGGAATTTCTGGTTAAAGGCTTATAGTGCCTGCATATTTCAACTGTTTCTTACTGAAATTGGTACACGTTGTTTGCTGTAGCATAGACTAGATCCAGGCCTGCTGAATCTAGCTTTGTTTGTATGCTTGTTGTTTGTTTGCTTGTTATTTCCCTGAAATGCTAATACCACCTAAAACGCGGCTTTTCAGCGCTTCTGTGGATCCCTAGTGATATCTGCATTGCTTACTGTACTTATTTCCTTGTTTCACTTAAAAGAAAGTTACTGTTTGTCGTTTTTGCATTTAAGTTACCTGTAACATATTGCATTTAAGTTACCTGGCACTTGCTCACTAAAGCAATTATACAAGTCAGCACTAAAAAATTAAAAGCACTACACCCTCACAAACTCCCCTTGAGTACCTTGTTCCCCATTGGCACTTTTTTTCAATTATAAAGGAATTCCCAATACTATTCTAGCATGTCCAAAGGTCAGTTGTCAATCTCCTCTCCGGTCCAGCTGGTGAATCTGGGAATCTTGAGGCAATGTTACAACTGCCTCATGTACACAGACAACCCTCTCCTCCTCCCAACAAATTCCAACACATGTGAGAGATGCATCCATATAGCCAAACTGGAGGCTAACCTCTCTCAACTCAGTACTGGCGTAATCAGTCGGGAGGAGAAGGAAACCACACTCACTACAATTCCAGTCTCACATAGACCTACCACGACAGCAAACCAAACACATAAACACACAAAAACATACTCGGAGGCTCTAAATAATAGTATGCCTAAGCAGCAGAGACCTCCAAAGCAGACACCCAAGCAACCGCTACCCCAAAACAAAACACGTGCAACACATAGCTCACAAAGCCAATGTGCCGAACAGTCACAGCCCTTAAGGCTAAACAACACACCTGATACACTTGTAATAGGTGACTCTATCGTCAGGCACACTGACGTCCCGCTCACCAGGATGAACAAGGAGAAGGTCACCGTGAGCTGCCTGTCGGGTGCTAGGATCCGCCACATAACACAAGCACTCAGGTCACTCCAAGGCAAGTGCAAATATGACTCAGTCATTGTCCATGCTGGTGTGAATGACCTGAGACGTACCTCCCTGGACTACATGAAAAGAGACAGAGGAGCTCCCTGAGCATGTGGCCCAGGCCGGTATGACCCTGACCTTGAGTAGCATCTTACCCTCACCAAGAATGATGCCACAATATGAAGACAAGATGATCAATTTCAACAATTGGCTTAAGTATTGGTGTCATTCAAAGGGGATCCAATGCCTGTCAGCCTGGGATAACATGCTCAACAAGCCATGATGCTTCGCTAGGGACGGCTTGCACCCATCACCCCTGGGCTTTCGGATATTGGCAAAGGCTCTTGCTACCCCCATAGTGCCTTTTTTAGGCAAGGCTCAAAAGACAAACCCACCTCCATAGGTATCACAAGGGATAAGAAACTAAGAGTAATGCTACTCAACACCAGAAGTCTAAACCTCAAGATGCGCGCACTCGAAACTCTCCTTAGCATGGAGAAAATCGATATCTGTGCAGTAACAGAAACCTGGTTCAAGGCTCCCGAGAGCACCCAAGCACTACCAGGTTATACCTCATACCATGCTTTTCGGCCCCAAAACTTGGACCGATCCACAAAAGGAGGGCGAGTATCAATATTCGTCAAAGATACCCACACCTCCAGGTTGGTGGCACAGCACGAAGCATCAGAAACTATCCATGTGCAACTAACAGTGGGTAAAACTGCCTTCCAGTTTATAGCCTGCTACAGACCACCCTCCCAAACCCAGGAACCCCACTCAGCCTTCCTGAGAACACTGGAAAATATGAAGGTCTCTCCAAACACCATTATATTGGGCGACTTCAACTACCCAAACATAGACTGGGAGCATTACTCTAGCTCCAACACCCTAGCCCAAAGGTTCCTAGAATTTATAAACTCAAACGCTATGGAACAACTTGTTACCACTCCCACAAGAGGGGAAAACATACTGGACCTGATCATCACCAACATGGGGACTCTATGCTCCAGACCAGAAGGTATCCCTCACTGGTAAGATCAGACCATAAACTAATCTCATTGGATATTCACATCCCGACCCCACCTCCTGCCCAGAAAACCACAGTGAAAAACTTCTCTAAAGCAAATTTCACACTCCTCTAAAGCAAATTTCACACTCCTCAAAACCGAGGTGGAATCCTTCAAAGCCCCCGGGCCTGTGGAAAATACAGCCCAGACCGCAGAATCCTTTATAAATGCATTCTATGAACACCTTCAGGAATGCATGGATCATGCAATCCCAGATAAAACCAAGACCCAATTCTCCAAAGGCAGACATCCTGTCTGGTGGACCCCAGCCATAAACAAACTATACAATAGAAGGAGGAAGCTACTAAATGATAGAGCAAAATCCCAAAAAGGGAAGGCATCTCTGATCAGTATTAGCAAAAAACTACGGGCACTCATAAAATCGTCTAAGGCCAGCTTCGAGAGAAAAATTGCACAGGACACTAAGGATAATCACAAGGCTTTCTTTAGTTATGTTAGGAACCTGGGTGGGAATTCCCAGATATGCTCAGAATTAGTCCAAAATGACAAAAAATACACCGAACCCACAGACATTGCCAACATCCTAGCTGACAGGTTCAGCGCAAACTTCTCCCCCCCCCTCCCCACCAAAAGGGCAAATATCTATCCCAGCAGAGTGCTGCCCCCCTGACATCTCAGATGCTCAGGTAAGAGCCGCCCTCTCCAAAGCAAAAAACACAGCATCAATGGGACCAGACAGTGTCCCGGGCTGCGTCCTACATGAACTCCAAGAAGAGCTAAACCCAAACATAAAACTACTGTTCAATCTCAGCCTTACTACAGGATATGTACCCAAAGAGTGGCGTACAGCAACAGTGGTCCCTCTCCACAAAGGTGGTGCCTCAAGGGATCCTGGAAACTATCTCCCCATAAGCCTGACTAGCTTGGTCTGCAAAGCTATGGAAAGGATCATCATGGACCTCATAAATAAAGATATTGGGGACCTACAGACACTGGATCCTACCCAGTTTGGCCTTAAGGGCAGATCCTGCCTCTTAAACCTGGTTGATTTGTTTGAAACAGTCACCAAGGCCATTGATGAGGGGAAGGTGGTCCACACAGCCTACCTGGACCTCGCAAAAGCCTACGATACAATACCCCACTCGGGCATTATAGATAAGCTCACCAGCTTAAATATAAACCCCTGTGTCACTAGATGGGTTGCAAACTGGCTCAGGGATAGAACCCACATGGTTAGAATTGCTGGAGCCATGTCAGACTCCAAACCAGTTACAAGTGGCATCCCACAAGGCTCAGTCCTGGGACCTCTCTTGTTCGGTATATATTTCTCGGAGGTACAGGCCAACACGGAAGGACTGTGGCTGACCAAGTTCGCAGATGACTGCAAACTGGGCGCCATAATCGACTCTCCAGCCGACACAAGCATCCTCCAAAAGGGCCTCATAGAAACAGACAACTGGTGCCAGAGCCATGGCTTCAAGCTAAACGCCAAAAGTGTATAGTCATCCCTTTGGCAAAACAAAGTGCCCACAAATTACCACATAGGTGGTAATCCATTAAGTACAGAAGAAGTAATTAGGGACCTGGGGACCCAAGTTGATAGCAGTCTCTCATTTGACAACCACGTGGCCAAAGTGGTTAGAAAAACATTTTATATAGCCCACCTAATCATGAAGGGATTCACATCTAGATCAGGGGAGGTCATCGTGCCTCTTTACTCATCCCTCATCAGGCCCATAATTGAGTACAATGCCCCTTTTGGGATGTACCTTACCAGACACCTGCAGCAACTGGAAAGACCCCAAAAGTACCTCACCAAGAGGATCAAAGGGCTCAAACAGATGCCATATGCTGCCCGGTTAAAGAAACTCCAGCTCTACTCAGTGGCATACCGCCTGTTCAGGGCGATCTGTGCCTGATGTATAAAGCCATGTCCAACCCGGAATTAATGGACATGCTGCACCTCAGAAAATCCAAATCCCATCGAGCTACGCTCGAGACTTGAACCTCAGCACTGAAATAAATAGGACATGCTGGAGGGACAGATTCATAACCCAGAGGCTCCCTTCACTCTGGAATAAAATCCCAGTCCAGGTTAGGCAGAGTCCCTCATTGATTCTCTTCAAGAGGAATCTTGATGAGTGGATGGGAGATCATAGGTTTACCCTGGGTATCACTTCTGTGTCACTGTTAGACAGAGGCACAGTATACTAACCTCGAAAAAGGGCATAGCAAAATTAATTTAAAATGGATGGCGAAAGCCAAACGCATTCTGGCTAGGCTTATAAATGCCCTAGGGCAGATAGCCTAGTATGA
Source organism: Protopterus annectens (assembly GCF_019279795.1). NCBI lineage: Eukaryota > Metazoa > Chordata > Ceratodontiformes > Protopteridae > Protopterus > Protopterus annectens. The sequence continues at coordinate 337,389,701 of NC_056729.1, read as the reverse complement.
ACCTATGAACCTAAGGCATTCAGATTTTGTCATATCTGGATGACCTGTTGCTTCAGGTGTCTTCTCCCACTTGCCTGTTACAGGATCTGGAGTTCACCATCTCTCTCTTTCAAAGCTTGGGGTTCACTGTCAACTTTCAAAGTCTGTCTTGACTCCATGTCAGGACCATGTGTATATGGGTTGCAGGATTCAGACAGTGCCAGTATTGCCTTCTGTTCCATCTCCAAAAGTTCTGTCCTTGACTACTTTCTTTCTGTCTCTTCTTCCTCTGCCTGCTATTCCAGCCAGAGAGTTTTGAGCCCTGGGATTCATAGCCTGTTCTATTCCAGTGCTCCCTGTTGCCAGACTGCGCATGTGGAAGCTTCAATGGTACCGTTCGCCAGTTTGGCTTCAGCATTGCCACCCTTTGAATTTCAGTGTACCTCTTTTTCCTTGTCTAAAACAGGAATTCAAGTGGTGGATTCAGCAACTTACTGTCAACTCAGGCCTGCCCTTCCAGCCTCTGGTTCCTTCTGAATAACTGTTCACTCATGCTTCAGACATGAGGTGGGGGGTTTCCTGTAGTCATCTGAAAATTCTAGGTCTTTGGGCCCCCTATCAGAGGTCAGACCATATCAACATAAATGTGATGAGAGCTCCAATTCTGGCCTTTCAGGCTTTTCAACCCATGCTGTGTCCAGGCCCTCTGAAGGTTTACACAGACAACACCACAATGATGTTTATGTCAACGGGGGGGGGGGGGGTACAAAGTCTTAGTTTCTCTGCAGGTTGACTCTTCAGGCCTAGGATGTGGTTGTCCATTATCTGTTATTCCCTCAGAACAGAATCTAGTGGTAGACACCTTGAGCAGGTCCAAAACACAGGCTCACGAATGGGATGCTTCATAGAGACGTGTTTCTGGACTTGGTCCATTAGTGAGGTTTTCCTCAGGTAGATCTTTGTGCCTCCCATCGGAACAGGCTGTGACATCCCTCCTCTAGGACAGTGATCAAGGAGTCTTAATCCTCACCATGGACACCGGTGAGGGACATTCACTTGGAACAAAAATAGATGCACACAGTATTTCCAGATGCAGCTGTCTGCACCAAGCACAATTTGTCAAGAGCAGACTGGGAACACACTCCCGTCCTGAGTCTGGGTTTCATCTCTCTCATCAGACTCCACATTGACCACAGCTGTAAAGTTGAGTCTTCAGCCGAGTGTTCCAAGCAAAGTCCTTCACCACCCTCTTTGTGAAACCAATGCTCTGTGTCCCTGCTTCAAGTAGCTGACACTTACACACTTTGAGATTCGATTTGCCACCAGAACACTCAGCCAGCTACTTTAAGGCTCTTACCAGGGTATCCAGTTATATTGAGTAAAATTAATACTAATACAAAAGGTAGTGTTTGGCCAATGCAGCAAGGCTTTCAGGAGTGGCCATAGTGTCACCAAATGTAAATACTCTCAAAGGTTAAAATATTCTCTAAAAGCCAAGCCATAATGAAAAGTTGAAATATATTTAATAAATAATAAAAGAACTTGAAGATACTAAATATTTATTTACAGTAAGTACCAGAGTTTCATCACAGGAAATATTAAAAATACCACAGATGGAAAGGTTCACACAGGTACAGAAAAACAATACTTAACTAATCTCACTGTATTTTTCTGGCTGATCTAAAAGATTATTGTCCCCTAGTTAATTTACTAGAGCAAGGCAAGATGAAGTGGATGAGTGGTCCTTTGCCTGGGCTCACAAACAGATTGCCCTGAGACTTCTGTCTCGTCTATTATTAAAACGTCATTTCATTGCTGGATTACAGAATGACATAACATATATGTGGTCATCTGACTGATTCCCACACTACTCCCTTTACTAGAAACTGAACCAGAATCTAGCATGTGTGTCATCATGCACAAACACAGAGCTTTGCTAAGATTTGTTGTAGCATCTGGAAGCTGTAAAGCCATTTCAGAAAGTTCTACCCCCCCCCCCCCCAATGGCAGCAATTAGTTCACCCTTAAGGACAGTACAGTAAGATTACTACTTTTGGTTTTCACATTTTGTCTCTGGTTGCAGTAAGAACTATAAGTTAAAATATTTATGGCCTAGACCAGTTAATGTAATTTCAGGCACTTTTTCAAAGTTAGTTGGATTGAGATTAACCTCTTCTTTTCCAGTATCCTGTGTTACAATATATTTATTTCAACAGTTACAATACAGTCCTGACATACAGATGTATTTCTTTTCTGTCCAGCAGGACCCACTATTGGTACATTTTTTTAACACAAGCAGCTTTACAAATACATTTTCAACACAAGCACCTGTACAAATCAGTTTGATATACAGTAATTCTTTACAAAACTTAGCTAGCTATGCTGGCATATGTTACACATCCAATGCCCTACTTCTCCTGGCATGTCTGCAATACCTCACATCATCACGCAGACATCTCACTCTTTTCTGTTCCAGAGTGCCATGCCATCTGGCATTGAAGACGGACGCCCTTTCTTTCACTCGGAAGGGGATGTTTTTCTATGCCTTCCCCTCCCCTTCCTGTACTTCTAAGAGTCCTGCAGAAGATTTAGCTGGACTCCCACAAATCTTGCTAGTGACTTCCTTTTGGCCAAGACAGCACCATTTCCCCCTCTTAATGCATCTCACCCAGTTGGACCGCCTCACACAGGAACAAGGGGTTGCTCATCCATCCTCACTTGCCCATGGGCCAACTGAAACTGTGGGTAATATCAAATTTGAGCCCATTTAGGCACCTCTTTCCTGAGGGCATGCTCAGGGTTTTACAGGAGACAAAAAAATCTGCAACCAGAAAGTCTTGTATGTCTAAATGGAAGAAAATTTCTGTCTGGTGCCGTGCTCATAACCAGGATCCATTTTCAGTGGGGGTCCCTCTAGTTCTGTCATATTTCTGTGAGTTGCTCCAGTCTGGCTTGGCCTTTTATTCTGTAAAGGCCCATTTGCCAACTGTTTCTGGCTGTCTGCCCTTGAATCCTCTGACTTCTCACTTTGAAGTCAGACAGATTTTTTAAAGGTATCCTGCATCTTGGGCCCCCAAGGAAGCCTCTTTCTCCTCCTTGAGATCTTAATTTTCTTTTAGAAAAATTGACCCAAGCTTCTTTTGAGCCTGCACGTTCAGTTCTATGCAACATTGTACTTGAAAGACTGTCATATTAATTGCTAATACTTCTACTCTTGAGGGTTTCTGAGATTCAAGCCCTTGTGGACATTCCTCCTTTTTTGGTTTTTCATTGGGACAGGGTGTCCCTTTGTACTAATCCTCCTTTTATGTCCAAGCTGGTTAACGAATGGTCTTTGAACCATACAGTTAGTTTCTCCATTTTTTCCTTCCCCTCAGTCTGCTAGTGAGAGGGCTCTACATACCCTGGATTTGCACAGATAGCTCTGATAAAACTAAAGCAATTCATAAATCAGATAAGCTGCTTTTTTTGTTTTCATCCCACGACATTGGGTTTGGCTTTAAGTAAACCATCTCCTCCTCGATATCGAAGGCCATTTTTTTCTTATTCTTTTTATGACAGATGTCTGTATACTTCCGTAACAGCTCACTCCACTAGGGCTGTTGCCTGTTCTGGTGTTTTCTTCAAGAGGTTGGACTTCAATTCCATCCCTGAAGCTGCTACTTGGTCTTCAGTGTATACCACTTCGAAACATTGTAAATTGGATACAGTTTCTGGGGCCATAGCAGGTCTTGCTCTATTCATTCTTCATGGGTTTGTTGAGGGTTTTTCCCATCCCACCGCCTCCCAGTCCTTTTCTTCAGCTTTTGTAAACTCACTACTGTGAATAATGGTGCAAACTGTGATATAGAAGGACATAGTGCAATTGTGTAAAGGCTTATCATAACAGTAGCTGTCCTTCCACTATTGCAGTATTCACTCACTCCCTCCCTCCAAACCCCCTTTTTTTTCCTCTGGATTTCAAATTTTGTTTTGGTTCCCCTCTTGGCTGAGGGTCTTTCTTTTCCATATACATTTTCTCCTTCTGGATGTGTATGACCCTTCTTTGTCCTATGGAGGCTGTGCTCTTCTGGGGCAATTCATTTCTAGGTAACAGTGTCTGTACATCACCTGTATGCAACATTCCCTGTACAGGGAACAAATGTGACATACAGTGCATGCAGAATCCAAAGGCTTTTGTATACTGGCCAGACATTGGGTTATCCCTGGCAGGAGATCCCTACTGTGACGAGTACTGCAGCAGTGAAGAGAAAGACATCCACTATTATGGAAAGATTTTTACACAACTTTACTTTGAGGATAGAATGTATGTGCATCACCTTTGTGCCCCATACCTGTGTAAGGAGCATATGCATGACATGCAACACTAGGAGGATTTAAAGGCCTTGGTATACCAGCCAGATGCTGAGCTATCCTTGGCAGGAAAATCACACATGATCTTCTTGTTTCACTGTTGCAGTCATCACACTTGGGTTATCCTGCCAGGGGTAGCCCTCAGTTGGCCTGAATACCAGAGACTTAGTATTTCTGCATCTTTTGCTGTTGCTCCAGGACTGACATCAGGTCATCAGTAGTATAAAAACAGGCAGCCGATGCCATTGCATTAGTCTTTCTTGCTGAGGAGCCCGAAGTAGAAGCAGTTCGCATGAGTGCCGGTCAGCCTCTACCCAAGTTTTTGTTTCTGAAATTGAAGTTGAAGTCTTCTGAAGCCAAGTACCCTGTTGAGGATCCTTTTTTCTTGCTCTAACCGATGTCAGAAAAAGTTAACAATTGTCTCACCTGTGGAAAGCAAATACCACACCGAGATTTCCATTCTTACTGCGTCACTGTTTAGGCCCAGACCACGATGTCCCTTGCTGCCGGTTTTGTGCTTTGTTCAATGCCCGAACTATTCATCGTCTGGCCCTTATTGTGGCTAAATACTTTCGCTCTCTGTCTCCATATTCCGAAATGGCTTCAGCAAGCTATCAGACTACCGATCTTCCACAAAAACATAAGGGTAAAGACAGAGACAGACCACACAGGTCCAAAACTGCTGATGCTTCCGTTAAGCTAGTCGCCAGTTCACCGGTACTCAGGTGCTTTCGCAGCCCCTGATGCGTGCATTGATAGATTCGCAGGCCGCTACCGAGACCCGTTCCAGAGTCCGGTATGCCACGAGACTCTTCTTTGACTACTGAACCTGCGGATGTCTTTACCTTGGATGGTTCCGGAACCGCTGTGCAGGCATGGGCTTCTGAGGAAGTTCTTCACACTACCGATATTAGGCACAAAACCGATGACGACTTTCGCGTCTTCAGTTCTTTCTAAAGCTACCGAGTTTCTAAGGCCCAGAGTACGAGTTGCACCTAAAAAAACTTGACGACCCAAAGTCACACTCCTGCTTCCTTGCCACAATCACAGACCTAAAATGGCAGAATACCTTATCATGCTGATTAGAGGAAGCCAGCTTTCCCCTGCTAAAAGAAAAAGACTTATCCCCAGCAGTTTTATCTGACCAAGAGTCTGACTAATCTGAGGTTTCTGATTATGAAGACATGCCCTTATCTGCTTATGATAATTCATATGCAGAGGAATCCGTTCCTTCTGCCTCTCTTCCAGAAGATTTTTCTTTTGGTGAAACCCTACATACTTTGAGAGAGCACTTCCATTGGGAATGCCAGGATTATCCTCAGCCCAAAAAGAGACTCAGGGAATTTTTAGATTTACCACAGCACAAGACCCTTAGCTATCCCTCCTGTTCTGGATGTTGTGGATGATGTCTTTATGGAATCCAGTCTAATTCCTGATACTTTACCTCCTGCTCCCAGGAAACCTGACCGGTGTTAGAGTTCCTGACTCACAAATTTCAAGAATCCTACTACTGACCCAGACAGAGGTCATCTCCCAAGTGCCTAAAGGAATAAAAGCAACCACAGCTAAGAATCCCACCCCCTCGGACAGAGATTCTTGAGCCTTAGACAGATGGGCTAAAAAAAGTATATACCTCTGCAACTCTTGCCATTTAGAGCATTAAATTGTCAGTTCCACATGCTGAAGTACCAGCAACATACCATGGAATGCATTAAACAAAAATTATCTACCTTCCCTGACTGTGCAGAAAATAAAGATTTACAGGAAATTATGTATTCTGCAAAGCAAATCAGTAAGCATACCCTGCAATGTGGGTTTGACGCCTTAGAAGCATCCTGCTGGGCAGCAGTCACAGGTTCTGTACTTAGAAGGCATGCTTGGCTTAAGGAACAGACCTTGCCAGATCAAGTCAAATCAAAATTATTAGACGTACCACTGAACAAAGACCATCTGTTTGGCACCAAACAGAAGAGGATTTAAAAAAGATGGAAGAAAAAGCTAAGTCTATGCAGACAGTTAAAGATTTTTTGCAAGTTCAGCCTCCAAGATTCAGTAGGCATTGCCCCTCAAAACATTGCTGCTTTCCAGCCCCCTCAAGGCCACCTCAGACTAGACCTAGGGGAAACAGACCCCCCCCCCCAAGACAGCAGTCTCAGGGTATACAGAGATCTAAGCAGTGAAGTACCTCCACTTCTAAACCAGGGAGTGCTAAGCCACCCCCTTATGGAAAGAATTCACAATGACTTCTCAACTCCTCCTCTCACCTCTGCCCATCTGCTAGTGCCCCTAAGAGGAAAACTTGCCTTCCATGCAAAAAATTGGGCCACCAATACCAACGACCGCTGGGTCCTCAACAGTGTCCCAGGGATACAAATTTTTTTTCCACACCCTTCCAACTCCAAAAGGGTTCCCAGATCTACCTCCAAACCAGTGGGCAGAGGCCCAAAAGCAAGTCCTTTCCCCCCTCTCTGAGGGCAGCAGAGCATGTTCCTACAGAGCAAAAAGGCCAAGGTTTCTACTCCAGACTTTTTCTGGTACCCATAAAAGAGGGCACCTGGCACCCCATCCTCAATCTATCCATTCTAAACACCTTCCTGGTGATACCAAAATTCAAAATGCTCACCCTCCAGCAGCTGCTATCCATACTCTCCAAGGATGCTTGGCTAGCCACCCAGATCTAAAAGAGGCTTGCCTCCACATTCCTATCAGAGAATCATGCAGGAAATATCTGAGTTTCAGAGCAGGATCTCTACACTTTCAGTTCTCTGCACTTCCTTTGGCTTATCTACTGCTCCCAGAGTTTTCACAAAATGTCTGGCTCCGGCCATTGCCTTTTGCAGACAAAGGAATATCCAAATTTACCCATACTTAGACGACTGCCTAATTCAGGCAGTCAGCCAGGAAAAGCTGCTCAAGCACTTGGCCTTTGTAAAATCCCTACTGACCTCCCTAAGGTACACAATCAATGAAAAGAAATCCAAACAAGTACCCACCCAAAGGATTATATTCCTGGGAGCAAGCCTGGACACAGCATCCCAGATGGCATTCCTTACACCAGAGAAGCAAACTTACCTGACAACCTACTTCTCTCAACTAGCCACCAGACCCCAGTTATCTGCAAGGAAAATCCTGCAAGCTCTGGGGTTCATGGTATCCTGCATTCTACTCATTCCATATGCCAGACTGCATATGAGGAAACATAAAAAAAAAGCCTTTGGTGTCAACGCACTCAAGACCTGTAAGCACTTTCACCCGTAGTACCTTAGCTCAGAAAAGATTTTCTTTGGTGGGCAGCAGCTTGCTCTCACAACAACAGGACTACCCTTGCCACCCCCCGCCACCCAGACCCTCACCACGGATGCATCAGACTATGCAGCAGGTGCATACAGGGCCAGTGGATCCCACAGCAAATCCATCTGCACATCAACCAAAAAGAGATGTTAGCTGTCTAGCATGCCTTGACAGCTTTCATACTCCTTCTCTCCCCAGGGGCTCTCCTGATCAAAACAGACAGCACCATTGTGATGTGGTACATCCACAAGTAGGGTGGGACTCGCTCCTACCCTCTATGCAGGCTGGCCGTGACTCTGGCACACAGCCACTGCCATGCAACTTCACCTGTTAGCACAATTCCTGCCAGGTTCTCTAAACTCTCTGGCAGACCAGAAATCTTCTGGACCCACACAAGTGGCAGCTAGACAAAAGAACCTTCACCCTAATAACTCAAAAATAGGGCACCCTGAAGGTCGACCTCTTTGCCTCCCACACCAACCATCAGCTCAGCAAGTTGTGCACCAGGGAGAATCACTGCATGGCTTGGAAGTGGATGTCCTGTCCTTCCCCTGGGTCAGTCTTATCGGTCTATGCCTTTTTTCCACTACCTCTCATCCCCAGGGGTACTGCTCAAAATAAGGGAGGAAAAACCAAGGACAATTCTTATTGCTCCAGACTGGCCTCGCAAGCACTGGTACCCACTGCTGCTCAGCCTGTCCCCACTGCCACCATGGCATCTCACTCAGACCCTAACCCTCCTGACCCAGATGGAAGGCGAATTCATGCATCCCCAATTGCAGACCCTCAATTTGGCAGCTTGGCTTATTCCCTAACCACCGATCAATCTGCCAGCCTCAGTAAACCGGTTCTAGATGTTATACACGAGGCCAGACGCCCTGGCACTAGAAAGTCTTATGCTGACAAATGGAAAAGGTTCTACACCTGGATTCAGGCTAAGGGAGCCGATACGGTACAGCCCTCCCTTCCTCACATCCTGGATTACTTAGCTGTCTTGATGCACAGTGATCTCTCTTAAAATTCATGCCGCTGGTATCTCTGCTCCTTTCCCCACTGAGCAGCCATTTTTCTCACACCCTCCGATCAAACAATTCCTAATCCCTAAGAGGGGCTAGCAACTTGAGGCCACCAGAAGAGCACCAACCCCGACTTGAGACCTTAACTTTGTATTGGAAAAACTCACCCTGCCCCCCTTAGAACCTGCCTCTTCAGCAGAGCTAAAATTTATGTCCTGGAAAGCAGCTTTCCTTCTGGCCATCACTTCAGCCAGAAGGGTCTCTGAGCTACAAGTACTCATGACTGTGGAGCCCTTCATAGTCTTCCATGCGGACAGGATTTCCCTCAGGAATAACCCATCCTTTAAGCCCAGAGTGGTGTCCAGTGTGGCTCTCAACCAATCCATTAATTTGCCAACCTTTTTCCCTAACCCACAGAACAAGGGGGGAAAGGATCCTGCATACTCTAGATGTGCACAGCAGCTCAGATTCTATCTAGACAGGACTAAATCCTTCAGAAAGTCTGATCAATTGCTGGTTAGCTTTGCTGCAGGGGCATAGGGCAAAGCCATCTCCAAACAAACAATTTCCAAGTGGATAGCACACTGCATCCATTTCTGTTACAAGCAACATGGAAAGCCTCCCCCTAAGGGGGTCAGGACTCACTCCACCAGAGCAGCCTTCCTCAGGAGTCCCCACCAGGGGCATCCTAGAGGCTGCCAACTGGACATCTGTTCACACTTTCAACAAACACTACCACCTGCCTATCTTCTTCAAATCCAGGGCAGGGTTTGCCTCTACAGTCTTGCAGGGCATCGTAGCCAGCCCCTAGTTTCCTTGACTGCCTCCACCCTTTTCCTCAGCTTTGGGAATCAACCCAAATGTGATGGCTGTAACAGTGAAACACAAAGAACATAGTACAGTTGTATACACTTACCATTAATGTAGATGTTCGAGTGTATTCATTGTTGCAGTCCTGGTTTCCCTCCCTCCATCCCCCTCTTCTTTCTTCTCTCTCCTTACAAGGGACATTTTGGTATTTACTTTCTACTGGTGGGGTTCTTCCACCAGAGCCTGGCTCCTGACAGGGCAAGAAAAACTGATGTAATGGCGTTAGCTGCCTTACTTTATACTGCTGTTGACCTGATGTCAATCCTGAAGCGACAGCAACCAACACAGAAATACTAAGCCTTTGGTATTCGGGCCGGCCGAGGGCTACCCTGGCAGGGATAACCCAAATGTGGTGACTGCGACCGTGAATACACTCGAACATCTACATTTATGGTAAGTGTACACAGCTGTACTTTTTTCCTCTCTAGCAGCAGGAATGTCATTGTGTGTGTATATGGGGGGGTGGGGTATATTCAGTAATGTATACACATTTAGAAGGTCATCTTTTTTCATTATGCTTGTGTATGGGTGCTTGAGGTAGTGTGATAAAAATCCTAGTTCCAAGAAAAAAATAAGTTTAAATGTGCTGTTCGCAGTTGATTTGTGTAACACAATAACTTATCTGGCAGTGATGTAAATGGTGGGGTCTGGTTTGGCTCATCAGCACATTAAAAGCAGAAAAGCTTGAGAATCTGTACTGTGCGGGGACAAGATCGTACAGTAAACCGTAGAAGTCAACAGTCTTACCCAAGAGATATTCCAGGAATCATTGTTGATAGATTTAAAGCTCTCAAGCTTGAATTCATGTCTGAGTTGGGCAAAGTCAGCTCACATAGCTGCACTTGAGAAAAAGTTTTTGATTGTGGAGATGTTAACCACACAGCTTTGTCATGAAAGTATGAAATCCTGAAGGTCATAGCTGGTCTAATTTATGACTCTCTGGATTACCCTGAAGTTGAAGACAGAGAACTGAAACCTTGTATCATTTTTGTAGGCTTTGGTTAAAGGTCATTTACCTTTCACATTGAGAGATCTGGCCAAGAAGCAGAGGTGAGCAGTAGCACATCCTTGGTATTTTTTTTTTTCTAGTAATTCTAACTCTTAGCTGAAACAAACACAAGTACTTTCTACCATATGGTGAAGAAAGCATGCACTGTTGTATAACAAACTGCGTACTCCGTTAATTACTATTTGCCAGAAGTGGAGGAACTAATTCCAGCCATTCAAATAGACTCTGAATGTAGTAGGGTAAGATTTTGCTCTTCTGTACCTGGCCTAGTTAGGGGATGACCAGAAAGAGCCATTCATCCATACATGCACTTTCTGGCCAGGATTGCAGTGGCAGCAGATTAAGCAGGGCAGATCATAATGAGTAATAGTGCTGCTGAGGAGCAGGGACCTAAATTCCCACTACCCTGCATGCAGCACTGAGGACACACATGCAGTGGGCATTCTTGGGATATTGTCCCACCTTCAGAGTGAACCGGCTGCTGCACTGCCTCCCTGAAAACAGTGCACCCCCCCCCCCAAAAGGATCAACCTTAGGGTGTACCCAGCTATGCAATTTCTTCTCCTAGATGGGCAAGCTTATCTTCTCCTTCCAGCATTTTCAGATAACAGAGCCACTAATTACACTCTCGGTGCCTGGACTGTTGTCAAGGCTTTAATCCTCTATGACATGGTGCTGGTGGTTTCTTTGACAGATTTCATATGCCAGAGACACTAAACTCTGGTCACCTGGGCTGCTGTCAAGGCTTTGTTTTTCTGACATGCTGGCAGTTTTTTGATAGATTCCCTACTACAAAAGACCTACTTCTGTATCTGCAAGGAGAATACCTGCACTGAGAACTTATTATCCTCTTCCCCATCTCTCTTTGTTTGAGTTGTCTCTCCCTCCTGTAGTTATGATTGGATTTTTCCTGTAAGTTAGGGAGGTATGTAGCATTTTTCCTTTCTAGCTCTTTATGCTTAACTCAGTGGAGGTAAAGCAAACTGAGTGACACTGTTTGGGCATGCACACCTTGCACAAAGCATGTTACAGCAAAGCGAACTAAGTGGGGAGACTGGATGGGGAAATACCCAATCATTACCCTCTGCAGAAGGCCTGATTGCAGATCGGACAGTAATAGTATGTGCAGATCTGTTAATTCTCACTACCACTAAGCATACTTTAATCTAGTTAACAGCTATTTCATGAAATGTCTAATGTGATTTATCTTTTCTTGCAGCATGGTTAAGAAAATGTTTAAAAATGTGATGTAAGTGTTCAATCTCGCCGTTTGTTCTTACACACGGGTTCGGAGCCGATCCTCGGCTCCGAGTCGGCTGAATTGCAAAGCTCTGAATCTCAGAGAAGCTCGAGACCAGCCCATATCCCACAATCCTCCCTGCCATTACTCAGATCTAGTTTGCCGCTGCAACAGATCGGATTGAGGAGAGCTCGGACCAGATAGAAACTTGAGTTGTTGATTTCTTCAGATAAGAATTCTAATTTTTTTCTTGCTGATACTTCCTTATAGTTAGTAGTTATTGTAGAAGTGCTGTGTGTGTGTGATATATATATATATATATATATATATATATATATATATATATATATATATATATATATATATATATACCCATTTTTCTTCTTCAGGCACCTCTGTGGCCTAACCCTTTTTTCTTGGGTGTGGTTTCTTTTGTGAGAGTTTTATATATATAACCTGTTTAGTATACATATATTGCTATAGAATTAGTGATTTTCTTCTTTTATCATAGTTATTGCCATTGTTACTGTACTATGTCAGAAAAAGCCAAATCTGGCTTTAAAAGATGTCAGTGTGGGCAGAAAATGTCCATTACTGACAATCATGCTTCCTGTGTCTACTGTCTTGGCCCTCTCCATCTCCAAGAGGATTGCTCTATTTGTCATTTCTTTAGCGGGAGGGTCATGACATATAGACACAGGAAGCTTATTGACAGAGGATTGTTGAAGCCGGCCTTTCAAGAGGCTTTGGACAAGTCGGATCAGGCTTCTAAATCCTCGAAGGGGTCGAAGATGTCGGAGCCCATGTCATCGGATCTGAGTTCATCTTCTCGGGTTCGTTCGCCGGTTCCACAGATCGTGGGGCCGAGCGTCGAACATTTATCTTTTCCTGAGCCCCAGATCTTGGAACCGGTGTCGGAACTGCCACCACCGTCCATTCTTCGGTCGGTGCCATCTTCGGCTCCTTCGACCCGTTCTTCCAGACCCTTGTCTGACACAGATGTGGATCGTGTCGTGCAGAAACTCATGGAGAACACGGCCCTTTCCAAGTTAATTGCGGTTTCCTCCCAGTTGGTGTCGAAACTAGAAGGCCTCCCTATATCTCCAGCGGGTCCTCCTTCGAGACCCATCCAGATCTCGGAGCCGGGAGAAGATGACCTGATGATAGTGGAGCCCTCTGTGCCGAAACCGTCCATTGCACGATCGACACCATTGACTTCGACTCCTTCGGAATAGTTAGGGGAGTCGCGGAGCCGACTGTCTTTGTTCGGTTCCGGGACCGAGAGTCGTACCGACCTGTCTGTGCCGACTCTCCCTCTTGGGGTCTCGGCACAGACTGGTTCGGCTCCGTCCTCTGGGTCGGAGCCCACGGCACCTGGTTCTGGGATGCTTCCGTGTTCTTCGGAACCGGGGGAGCCCTCAGCCAGGGGTTCGGGGGCCTTTGACCTTATGAGGAAGGTATTGTCTGCACAGACAACCACATCATCAGGGAAATCTTCTCCTTCCCCAAAAGTGCCACTTTCTGTTTCTGCTCCCACGATCCATCCCAAGCGTTGAGCCCAATTGCCTCAGCCACCCACAGAGGGTTCCCCCTGTTCCTTGGAGGCCTCACCAGAAGCCCCCTCTGATGAGGTCCCAAGGAAACGGTGGTACAAGAGGAGGCACATAGATTCCCCACAGGAATCTCTAACGTCTGACACCGACTTGGATGAGGCAGAGGGGTCCCCCAAATCACCCTCTGAGGATGTGTCATTTGCAGACATCCTGGAGATCTTGAAACAGAGGGGTGATTGGCAGTCCCTAGCCCCCTCTGAGGATGAGTCGGTGCTGCTGAAGGCTTTTGGGGCTCAACCTTCTACCTCCTGGGTGACCCCGCCCTTCGATGAATTAATGGATTTGATTGCTCGAAGGGCATGGGAGACAGCTGACACAGTGGAACCAGTACCTAGGAAACCAAACAAGTTCATCACTGCCCCCCAAGATAAATCTCATCTCACCAAGGGAGTCCCTGTCGACGCTATGGTGGTGGCGGCAGCCACGAAAAAGGAGATGTCTGAGTCTTCCTCATCTGTTCATCCTCCTAATAAGAATTCTAGGACTATGGACAGATATGGGAAGCGCATTTTTAGTTCAGCGACTTTTTCCATGCGTTCGCTAAACTACCTGACCCATTTCACACGTTTGCAGAGGGATCTCATCAAGGAGCTGACAGATACCCCCCAGGGTAACACAGATGCTGCTGTTTCAGATAAGGTAACAGCACAACTTAACACCCTCACATCCATAGTAAACTCATCCATGAGGCTCATCTCGTATGCAGCCGAGGGATCGAGTAGAGCTGCAGCTTCAGCGATTGCTCTTCGAAGACGATCATGTATGCGGCTGTGCTCCTTTGCGGAAGCCTTCAAGTCTTCCTTTGCCAATGCCCCTTTTGATGGTGCCACACTTTTCGGGCCCAAGGTTAAGGAGACTCTCACTTGGTGCGAGCAAGAGGGAAAGACCTTGTCTGCTGTCGGGGTCCGTTTTTCTGCTCCTACTAGACCGTACCCCAAAGGGCAACGAGGCGGGAAAATGTGGTACCGTAAGAATCAGGGATCTTTCCAGACCACACAGAGTGATGCCCCCTCCAGAGGCAGAGGAGGGGGTAGAAATGGAAGACGCCGCCCCGGCGGCAGAGGGGGTCCGCATAACCAAGGCGACAGGGATTTCCGTCCCTGGGAAGCCTTTCCAGCACTCCTGAATGGAGGCCCGGCTGCCTGCTCTGGAGGCAGTCGGGGGTCGCTTAGCTTTATACCCACTGGCCTGGCTAAACATTACTTCAGATTCTTGGGTAAAAAGCATTATAACCAGAGGATACAAAATCCCCTTCATTTCAACACCACCTCTACAAAGAAAATTTCCAGACGTGCCACCCCGTCTGCGAAAACTAGCAGCTGTAGAAATTTCAAAGCTGCTTGAAAACAAAGTCATCCAACCAGTCCCGGTGGACCAAAGAGGATTCGGAACTTACTCAAGGTTCTTTTTAGTTCCAAAAAAGACAAGGGGACTGGAGACCGATCTTAGATCTCAGCCATCTCAACAACTTCGTGAAGAAGGAAAAGTTCCGGATGGTCACGCTTCAATCGATCCTTCCATTCTTACAGAAGGACGATTGGATGTGCTCTATAGATCTCAAAGACGCGTACTACCACATCAAAATGGCCAGACCGTCCAGAGATCACCTGCGCTTCCGGCTGTGGGCCAGTCACTTTCAGTTTCGAGCTCTGCCCTTTGGACTCACCTCAGCCCCCAGGGTAGTCACCAAATGCATGGCAGTAGTTGCGGCTCACTTGAGACGACAAGGATTCCGGGTGTTTCCCTATCTGGACGACTGGCTCCTCACCGCCACCACCGAGCGTCAACTATTGCAAGCCAGAGACTATACAATCGGCCTTTGTTCCCACTTGGGGATATCCATAAACTTCGAAAAGTCTTGCTTATCGCCCTCACAGTGTATTTCCTTCATCGGAGCAGATCTAAATACACGATCGACACTACTGAAACTCCCCCCAGTAAGAGCTTCAACGCTCAAACAGCAGGTCCTACTTCCTCTAGTCAGCAAGAAAGCCCCAGCCAAACTGGTGTTAAAAGTGTTGGGACTGATGGCAGCCGCACTAATTGCAGTCCCTATGGGAAGGTTACACATGAGGATTCTTCAATGGCTGCTATTTGCGCAGTGGTCGTTCCAACAACTACCCCCTAACGCACGAGATCAGGATAACAGAATCTTGCAGACGGGACCTCTCATGGTGGGTGCGCGATCAGAACCTCACTGTGGGTCATCCGTTCGTTCTATCCATTCCAACAGCCACAATAACCACGGACGCTTCCCTGATAGGGTGGGGGGGCCTTTTTCAGGGAAGAACAGTCCAAGGAGAATGGTCCAGCATGGAGTACACTCTACATATAAATGTTCTGGAGTTGAGGGCGGTGTTCCTGGCGTTGCAACACTTCCAAGCCCTCTTACCTCTAGGGACAGTAGCAGTTCAGACAGACAACATGTCTGTAGTCTGGTACATAAACAAGCAAGGGGGAACCAGGTCTTACCCGTTATGCAGAGAGGCCATGAGAATTTGGCAATGGGCAGAGTCCACGGGTCGCTTTCTGATAGCAATGCACATCCCAGGGTCATCCAACGTCATTGCAGACAGGTTGAGCAGAGCCATCCTGTTACCTCACGAGTGGTCCCTGAATTCACAGACGGCGAAAAAGATCTTCCGCAAATGGGGCCAGCTTTGCTGCGATCTGTTTGCTTTCCCATTGAATGCAAAATGCAGAAGCTACTTTGCCCTTCTACCCCCTCGGGGGGATGTCCCCAGGGATGCACTGATACACGATTGGCCCTTGGGTCTCCTATATGCATTCCCACCGACTCCATTGATTCCCAGATTTCTACAGAAAGCCAGGAGCCTGGAAAGGACTATAATACTCATAGCCCCATTCTGGCCTCGTCAAATATGATTTCCCTTTCTTCGAGCTCATCAAATAGAGGAACCGTGGATTCTGGACCCAGTGCCAGATCTGCTGACACATTCGTCGGGAGTTCCTCACCCGTCTCTACAGTCCCTCAAACTAGCAGCTTGGCTGCTCCGCTTCCCTGCCTAGCCAGGTCTCATCTACTCCTTCCGTCAGTTCAACACATCCCAGTTGCTTCTCATAAAGCCTCTACTACTAAGCTCTATACGAGTAAGTGGAAACGCTTTGTATATTGGGCATCTAGTCAAAACTTAGATCCCTTGGTAGCTCCTCTACATAAAATTTTAGAATTCTTATCCATCCTTTTTCACGAAGGAGCTTCTACTTCCACTCTGAGTACAGTTGGCGGCCATATCAAACTTCCATATTGGTGAGGGAGGTTCTTCCATTATGTCTCACAGGCTTTGTAAAGCCTTTTTGAAAGGAACCTTCCATCTTAGACCGCCTGTCAGAAAACCTTTCTTTCCATGGAGCCTGAATTTGCTGCTGTTGCAACTCATGTTGCCACCTTTTGAACCTGCTTCGTCATGCCTCCTAAAGTTCTTGTCGTGGAAGAAGCTGTTTCTCGTCGCCGTGACCTCAGCTCGTAGAGTCTCAGAGCTGCAGGCATTATCGGTCAGACCACCTTACCTGATATTCCATCCAGACAGGGTTTCTTTGCATACAAATCCTTCTTTCCTTCCAAAAGTATGTTCAGTTACGAATATTAACCAGTGTATAGAACTCCCTACCATTTTCAAAAACCATACTAACAAACTGGAGTGTATGTTGCACAAGTTGGATGTTCACAGGCAGTTAAGATTTTATTTAGACAGGACCAAAGCTTTCAGAAAAACGGATCAACTCTTCGTCACTTTTGCAGACAATAAAAAGGGCATGGCAATTACTAAACGTACACTATCTAAATGGCTTGCTGACTGTATAACATTTGTATACTCTAAATCAAACCAATCCTTACCAAACAAACCTAAGGCCCATTCTACCAGATCCGTTTCCACTTCCTTAGCTCATGCGGCTCGCTTGCCTTTGGACACTATTTGTGCAGCAGCCACGTGGTCTAAACCACATACTTTCATCACTCATTATAGAGTGGACAAGGTCTCCAAGGATAAGACATCATTTGGTTCCACTGTGCTTAGGAACGTTCTTCCATGAGTCACTCAGGGTCACGGAGCTAGGGACGCTACCCGTGTGTAAGAACAAACGGCGAGATTGAACACTCTTACATAAAGAAGTTATGTCCTTACCATAACGTTCCATGTAGAGTGTTCATCTCGCCTTTGTTCTTACATTCCCTCCCTTTCCCCCCCATGTGTTTGGAAGAACTGGTAGGATTAGAGTCTGATCGACGTGTCTTGACCCTTTGCGGGGTATATGGTCCCGTGTGTCATGGGATATATGCTTAGACAATTAGTTATTGCTATGGTGAGAGAGTGTCTCTGAATGGCTGAAGAGAGTGTATGCTTCTAGCACCGCAGGTGTTGGATCCTTTCGTCTGGTTTGATTGCAAACTAGATCTGAGTAATGGCAGGGAGGATTGTGGGATATGGGCTGGTCTTGAGCTTCTCTGAGATTCAGAGCTTTGCAATTAGGCCGACTCGGAGCCGAGGATCGGCTCCGAACCCGTGTGTAAGAACAAAGGCGAGATGAACACTCTACATGGAACGTTATGGTAAGGACATAACTTCTTTTCTTGAACTTTAAGGTGTCTTGTCTTGCAGGATTCTGAAACATTAATATTTTGCACCTGCACTGTAGTGTAGGTAGTGTAGCCATTCATGTTCTTTTAAGTTCTAGAGTGCACTGCATGATAAAAGGACAGTCTGTAGCTAAAATGTTACCCATCTGAAGTGTAAATTGATGACCGCAGCCAGACATGTTTTCATAAACTGAATTAGATGTGCCAGTAGTGGTGGTGAACATTTAGCTGTACTGACTGAAGAAAATTAAAGGAGGCCTTTAAAATTGAATATCCTTTTCTGTGTGTACATCCAAAATAGTGTGTGTAATTTGTGTTCATGTGTTTATTGTTCTTACAGATTTTAAATCTTACTCAGGCATTAAAAGATGGAAAGAGTCCCATACAGCTTGTGCAGATGCCACGTGTGATTGTAGAAAGAAGCCGAGCAGGAGGCCAGGGTCGAATTGTTCATCTGAGCAATGCATTTACACAGACGTTTCACTGCAGGAAGCCTTTTTTCTCTTCATGGTAGCAGTGAATTGTTTTTTAAAACCACATGCAGAGAAATCACAATTACTTCTCTGCTGAATTTTGCAAGACTTTCCAAGTTATTACTGAAGGATTTTTCTGCTGTCAAATTATATCTTGAAAATTAAGTTGGCAGCACATTAAGGCCATTGTTTCTGTCTGCCAAATATTTTGAAACTTCAGCTTTTGAAGAGTTATTTTGAATGTAATTAAAGTTTACAAATTTTGTGTTAAATGAAAAAGGACATCAGGGAAAAAAGAATAAAACATTGCCTATATTGTATTTTTATAGAACAGTTCCACAATTTCATTGTCATAAGAGGTATGTATTTAAAATTGTAGTAGGAATTATTAAAATGGAACAGTTTTTTGCAAATTTATTTTAGTAAAATTGCATTTTTAGTTTTTCTATATTCAAAGAAAATTTTACAGTTATGTGGAAACTGAAATGTGTTTGTATTTTGGGAGTGTATTTTTTAATCCTCCAGCTCCAAAGTTTTTAAAGCAGCAGTATTTGTTGTTTGACAAAAGATGGCATCATATCATACTTTGGAAGTTATATATTTTTGATATAAGTTCATCTGTTAGCACGTATTTATTGCTGTATGTTTCTGAGCGATTTAAAACATGTTTGTAATAAACCACTCAGTCTCTTCAAAGGAAGCCATCCTAGCAATTTTCATTTAAACGTGTTAGTACGAGGTACTACTTTTGACTTTTAATTGTAGCACTCTTATTGATATCATGAACATGTTGGTTTAAGGTACAGTAACTAAGGATACTAAGTTAGGGTACCATAGTTGCATGTAGTATGTATGGCTGTGGATCAGTTTCACGTACTTTCATTTGGAAATAAATAGAATGTCAGGGAAAACTATTCATGTTTTTGTGTTAGAAGTTAAAAAAAAGCATAATGTTCTGCACCAAAAATAAGCAAAATACTGCTGCTTTAATTTTTTCCCCAAACTGCATAGTGTGCAAAACTGATGTCCTGTTTTGTACAGGAATAGAAATGAATGATTTCTAATGTCACTGTATTTTCTAGAACAGTGCATTGTGCGTAAGTGGGCACCTAGCTTTATTGTAGCCTTTAGCAGAGGAAGTAGTTTTTTAGGTATGCAGAATCCAGCTGTATCATAGATTAGAATGTTTAGATCAGTTTTTTAAATGTAGGTTTCAGGCTTGCACTTTGAATTGTACTTAATCAGTCTACATAGGTTTAGGGTGTTTTCTTTACAGGGATAAATTTAAGCTTTGATTTGGTTAACTGAGTTACTCTAGTAACCTGTATGACTCGAAGTAAGTGAAAGAACCACACCTAAAACTACAGGATGGAGTTTTGCAGACCATAGCATTAAGCTATTATACTGGTCCTGTACTGTGTTCTATAGTGTGCAGTGTTGTCATCTTTTTAATTTTGTAGCTTTTTTCCCCTACTGTGCTAGCACAAGTCTTACTAGAGCAAAAATTTACCAGGAAAAAAAAGATGCCCTTCCTTGATCACTGTTGCAGTATTCCTTACAATAGGAATATCCTGCCTAGGATAGCTTTATATCCAGGCAGCATACCAAAGTCTTGGGGCCTTCCAAGCACCTTAAATTAGAAATATGCCCTATATCTGAAATGTAAGGTGCCTGAGTGACATAAGCCTCAAATCCTCAGAACTTGTTTGGCGCCTGTCCAAATACTATGTTTTGAATTCATTTTAAAAGTAGTGCATTTTGTACATCTCTGAGCCTAGGGCAAATAAGTACCCCATTGGGGACTCTTCCTTTTTTCTCATTGTTGGCTTTATTTAAGGTACATGTCATCCAGAAAGGGGTAATGTTAGTGTGGGAGGTATGTTCCCCATAAGGATAGACACAATAAGTGCTTTTTGTTTGGGTGTAGATCACAATGTGAAAGCAATGTGATATTTGCAAAGCCTTTCTTCCTAAGATCCTGTGCATCTGTTGGTCTTCCTTTTCCCTCTGTTAAGAGATTCACTGGTTAAGGTTACTTACTTGAGGGACAATGGGTTCTGAGTCCGCCCTCCTGCATATCAAACCACCTTCTAAAAAGTCAAAAAAGTTACAAATGGAAACTTCTGCTCTCCAGCATCTGTTGAACATCTGTGTGGGGTCACCTGAAGTGCCCTAGGACCATCCAGTTCCGATGCCTGCTCCCTCTGCTGCTACCAAATTGGGAATTGACATGGGATGTACCATTCGTACCTCCTCTGAGGCTGAACTGATGTCTGCTGTGGATGAGAAAGGGAAACTGCAGCTGGTGATTTCTGAAGGGCCTATGGGGACTCCACAGATCCTTGTATGGGAAGAAATGACTGACTTCCTTAGAGGTAAGGCAGTATTCAGATTATCTCAAGTTTGTTAGAGTTCTGGTTCCTGTTAAAAAGAAACAGAAAAACTAGGCAAGTAGCTTCTGTTGCTAAAGACCCCCCCAAAAGGAGTGGCACGACTTCACTCAAGGTGAAGTGCTTTCAGTGCCATCACTTACCAGTCGTATATGACATATATGCTTAGTCTTCTTGCCAAATGGGCAGGGTGTTTGTTGGGTTCTGCTTCCCAAGTATCTCATCATTCAATCAGAAGCATCCTTGATGCTGTTGATGCTTCATCTTGGGCAGCTGCATCAAGGTCAATCATTGGGAGAATGGCTTAGGTTACAGTCTCCACCTGAGAAAGTGAAGGCAAAATTATATGGCTCTCCTTTAGATACCCAAAATTTGTTTGGTTCTCATGCTGCAGATCTTTTCAAGGCCTTGTAAGACAGTTTTCTTAAGCAAATTTTCCTCTCAGCTGTGCCTAAGTATCTGAGGAATTGCCCCTCTAAGGCACCTTTTGTGGATAAGTATCATAAACGGCCTTTAAAGGGTAAAAAAGATATAAACTATTTTTTTTCTGAGAAAACTGCTGATGTTTCTGGGAGACAGAAGTCTTCTTTTCGTGACCAAGTCAGCTTCCATTTGTCAATAATCTTCCTCTTCCTCTCAGCCAGATTCATCTGCCCCAAAGATTATCTCTATATTTCCCCATTTGGCAACAAATCACCACAGATTGTTGGGTTCTTTTGATAATTCATAATGGTTACATCATGGAATGAAAGTACCTTCCTCCCTTTTCAGCATTTCTTCAACCACTCTCCTTGCCATTTGCCACATTTTTCTCTTCTTTTGGATCTCTTGGCTGAAGGTGCTATTCAGCTAATGACTACTTGCTAGAGAGATGCAAGATGTTTTGTGTTTCACTGTTGCAGTCATCACATTTGGGTTTTCCCTGCCAGGGTAGCCCTCTGCCGGCCCGAATACCAGAGGCTTAGTATTCATGTGTCGGTTGCTGTCACTTCAGGACTGACGTCAGGTCGTCAGTAGTATAAAGTAAGGCAGCCAATGCCATTACATCAGTCTTTCTTGCCACGGATTCAGATGCAGAAGCGGTTTGCAGAAGTGTCGGTCGGCCGCTGAGTTTCGTCTTTCGAATTGAAGCTGAAGTCTTCTAAAGCTAAGTATCCCGTTAGGGATCCTTTTTTCTTGCACTAGCTGATGTCAGAAAAAGGTAACAGTTGTCTCAGCTGTTGAAAGCAAATACCACACCGAGACTTTCATTCTTACTGCGTCACTTGCTTAGGCCCAGACCAGAACGTCCCCCTCCGTTGCTTCTGTGTTTTGTTCAACGCCAGAACTGTACATCGTCTGGCCCTTATTTTAGCTAGTTATTTTCATTTACAGTCCTCTCTAATTCGGATATGGCTTTGGTTAAGCCATCCGACAGCAGATCTTCCGAAAAAACAGAGACAGACCACACAAGTCCAATCCTACCAATGACGCTTCCGTTAAGCTAGTTGTCAGTTCTTCAGTCCTCAGTGAGATGCTTTCACAGCCCCTGATGCCCGCTTCTGTGGATTTGCAGGCCACTACCGAGACCCATTTGGAGTCTGGTATGCTGCAAAACTCTTCTTTGACTAAGGATCCTGCGGTTGTCTCTCCCTTGGATGGGTCTGGAGCCGTTGAGCAGGCACTGGCTTCCAAGGAAGTCCTTTGCACTATCAGTTCATGACACAAACCGACGACTTGATGTTATTTGTGTTTCACTCTTGCAGTCATTACATTTGGGTAATCTGCTGGCAGGTTGCCCTCAGTTGGACTGAATTCCAAAGTCTTGGGTCCTGCGTCGGTTGCGGTCTCCTCTTCCATGACGTCAGGTCGTCAGGGGTATAAAACAAGCAGCAGATGCCATTTTCTTTAGTCTTTCTTGCTGCGCAGTGCCTGAAGCAGTAGCAGTTCGCAAGTGCCGGTCGGCCGACTCTTGAAATTTTCGAGTTTCAGAACCGAAGTCTTCACTAAAGCTAAGTACCCCGTTGGGGAAACTTTTTTCTTGCTCTATACCGATGTCAGAAAAAGTTAATAATTGTATTACTTGTGGGAAGCAAATACCTCATAAGGATTTTCATTTTTACTGTATTCCTTGCCTAGGCCCTGATCACAACGTGCCTGGCTGTCAGTTTTGTGCTAGATTTAACCAACGCACTATTAAGCGTCGGTATATTTTTGCCTCAAAATATTTTGGAAACTGATTTAACTACCCTGAAATGTCGTCGGATAGCAATCCGACTACTGGAGTACACAAAAAATGCAAAGAAAAAGACAGAGACCGTCGAGGTCCAAAACCAATGACGAAGCTTCCCCTAAGCCAGTCGCCGGTACTCAGTGAGGCGCTTTCGCAGCCCCTGATACCTGCTACTTTTGAGTCACAGGCCCCTACCGAGAGCCATGTGGAGTCTGGCACACCACGAGATTCTCAAAGTATTGTACCCACGGATGTCTCTCCCTCGGATGGGTCCGGAGCCGCTGAGCAGGCACCGGCTTCTGAGGGTGTATTCAGGTTCATAGGTTCATACTAGGCTATCTGCCTTGGGGCAATTACAAGCCTAGCCCGATTTTGTTTGGCTTGCGCCACCCCTTGATTTGAGTATACTGTGCCCTTTTTAAGGTTTAGTTTACTGTGCCTCTGTCTAATAGTGACACGGAAGTAATCCCCGGGACAAACCTACGATCCCCCATCCACTCATCAAGATTCTTCTTGAAGAGATTCAGTGAGGTGCTCTGCCTAACATGAATTGGAATTCTCTTCCAGAGCGAAGGGAGCCTCTGGGTTATGAATCTGTCCCTCCAGCAAGTTCTATTTATTTCTGTGCTGAGGTTCAAGTTCCTCGAGCGTGTGGCTCTAAGGGATTTAGATTTACTGAGGTGGAGCATGTCAATTAATTCTGGATTGGACATAGCTTTATATGTCAGGCATAGATCGCCTCAAAGTAGGCGGTATGCAACTGAGTAGAGCTGGAGTTTTTTTAACCAAGCAGCATATGGCATCTGCTTGAGTCCCTTGATCCTCTTGGTGAGGTACTTTTGGGGTCTTTCTAATTGCTGCAGGTGTCTGGTAAGGTACATCCCAAAAGGGGCATTATATTCTATGATAGGCCTGATGAGGGATGAATAAAGGGGCACGATTACCTCTCTTGATCTAGATGTGAATCCTTTCATGATGAGGTGGGCTATGTAGAAGGTCTTTCTAACCACTTTGGCAATGTGGTTGTCAAAGGAGAGATTGCTATCAACTTGGGTCCCCAGATCCCTAATTACTTTCTTTGTACTTAATAGGTTACCGCCTATGTGGTAATTTGTTTTTGCCAAAGGGTATGACTATACACTTTTTGGCATTTAGCTTTAGACCATGGCTCTGGCACCAGTTATCCGTCTCTGTGAGACCTTTTTGAAGGATGTTTGTGTCAGCTGGAGAGTCGATTATGGCGCCCAGTTTGCAGTCATCTGCGAACTTGGTGAGCCATAGTCCTCCCACGTTGGCCTGTACCTCGGAAAAGTATATACCGAACAAGAGCGGTCCCAGGACAGAACCTTGTGGGATGCCACTTGTGACCGGTTTTGAGTCTGACATGGCTCCAGCAACTCTCACTCTGTGGGTTCTGTCTTTGAGCCAGTTTGCAACCCATCTTGTGACATAGGGGTTTATATATAAGCTGGATAGCTTATCTATGATGCCCGAGTGGGGTATTGTGTCAAATGCCTTTGCTAGGTCCAGATAGGCTGTGTGGACTACCTTACCTTCATCTATGGCTTTGGTGACTGTTTCAAAGAAGTCAACCAGGTTCAAAAGGCAGGATCTGCCCTTGACGAAGCCGAATTGGGTAGGATCTAGTGTCTGTAGGTCCCCAATGTCTTTGTTTATGAGCTCCATGATGATCCTCTCCATAGCCTTGCAGACTAGGCTAGTCAGGCTTATGGGGCGATAGTTTCCAGGGTCCGTAGAGGGCTCCACCTTTGTGGAGTGGGACCACTGTTGCTGTACGCCATTCTGTGGGCACATATCCTGTAGTGAGGCTGAGATTGTACAGCTGTTTTATTTGAGGGGTTAGCTCTTGGAGTTCATGTAGGATGCAACCCGGGACGCCATCTGGTCCCATGGAAGGAGTGTTTTTCGCTTTAGAGAGGGCAGCCTTCACCTGAGCATCAGAGATGTTTGGGAGGCAGCCCTCTGCCGGGATACATACTTGCTCTTTTGGGGGGGAGGGGGTGGAGAAGTTTGCACTGAACCTGTCTGCCAGGATATTGGCGATGTCTGTGGGTTCAGTGTATTTTTTGTCATTTAGAATCAACTCAGAACAAGTCTGGGAGTTGCATCCCAGGTTCCTAACATAACTGAAAAAAGCCTTATGATTGTCTTTAGTGTCCTGTGCAATTTTTCTCTCGAAGCTGGCCTTGGAGGATTTTATGAGGGATCGTAATTTTTTGCTAGTACTGATCAGAGCTGCCTTCCCTAGTAGGGATTTTGCTCTATCATGTAGTAGCTTCCTCCTTCTGTTGTACAGTTTATTTATGGCTGGGGTCCACTAGACTGGACGCCTGCCTTTGGATGATTGGGTCTTGGTTTTGTTTGGGATAGCATGATCCATACATTCCTGGAGATGTCCGTAGAACGCGTTTATATAGGATTCTGCAGTTTGGGCCGTAGTTTCCACTGGCCCTGGGGCCTTGAAGGATTCCACTTCGGTTTTGAGAAGTGAGAAGTTCGCTTTTGAGAAGTTTTTCACTGTGGTTTTCTGGGTTGGGGGTGGGGTCGGGATGTGGATATCCAGTGAAATTAATTTATGGTCTGATCTTACCAATGAGGGATATACTTCTGGTATGGAGCATAGAGTACCCATGTTGGTAATGATCAGGTCTAGTATGTTATCCCCTCTTGTGGGAGTGGTGACTAGTTGTTCCATAGCATTTGAGTTTATAATTTCCAGGAAACTTTGGGCTAAGGTGCTGGGGCTTGAGTAGTGCTCCCAGTCTATGTTTGGGACACATTGGGAGAGATCTTCATGTTCTCCAATGTTTTCAGGAAAGCTGAGTGGGATTCCTGACTTTGAGAGGGTGGTCTGTAGGATGCTATAAACTGAAAAGCAGTCTTGCCCACTGTTAGTTGCACATGGATGATCTCCGATACTTCGTGCAATGCCACTAACCTGGAGGTGTGGATATCCTTGTTAAATATGGAAACTCCCCCTCCTTTTGTTGTTCGGTCCGGGTTTTGGGGCCGAAAAGCATGATATGAGGTATAACCTGGTAGTGCTGGGGTGCTCTCTGGAGCCTCGAACCAGGTTTCTGTCACTGCACAGATATCGATGTTCTCCATACTGAGGAGAGCTTCAAGTGCGTGCATCTTGAGGTTAAGACTTCTGGCGTTTAGCAGCATTACCCTTAGTTTCTTGTTCCTTGCGCTGTCTATGGAGGTGGGTTTGACTTTTGAGCCTTGCCAAAAAAGGCACTATGGGGGTGGCAAGAGCCTTTGCCAATATCCAAAAGCCCAGTGGTGACAGGTGCAAGCCGTCCCTAGCTAAGCAATGTGGCTTGACGAGCATGTCATCCCAGGCTGACAGACACTGCATCCCTATTCTGAGGGAGAAGGAAATCCCTAAGCCTCTTTTTTGATTGAGAAATCTTGACTCTCCCAGTGAAAATGCTCCCTCAAAGGGGAGGCCTCAACATTTTTATATAAAACCGACGCCAGCTTCAAAATCAAAGACAAAAGCAACTTCTAAAGCTAAAAAAATGACGCATGAGCCACGTGCACAGGTCTCTATGCCCAAAAAACAGATGATCAAAATGGCTGAAGACCTAATTACCTTGATCAGGGATTCCCAACCCCCTCCTGATAAGAGGCCTAGGCAAGACACTGATTATGAATCTTCAGATCAGGTTTCTATTTCTTCTGATTCCTTTTCTGACCAGGAATTATCTATACCTCCTTATGAGGATTCTGATGCAGAGGAATCTATCCCATCTGCATCACTTCCGGAGGATTATTCATTTGGAGAAACCTTTCCTACTTTGAGGGAGCATTTTCACTGGGAGAGTCAAGATTTCTCAATCAAAAAAGAGGCTTAGGGATTTCCTTCTCCCTCAGCATAGGCCTTTAGCCATACCTCCTGTTTTAGTCATTGTGGAGGATGTGTTTTCGGAGTCAAGCTTGACTCCAGACTTTTTACCTCCGGCTCCCTGCAAGCCTGACAGATATTACAGGGTCCCTGATTCACACAAATTTTTATTTAGAAACCCTGCTGCTGACCCTGAAACTATTTCACAGGGTCCAAAGGGGGTTAAGGCCTCAACAGCAAAAAATCCTACCCCCCTCTGACAGAGATTCAAGGGCACTGGATAGATGAGGAAAGAAGGTTTATACATCTGCAACCTTGGCAATTAGGGCCTTGAACTGCCAGTTTCATATGCTCAAGTATCAACAGCATGTTATGGGATTGCTGAAACAGAAAATTATGCTGATTTCTGAATGTGCAGAAAATAAAGAATTGCAGGAATTATTGCATGCAGCAGAACAAGTTGGAAAGCATACTTTGCAATGTGGTTTTGATTCCTTAGAGGCCTCCTGCAGGGCTGCAGTTACTGGATCTGTGATTAGGAGGCATGCCTGGCTAAAAGAGCAAAATTTGCCTGATCATGTTAAAGCTAAATTACTGGATGCACCTTTACAGCATGATGCTCTGTTTGGTGTTAAGGCAGAAGAGGTTTTAAAGAAAATGGAAGACGAGCTAAGTCCATGCAAACTGTAAAAGACTTCTTACAAATGCAGCCACTAAGATTCAGTAGACACTGGCCTACAAAAAATTGGTCCTTTCCTGTGTCCAACAGAGCTCAAAGGGGCAAATCCAGACACCCTAAAGGTTCTAGATACCAGGCACAAGCTTCTTACAGGTCAAAGCAATGAGATGCTTCTACCTCCAAATCTGGAGGAGATAAAGCGCAACCCTACAGAAAACAGTCTCAATGACTTCCCTCTGCTATCACCAAGCACTTACCTTTTGGCAGAACCCTTAGTGGGAAAATTAGCACTTTTTGCTCAAAATTGGCAGTTAATAACCCAGGACAAGTGGGTCCTAAACAGGGATACAGATTCCACTTCCATACTCTGCCAATGGCAAACGGTTGGCCGGATCTGCCAAAAAATCAATGGGCAGAGGCACAGAAACAGGTTACGTCCCTCATGGATATGGGGGCTATTCAGCCAGTACCAGAACAGGAAAAAGAACAAGGTGTCTTGGTACCCAGAAAAGACAAGGCCTGGCACCCAATACTTGTCTTATCAATTTTGAACACATACCTGGACATTCCAAAATTCAAAATGCTAACTTTACAGCAGCTTCTGCCCATGCTGGGCAAGAATGCTTGGCTGGTGACATTAGATCTAAAAGAGGCATACCTGCATATCCCAGTAAGGGAAACGTGCAGAAGATACCTCCGTTTCAAGGCTGGCTCTATGCAGTACCAATTCTGTGTTCTGCCCTTTGGCTTATCTGCTGCGCCCAGGGTCTTTACAAAGTGCCTGGCACCAGTAATTGCATTTTGCAGACAAAAAAGTATACAAATTTATCCTTACTTGGACGACTGTCTCATTCAAGCAGAGAACATGGACATTCTTCTTCAGCACCTGGCATTTGTGAAAAGGCTTCTAGCATGCCTAGGGTACACAATAAATGAAAAGAAATCACAACTGGTACCCTCTCAAACGATAACATTCCTGGGTGCAAGCTTGAATACAACTGCCCAGATGGCTTTCCTCATGTCAGACAAAGGCAACTGACTACTTACTTCAAACTGATGGCAACAAAAACCCAGTTATCTGCAAGACAAACTCTGGAGGCTTTGGGATTCATGGCATCCTGCATCCTACTGATTCCATATGTAAGCTTGCATATGAGGAAACTACAATGGTACCTAAAAAGTTTATGGAGTCAACATTGTCACAGTCTAGAAGCAATGATTCCTCTCATTCCCTGCCTCCAACAGGAGTTTCTATGGTGGGCAAAGGCATGTCACCAGAACATGGGATGGGCTTTCACTCTACCCCCTGCCAGCCAAACCGTAACAGACTCATCAGATTATGCATGGGGGGGACCCACCTGGCGGGAAGATGCATTCGGGGCATATGGACCCCAAAACAAATGCATCTGCATATCAATCAAAAAGAGATGGCTGTTCAAAATGCCCTGACAGCCTTCAGGGACTTACTTCATCCAGGACAGCTACTGATAAAGATGGACAACACCACGGTGATGTGGTATATAAACAAGCAGGGGGGCACACACTCATACTCCCTTTGCAGACTAGCCATGGCTGTCAGAGCATCGTCATGGGTGGCGCAGTGGTGCAGCGGTTAACGCCGTCACCTCACAGCAAGAGGTTCTCCGGTTCGATTCTCAGCTGGGGTGCCTTCTGTGTGGAGTTTGCATGTTCTCCCTGCATTTGTGTGGGTTTCCTCCGGGCACTCCGGTTTCCTCCCACATTCTAAAGACATGCATCTGGAGCATTTTTCCCCGGGCCTCCACTGAAAACAGGATCTGTGGAACCTAGTCGGACTTTCCCGGTCAACAAATGTTAAATAAATAAATAAAAAATAAAATAAATTCCTGTTAGGAAAGCAAAATACTAGATCCGCAAGTCTTCAGCATGATAATAAAGAAATGGGGGAGACCGGACATAGGCCTATTTGCCTCTCCTCAAAATTATCAACTGAAAAAATTCTGCACAAGGACTTACCACGGACAAGCATGGAAAGTGCATCCCTATCCTTCAGTTGGAAAAACCTATCAGTTTACGCCTTTCCTCCCCTGCCTCTTCTTCCCAAGGTACTACTAAAAGTCAGACAGGAGAAACCAAAGATGATGCTAATTGCCCCGGACTGGCCCTGCCAATACTGGTACCCAATCCTAAGGAACATGTCTCAATTCCCAGCTTGGTACTTACCTCAAATACTTCACTTACTGTCCCAGCAAAATAATCAAATCCTGCACAATCAGCTCCAAACACTGAACCTGGCAGCATGGCTAATCATGTAATTATTGAAACAACACCTCTCAGTAAAGCTGTGGTGGATGTCATTTTGGAAGCCAGAAGGCCTAGTACTAGAAAATCTTATGCTGATAAATGGAAGAGATTCTGTGCTTGGAACCAAGCACAAGGAACTGATACAGTAGAGCCAAATATTCCTCAGATTTTACAATACTTGACTGAGATGCTTGACAAAGGTCTATCTTTTTCATCAATAAAAATCCATGCCTCTGCCATCTCGGCTCATTACTACACAGAGCCACCAATCTTTTCTCATCCTTTGCTAAAGCAGTGTCTTAGAGGGGCCAAAAATTTAAGGCCTCCCAGAAGATCACCAATTCCTTGCATGGGACCTCAATTGTGTGATGAAAAAGCTCACCCTGCCTCCATTTGAACCAGCTGCTACTGCAGACCTAAAGTTCTTATCATGGAAAGCAGCTCTGCTCCTGACAATTACTTCAGCAAGAAGAGTCAGAGCTACAGGCCCTCATGGCTGTGAAGCCTTTTATCATTTTTTACCCAGACAGGGTGTCCCTGAGGACCAATCCTTCATTTAGCCTAAGGTGGTTTCCAGAGTGGCTCTTAACCAAACTATTCATCTGCCAACCTTTTATCCAAATCCGCAGAACAAGGGGGAGAGGATTCTGCATTCATTGGACGTACACAGACAGCTAAGATTCTACTTGAGCAGGACTAAAGCTCTAAGAAAAAATGAGCAGTTACTAGTGACATATGCTGCAGGATCAGAAGGAAAGGCTATCTCAAAGCAGATTACTTCAAAGTGGATAAGCCACTGCATTCATTTCTGCTACTTACACCATGGCAAACCTGTGCCCAAGGGCATTAGGTCTCATTCCACCAGAGCTGCAGCAACATCAACAGCCTTTCTCAGAGTACCACCAACCAAAGACATTCTAGCATCTGCTACTTGGGGTTTCAGGGCAGGCTTTGCCACTGCAATTCTGCAGGTCCTTATAGCCGCCCCTAATGCTGTCTAGCTCCAGCCCAACCATCCATAGCTTTGGGATTCTACCCAAATGTAATGACTGCAACAGTGAAACACGAAGAACATAATACAGTTGTGTATACTTACCATAAATGTAGATGTTTGAGTGTATTCACTGTTGCAGTCCAGGTTTACCCACCTGCCATCCCCCTTTTATTCTGGAGTTTCTCTTTCCTTCACTATCTTCTACAACCCACCTATGTGGTGTATTTTCTTGTAGATGAAGGTAAAGTTTGTATTGTTGCATGTATATATAGTTTATATATATATATATATATATATATATATATATATATATATATATATATATATTTTATTGCTACCTTTTTGGGGGGCACCTGACATCTGGGGCAAGAAAAACTAAAGAAAATGGCATTGGCTGCTTGTTTTATACCCCTGACAACCTGACGTCATGGAAGAGGAGACAGCAACCGATGCAGGACCCAAGACTTTGGAATCCAGGCCGACTGAGGGCAACCTGCCAGCAGGTTACCCAAATGTAATGACTGCAACAGTGAATACACTCTAATATCTACATTTATGGTAAGTGTACACAACTGTACTTTTCCTGTCTACCGTTCTTACGAAAACTACCGAGTTTCTTAGGACCAGGGTACGAACCACACCCAAGAAACTGACCCAATCTCGGGCACCTGCTTCCTTGCCTCGGTCTCAAATGCTTAAAATGGCAGAAGACCTTGTCATGCTGATCAGGGAAGCCAAGCTACCCCTTCCAAAAGAAAGAGATATGTCCCCTGTAGTTTTGTCTGAACAGGAGTCTGATGACTCTGATGCATCTGAATATGAAGATATGCAACCCCTCTCTGCTTATGAGGATTCTGATGCAGAGGATTACATTACTTCAGCCTCTCCCCAGAGGACTTTTCCTGTGGGGAAACCCTTCATACCTTAAGGGAGCATTTCCAATGGGAAAGTCAGGACTACCCTCAGTCTAAAAAGAGAGACTGGCAATTCTTAGATCTTCCACAGCACAGACCCCCTGGCCATTCCCCCAGTCCTGGATGTTGTGGAGGATATTTTCCTAGAATCCAGTTTGACTCCTGACACCCTCCCTCCTGCACCCAGAAAACCAGACAGGTATTAGAGTCCCCGACTCACATATTTCTTTTTAAAAATCCTATTGCTGACCCTGAGGTAATGTCTCAAGGACGTAAAGGAATTAAAGTAATATCTAAGAATCCCAACCCCTCAGACAGGAATTCCCGAGCACTAGACAAATGGGGTAAAAAAGTATACACCTCTGCTACTCTTGCTATCAGAGCACTAAATTGCCAGTTCCATATGCTAAACTTTTGAACAAAAAAGTGGAAAAAGGACATGTGTCCGCTATCCGAAACTCACCAAAAAGAATTGCCATCTTCCTCTGCAATACCGATCAAATGAACAGGCAGAAATCTGCCTATTAGTAGCAAAATGGTCCAGAGACAAAAAACCATAAGGTAAACTGGAACACCTACAAGGTAAACCGAAAGAATGCAAAAATGGCAACAGTTTGGCGCAAAAATGCCTCCAACTCCAAACGCACTTTTCACAAACTGTTGAATAAAATATCCAGTAGTGTCCCAACAGATAGTATCCACAAACCCAAGGTAAAAACAAATTCCGTTTATTAAAAATGAATGTAGGTTAAGCGCTTTCACACACAAAGTGAGCTTCATCAGAACAACTCAAACACTAATTCCAACTGTTTAAATAAACTCTTTGGTGCAAAATCTCTTAAAGTGGCAACAGTCTGAATACAAATTGTCTAAAATCACATCAGACACATTCTGTAGCGATAGCTATTTTCAAATCCTAGCAAATAAGTTAAATAAATTAAATGTAAATAAAATGCTAATATGTAAATAAAAAATGTGTAAATAAAAAATATAAATACATACAAATGTAATCACTGTAAGTCAATTACTTAATATAAAATCCTATCTAACATATGCTAAAATGCCATGTACATAATCAATCTAATACTGCAATTATTTATTGTACAAAAGTGGTTTAATAGATATGTGGTCATTCAGACCTGGTGGTGTGCATGCATCTGTTAATACTTGCCACCAGACTTCTTTGTATGCCAATAAACATCTGAAATAGCCACCCCTAAGATCCATTTTTATGTTTTCCAAGATGGAAAATTTAAAAGTATGTTCTATTCCTGATGACTCTGTGTCTTTAGAGTGCATTATTAGTGCCCTTAGTCGTAATACTATAAAAATGTGCATATATCCGTTTTTTAAAATGCCTCTGTTTTACCTATGTAGTATCCAGAACAAACTGTACATTTAGCTAAATAAATAATAAACTTTGAATTGCAGTTGCCCTGTTTGAAGGTAATTCTTGTCTTATTGATGTTATTCAAGACAATACCTTCATCCTCGTTGATGGCATAACATTGGTTGCAACAACCACATTTTGAAGTGTGCTTGGTACTGTAAGCAGTCCTTAGACCCCTAGAACCACTTTCCAGTATGCTTTTTAGATTGTACAGCATGTTCTGTTGCATGCAAAGAAGTCTGGTGGCAATTATTAACAGATGCATGCACACCACCAGGTCTGAATGACCACATATCTATTAAACCACTTTTGTACAATAAATAATTGCAGTATTAGGTTGATTATGTACATGACATTTTAGCATATGTTAGATAGGATTTTATATTAAGTAATTGACTTACAGTGATTACATTTGTATGTATTTATATTTTTTATTTACACATTTTTTATTCACATATTAGCATTTTGTTTGCATTTAATTCATTTAACTTATTTGCTAGGATGTGAAAATAGCGATCTCTACAGAATGTGTCTGATGTGATTTTAGACAATTTGTATTCAGACTGTTGCCACTTAAAGAGATTTTGCACCAAAGAGTTTATTTAAACAGTTGGAATTAGTGTTTGAGTTGTTCTGATGAAGCTCACTTTGTGTGAGTGAAAGCGCTTAACCTACATTCATTTTTAATAAACGGAATTTGTTTTTACCTTGGGTCTATGGATACTATCTGTTGGGACATGGATATTTTATTCAACAGTTTGTGGCAGGTGCGTTTGCAGTTAGAGGTGTTTTTGTGCCAAACTGTTGCCATTTTTGGATTCTTTCGGTTTACCTTGAGTTTACCTTATGGTTTTTTGTCTCTGGACCATTTTGCTACTAATAGGCAGATTTCTGCCTGTTCATTTGATCGGTATTGCAGAGGAAGATGGCAATTCTTTTTGGTGAGTTTCGGATAGCGGACACAGGCGTCCTTTTTCCGCTTTTTTGTTCAGATTTGGTGTACAAGGAGCGCTTGCAGCCACTGATTCTGTATATGCTAAACTTTCAGCAACATACCCTGGAACTCCTCAAACAAAAAATGTCCTCCTTTCCTGTTTGTGCAGAATCTAAAGAGTTAATGCATTCTGCCAGTCAAGTAACTAAACACACCTTGCACTGTGGTTTTGACACCCTAGAAGCTTCTTGCAGGGCAGCAGTCACCGGTTCTTTCCTTAGACATGCATGGCTTAAGGAATAGCCCTTGCCAAACCATGTTAAATCTAAATTATTGGATGTCCCCTTGCACAAAGACAACTTATTTGGCACTAAGGCTGAAGAGCTCTTAGAAAAGATGGAAGAAAAATCTAAATCTTTGCAGACAGTTATGGACTTCTTACAGGTCCAGCCACCCAGGTTCATTAGGCATTGTCCCTCCAAGCACTGGTCCTTTCCTGCTCCCACCAGGTCAGTTCAGCCCAGACCCCTTGGAAGCAGACCCCCCCCCCTAGACAGCAGCCACAGGGAATGCAGAGATCTAAACAATGGACTTCCTCCACTTCAAAATCAGGGAGTTCTAAGACACCCCCTTATGGTAAGAACTCACAATGACTCTCCTCCCCACCACCTCCCTCTGCCCACCTTCACTTACCCCAAGGAGGAAAACTCTCCTTTCACGCAAGCACCTGGGCCACCATTACCAACGACCGCTGTGTTCTCAACGTAGTGTCCCAGGGATACAAATTTTCTTTCCACACCCTTCCAACTCCAAAAGGGTTCCCAGATCTACCTCCAAACCAGTGGGCAGAGACACAAAAGCAAGTCCTTTCCCTGCTCTCTATGAGGGCAATAGAGCATGTTCTTGCAGAACAGAAAGGCCAAGGTTTCTACTCCAGACTTTTTCTGGTACCCAGAAAAGAGGGCACCTGGCCGCCCCATCCTCGATCCATCCATTCTAAACACCTTCCTGGTGATGCCAAAATTCAAGATGCTCACCCTCCAGCAGCTTCTTCCTCTGCTTTTCAAAGATGCTTGGTTAGCCACCCTAGACCTAAAAGAGGCCTACCTGCACATCCTAATCAGGGAATCTTGCAGGAAATATCTGTGTTTCGGGGAAGGATCTATGCACTTTCAGTTCACTGCACTTCCCTTTGTGAAAACTCTGGGAGCAGTGGATAAGCCAAAATGCCTGGCTCCAGCCATTGCTTTTTGCAGACAAATATTCAAATTTTACCCCTACTTACACGATTGCCTGATTCAGTCAGACAGGAAAAGCTACTCATTCCAAATGCCAGACTGCATATGAGGAAACTACAATGGTACCTAAAAAGCCTTTGGTGTAAACACACTCAAGACCTGGAAACTATCATACATATATGATGCCCTGTCTAAGGAAATATGTTCTTTGCTGGGCGGCAGCAGCATGCACCCACAACAAGGGACTTCCCTTCTCACAACCCCAGACCCGCACCACAGACACATCAGACTATGCCTGTGGTGCACACCTGGACAGCAGGTTCATTCAGGGCCATTGGAGCCCAAATCAAATACATCTGCAGTCAAACAAAAATAGATGCTAGCTGTTCAGCACACCCTGACAGCTTTCAGACCCCTACTCTCCCCGGGGCATCTAGTGATCAAAACAGACGACAACACAGTGATGTGGTATATCAACAAGCAGGGGGGGGACTTGCTCTTTCCTCTCTGCAGGCTCGCCATGACCCTATGGCACATGGCCTCAGCCATGTAAATACACCTGCTAGCACAATTCCTGCCAGGCTCTCTAAACTCTCTGGCAGACAACTTAAGCAGAAACTTGCTAGAGCCACACGAGTGGCAGCTAGACCACAGAAGCTTCAACCTTGTAACTCAGAAATGGGGCACCCCGAAGGTGGACCTCTACCTCCCACTCCAATCAGCTCAGCAAATTCTGCACCAGGGAACCTCACAGCAAGGCCTGGAAAGTGGATGCTGTTTCCTTCCAATGGATAAACCTCTCAATCTATGCATTTCCTCCTCTACCACTCATTTCAAGGGTACTGCTCAAAATAAGGGAGGACAAACCAAGGGCAATCTTGATTGCCCCAGACTAGCATGCCAGCACTGGTACCTACTGGTGCACAGCCTGTCACCCCTGCCACCATGGCACGTATCTCAGATTCCAACTCTCCTGACCCAGAAGAATGGAGAATTCATGCATTCACAATTGCAGACCCTGAACCTGGCAGTCTGGCTTATTCCCTGACCTCTCCTCAAGCTGCCAGCCTAAGCAAATAAGTTCTGGATGTTGTACTTGAGGCCAGATGCCCCAGCACTAGAAAATCCTATGCTGACAAGTGGAAAAGGTTTTGCACCTGGATCCAGGCAAAGGGAGCCAAAGCAGAACAGCCCTCCCTACCTCTCATCCTGGATTATGTAGCAGACCTTTTACACTGGGGTCTATCCTTCTCTTCTATTAAAATTCCTGCCTCTGCCATCTCTGCTGATTACAGTACAGAGCCACCTCTCTTCTCACACCCTCTCATCAAACCATTCCTAATAGGGGATAACAACTTAAGGCCACCCAGAAGAGCTCCTACCCCAGTTTGGGACTTTAATTTTGTGTTGGAAAAGCTCACCCTACCCCCCACCTTTGAGCCTGCAGCTTCATCAGAGTTAAAATTCCTCTCTTGGAAAATGGCCTTGCTTCTGGCCATCACTTCAGCTAGAAGAGTTTCAGAGCTACAAGCACTCGTGGCTGTAGAGCCCTTCATCATTTTCCATGCTGACAGGGTCTCCCTCAGGACTAACCCATCCTTCATGCCTGAAGTGGTGTCCAGTGTGGCTCTCAACCAATCCATTCATTTGCCCACCTTTTTCCCTAACCCACAAAACAAGGGGGAGAGGATTCTGCCCTCTCTAGATGTGCACAGACAGCTCAGATTCTATCAGGGCTAAATATTTTAGAAAAACTGACCAATTGCTAGTCCGCTTTGCAGCAGGGGCAGAGGGCAAGGCCATATCCAAGCAATCTCCAAATGGATAGCACACTGCATCCATTTCTGATACAAACAATGAAAGACTGCCCCCAAAGGGGGTCAGGATGCATTCCACCAGGGCAACCTCCACCTCCGCAGCTTTTTTCAGAGGGGTCCCCACCAGGGACATCCTGGAGGCTGTAACATGGACTTTTGTTCATACCTTCACCATGCATTACCACCTACATATCTTCTCCAAATCCAGGGCAGGCTTTGCCACCACAGTTTTGCAGGGCATCCTAGCTATCCCCCAGTCTTCTTCAGCTTTGGGAATCAACCTAAGTGTGATGACTGCAACAGTGAAACACTAAGAACATCGTACAGTTGTGTACACTTACCATAAATATAGATGTTTGAGTGTATTCACTGTTGCAGTCCTGGTTTCCCACCCTCCATCCCTCTTGTCTCTCTCTCTCTCTCTCACTTTATTCCTGTCTCCTTACAGGGAATTTTTGGTATTTATTTTCTACTGGTGGTGTTCTTCCACCATAACCTAGCTCCCTATTTATGGGCTCCTGATAGCTGGGGCAAGAAAAACTGATGTAATGGCATCGGCTGCCTGATTTTATACCACTGACGATGTGACGTCGGTCCTGGAGAGAGCGCAAGTGATGCAGGAATACTAAGCCTCTGGTATTCGGACCGACTGAGGGCTACCTGCAGGCAGATAACCCCAAGTGTGACTGCAACAGTGAATACACAACTGTACTTTATGGTCCTAGCTTGTCCTCCTCCTGTAGGAATGCTGGTAGTAGACATGAAGATGGTTCTTCCACTCTGTTTGAAAGCTTTCCTCCAGAAAAGAAATAAATGTGGCAAACAAGAATGTATTAATAGGAATTCTATCCCTTAAATTTTTGCTTTTGAAGTATGCCTTTTATCAGAGCCATATATATCATAGCACCAAAATATTCATGGATTCATGTTTGCTGTTGCTGACAAATCACTGAAATTGTCCCACTGATCATAGTGTATTGCTTTTAGTGAAGCAAGAGATAACATGGTATTAGTTGTATATTATAATAGATTAAGATTGCTGCTGTTTCAAAGGCGGGTGCTTCAGCTGTCACTAAACTGATTTGCACTGAACAAGAGTACAGATTTTCCTTAAGACCAAAATAAGATTACTAATTTTTCATTTTAAGGCGTGTGTGTGTGTGTATGTATATATATATATATATATATATATATATATATATATATATATCCAACCAAAGTATCCTCACCCACCCACCCCCACCATGTCCTCACTGGTGAGGTCAGACCACAATGCTGTCTCCCGTCAAACTTAAAATTAACCTGGAAAACTTAACTAAACCCATGACAGTTAGGAACTATTCTAATGCAAACTACATCCTATTAACTCATTCCCTCCAGTACAGCTCTTTTGAGTGTGTGCCTTTAACTCCAAGTGGATGTGGCTTAAGCCTTTAAAAAATGAAGTTATCACCTTACAGTTCTAGAAAATACTCATTGAGAGAGATCAAATATCAATACAGTTGTGTTTGCCATCACATATGCTTCACGACAAAATATCCTGGTACCTTGTTATGTAACATGGTTTTGGAATTATTATTGCAAATATGAACAATCAATATTTGACGCCTAGAGGAGTAGTAGGAGTTAACTGCGGAAGACGCCTGGAGGAGCACTCTGCTGTAATGAGGCAGTTCGCCAAAATTCATGGCTTACCCAAACCTCAAGGACACAGCTTACCTGTCCAGAATTATTTACAGAAACCCTGTGCAAACATGTAAATAGCTGCATTGTGGCTGCCATACCAGTATTACGCCCAGATCTAACATCAAAAGTAAATCCCCTGGTGGAATCCTTACCTTAGAGTATATATCAAAAGAAAAATTCATGGCCAAAAGCAAAAATAGCAGCTATCATAGTGACGAGCTCTGATGCAACTAAACAAGAAACTAATAGGTCTAATAAAGCCCAGCATGGTCAACTACAAGGTCAGGATAGCCCCCCCCCCCAGACTACGGACAATCACAAGGCTACCTTCAGCTATGTCAGGAATCTTAAAGGTAACAGTGCAGAGCTGAAGCAGAGAGGCACAACCTTCACTGACCAGGGTGACCTAGCAAATCTACTGGCTAATAAATTTAGTTCCATCTTCACCTCCCACCACCCCCCTGTGAAATCCTACAAGTATATCCCCCCACAACTATCAACAGGGAGCAGGTGCTGGTGGTGCTCACTAAGGCTACAAACACTGCTTCAGTGGGTCCCAGCAATATGCCCAGTTGCCTGCTAAATAGTCTAAAACATGGGCTAGCAAAACCACTTTAGGTACTTTTCAACTGCAGCCTTAAAACAGGTTACATGTCAGGTGAATGAAGGTCTGCAAAGGTCAGAGCCTCTTCCTAAGGGTGGACCATCAACAAATTGTCATGGAAATAATCAACAAGGACATTGGTAAACTACAGACACTGGACCCATCCCTGTTTGGCTTTAAGAAAGGTCTTGCCTACTCACACTGGTAGACTTCAAGAGGGTCACCAAGGTTATGGATGAGGGTAAAACTTGTGTATTCCGTCTACCTTGGCCTGACCAAGAGGTACAGTACAATACTCCACTCAAGTATTAGTGACAGTCTTGGAACTGGACATAAATGCATACACAATTCTCTGGATTGCTGGCTGGCTCAAAGATGGAATGCAAGAACTCCGGATCGGTGAGGTCACTTCCACCAGGAAACTGGTCACCAGCAGAGTACCCCATGAGTCCATGTTGGGTTGGCTGCTGCTGATCTTCATGTTTCACTGTTGCAGTCATCACATTTGGGTTATCTGCCTGCAGGTAGCCCTCAGCCGGCCTGAATACCAGAGTCTTTGGATTTCTGCGTCAGATGCTGTCTCTCTTTCCATGACGCCAGGAGTATAAAACATGCAGCCGACGCCATTACATCAGTCTTTCTTGCCGTGCGGTGCCTGAAGCAGAAGCAGTTCACAAGTGCCTGTTGGCCGTCTCCTGAAATTTTCGTTTTCGAGTTTCACACACAAGTTGTCAAAAACAATAAGCACCTCGTTGGGGATCCTTTTTCTTGCTCTAACCGATGTCAGTAAAAGTTAACAAGTGTCTTACCTGTGGAAAGCAAATACCTCATAGAGATTTTCATTCGTACTGCATTCCCTGTTTAGGCCCAGACCACAATGTCCCTCGCTGTCAGTTTTGTGCCTTGTTCAACACCTGAACTATTCGTCGTCAGGCTATTTTTGCAGTGAATTACTTTCGTACTCAATCTGTGTACTCCGAAATGGCTTCATTAAGCCATCCGACTACCGATCTTCCAAAAAATTGTAAGGATAAAGACAGAGACAGATCGCATAGGTCCTATACTGCCGCTTCCATTAAGCTAGTCGCCAGTCTGCTGGTACTCTGTGAGGCACTTTCACAGCCCGTGATACCCGCTACTTCAGATTCGCAGGCTTCTACTGAGACCCATTTGGAGTCCGGTATGCCATGAGATGCTTCTTCGACTATGGAACCTGCGGATGTCTCTACCTTTGGTCCGGAGCCGCTATGCAGGCATCAGCTCCTGTGGGTGTATTCAGGCCTACAGACATTCATATCAAACAGACACCATCGTTTTCATCCAGGCCAAAAACTCACACTACTAGTCTCAGGCTACGCACAGACCTAAGCAGTGGGGGGCTCCCACTTCCAAAGCAGGGAGTAGTAAGCCACCCCGTATGGAAAAATGGCACAATGACTTAACCTTAACCCTTCCAAGCTGTGCTCAACTGCCTGCTCCCTTAGGAGGAAGCCTCGCCCTGCATGCAAAAAACTGGGAACTCATTACTGAGGACAAATGGGTTTTGAACATAGTCTCTGAAGGGTACAGATTCCACTTCCACACACTACCAGCCCCAAATGGTTGGCCAGACCTACCTCCAAATCAGTGGGTGGAGGCCCAACAGCAGGTTCTTTCTCTTCTCAGTATCAGGGCTATTCAACCTGTCCCAGCAGAACAAAGGGGACAAGGTTTTTATTCAAGACTTTTTCTGGTACCCAGAAATGACAACTGTCGTCCTATCCTGGTCCTCTCTATCCTCAACACCTTTCTGGTGGTTCCAAAATTCAAAATGCTAACTCTTCAACAGCTTCTTCCCATGTTAGTCAAGGATTCCTGGCTGGCAACCCTAGACTTAAAGGTAGCTTACCTGCACATCCCAGTAAGGGAATCTTGCAGAAAATACCTACGCTTCAGGGCAGGTTCCATGCACTATCAGATGTTCATCATGTTTCACTGTTGCAGTCATTACACTTGGGGTTATCCTGCTGGCAGGCTACCCGCAGTCAGCCTGAATTCCAAAGTCTAGGTCCAGCGTCGGTTGCTGTCACCTCTTCCCTGACGTCAGTGCGCCAGGGGTATAAAAGATGCAGCCAACGCCATTTTCTTAAGTCTTTCTTGCCGCGCGGTGCCTAAAGCAAAAGCAGTTCGCAAGTGCCGGTCGGCCAACTCCTGAGATTTTAAAAAATGAATTTCAGATCCGAAGTCTTCATTAAAGCTAAGTACCCCATTGAGGATACTTTTTTCTTGCTCCAGACCGATGTCAGAAAAAGTTAATTGTATTTCTTGTGGGAAGCAAATACCTCATAAGGACTTTCATTCTTACTGTATTCCTTGCCTAGGCCCTGATCACAATGTTGCTAGCTGTCGGTTTTGTGCTAGATTTAACCAACGCACTATTAAGCGTCGGTACGATTTTGCCTTTCATTACTTTGGCCGAAGGTTCAATTATATAATGCCGTCGGAACAGCCGACGACCAGAGTTTATAAAAAGCACAAGGAAAAAGAAAAGGACAGACATCCGGGGTCCAAAACTGATGACACAGT
Source organism: Protopterus annectens (assembly GCF_019279795.1). Lineage (NCBI taxonomy): Eukaryota > Metazoa > Chordata > Ceratodontiformes > Protopteridae > Protopterus > Protopterus annectens. The sequence continues at coordinate 337,347,680 of NC_056729.1, read as the reverse complement.
CGCCGGTTCTCAGTGAGGCGCTGTCGCAGCCCCTGACGCCCGCTACCTCAGAGCCACTGGCCACTGCCGATTCCCACGTGGAGCCAGCTAGGCCTCTGGATACTCAAGGTATTGGACACTCGGAAACTATTCCCTCAGATGGGTCCGGAGCCGCTGAGCAGGCATCGGCTTCTGAGGGTGATGTCCTTCAAGGATGCATCTGCAGTCATAACAAATGGGTTGTCCTGTCGTCAGGCAGCCCTTCGGTCGGCCGGATTCCAAAGTCTGGGTCCGGCTTCGGCTGATGTCGCACTTCACCCGACGTCATCTCTGCTGGTCTTCGGGTATAAAGGCATCAGCCGACGCCATTTTCCTCAGTCTTTCTTGCCGTGTGGCGCCCGAAGCAGAAGCTGTTCACAAGTGCCGGTCAGTCAGATCCAGAGATTACTACTACCGAATACTACTTCGAAGACTTCTAAAAAGCTAAGTACCCCGTTGGGGACTCTTTCTTGCCTCAGCCGATGTCAGAAAAAGTAAATAACTGTTTAACTTGTGGGAAACAAATACCTCATAAAGATTTCCACTCTTACTGCCTACCTTGTTTAGGCCCAGACCACGACGTAGCAGCCTGTTTAGCCTGTGCTTCCTTCAACTGACGAACGCTTAGGCGTCGGTCGGAGTTTGCAGAACAGTCTTTCGGCTCAGATTTTGCGTACATTATGCCGTCGGATCCTCCGACTACCCAAATTGTTAAAAAACGCAAAGAAAAAGACCGACACTCGCGGTCCGCGGTTTCGGCCGAAACCACGGTTAAGCAAGCCGCGAGTGTCTCGGTTTCGGCCGAAACCGAGAAAACGGGTCAACCTTCAGCCGAATCCATGACTACTACTGAGGCTCCTGCTACCTTAGTTGAATCGGCCTCTGAAGTTTTGCCTACTACTGTGGTTCCTAGTGAATTATCAGACACCATCCCTTTGGATGTCTCTACCCCAGCAGGTGGTGCTGCTAGGCCTCCTGCAGCCATGTCTATAAAGGCCTTTGCCAGGGCTAAAGCAGCCAAAACTGTTAAATCAGTGCCTGTTAAGGCCCCCTCACACAGGCCCACTTCTAGTTCACAAATGCTTACTCTGGCAGAGGATTTAATCTGCTTAATTAGGGGATCCCAATCTCACCCAGACAGGGCCTCTCAGCCTCCAGAAAAGAGACCTAGAGCAGAGCCCCCCGAGCCGACATTACAGATCAGCCAGAGGCTCCTTTTTCTACTTATGAAGATTCCGATGCTGAAGAATCCATTCCATCTGCCTCTCCACCAGAGGAATTTTCCTTTGGGGAAACCTTACATGCCATGAGAGAACAATTCCAATGGCAGGGACAAGATTTCTCAGATTCAAGAAAAAGGCTTAGGACCTTTCTGCACTTACCACAACATAGGCCCTTAGCTATACCTCCAGTTCTGCCTGTTGTGGATGATGCATTTAATAATGTTTGCACTGCTCCTGATACTTTACCCCCAGCCCCTGCCAAACCAGATAGATTTTACAGGGTGCCAGACACTCATCACCACCTATACAAGGCCCCACTTGCCGATCCTGAGACTATATCCCAGGGGCCTAAGGCAGTAGCTTCAACCTCAGCAAAAAACCCTCTCCCTTCTGAAAGGGAATCCAGGTCCTTAGAGAGATGAGGGAAAAAAGTTTACACCTCTGCTACTCTCTCAGCTAGAGCTTTAAACTGTCAGTTTCACATGATCCAATACCAATAGTTTATGCTTGATCAGTTAACTAAGAAGCTGTCCTCTGATGACTCCTTAGATAAGAAATATGTTTTAGAAATGGTGAATAACATTCAGCAGGTTAGTAACCATTCTTTAAAATGTGGCTATGATGCACTGGAGGCTTCATTTAGATCAGCCATGACTGGCACAGTGATAAGAAGGCATGCATGGTTGAAAGAACGGGTCTTGCCGGATCATGTTAAAGCAAAGCTGTTAGATGCTCCTATGGATAAGGCCAGTCTATTTGGTACCCCTGCTCAGCAAGTAATGAAGAAAATGGAAGAGAAGGCAAAATCTGTACAAACAGTTAAGGATTTCTTACAGGTTCAGCCCCCAAGGTTTAGCAGGAACTGGCCTGCCAAAAATTGGTCCTTTCCAGACTCCTCAAAATCTCAGAGGCAGAAATAGACGCTCTAGAGGCAGAAATCAATCCAGAGGAGGTGCCTATAGAGGACGCCAGTGGCAAGGCAATAACCAGCGAGGCACAGACACATCCACAGCCACTGCAACAGGACAATCACAGTGACTTGGCTCTGACACCGCCTACCAGGGAGCAAATAGCAGCACCTTTAGGCGGAAAGTTAGCCTTATTTTCGAAAAATTGGCACTATATCATAAGACAAGTGGATTTTGCAAACCATAGACCAAGGCTACTGGTTCCACTTCCACACCTTACCAGTAAAAGAGGAATGCCAAACCTACCTCCAAATCAAAAACAGAAGCTCTAAAGCAGATAGCTCAATTAACAAAGATGAGAGCTGTGGAAAGAGTACCAATAACACAACAGGGCAAAGGATTCTACTCCAGACTCTTCCTAGTACCAAGAAAAGAAAAGTTGGAGACCTATTCTCGACCTGTCCGTCTTAAACACATACATCATTGTCCCAAAATTCAAAATGCTGACCCTACAGCAACTTCTTCCCATGCTGGGCAAGGAGTGTTTGCTGGTAACTCTAGATCTCAAGGAGGCATACCTGCACGTCCCCATACGACCAAATTGCAGAAGATACCTCAGATTTCTTGCAGGATCAGAGCATTATCAATTCTCAGCATTGCCCTTTGGCTTATCTACTGCACCCAGAGTATTCACAAAGTGCCTGGCATCAGTAATCGCTCATTGCAGGCTACAGGGAATCCAAATTTATCCATACCTGGACGACTGCCTGTTACAAGCGGACAACAAAAGCAAGCTGACAACAGATTTACAAAGAGTCATTTGCTTACTACAAGCCCTGGGATACACAGTCAATTTAAAAAAGTCAAGACTGATACCATCCCAGACAAGAACATTCTTGGGTGCGGAATTGGACACAGTAAAACAAATGGCATTCTTAACTGCAGAAAAACAAGAACAACTTCCTCTTTACTTCTTGGCATTAACAAAGCAGAACAAACTAACAGCAAGAAAAGTACTGCAGGCCTTGGGCTTCATGGCATCATGCATAATCCTGGTCCCCCATGCCAGACTGCATATGAGAAAGCTACAGTGGTACCTAAAGAATTTATGGTCTCAACACAGGCACAGCTTAGAAACCGAAATCCCACTAATCCCATGCCTGAAACAAGAGTTCCTATGGTGGGCTCAAGCATGCCAGTCAAACCCAGGCTTGCCCTTCCACAACTTTCAAGCAAACCAAACCATCACAACGGACGCCTCAGACCTAGGCTGGGGGGCGCACATGTTGAACAAGTGCATACAAGGATTGTGGACTCCAGACCAGCTGCACCTGCACATAAACCAAAAAGAAATGCTGGCAGTAAAACTAGCAATCCAGAAATTCAGACCATTCCTCAAAGAAGGCCATTTAATGATAAGGACAGACAACACCACAGTCATGTGGTACATCAACAAACAGGGAGGCACTCATTCATACCCCGTATGCAGAATGACTCTGGACCTTTGGAATATGGCTCTGAGCTACAACATCCAGTTACAGGCAATATTTGTGCCGGGAAAAGAAAACACCCTAGCAGACATGTTAAGCAGAACCACCTCGGATGCTCACGAATGGATGCTACACCCGGACATCTTCAAGGCCATTACAAAGAAATGGGGAATGCCACAAATAGACCTATTCGCATCCCCACTCAATCACCAGCTCAAAAAATTCTGCACAAGGACATGCCACCCACTTGCATGGAAGGTGGACTCTCTATCCTTCAGTTGGAAAGGCCTGACAGCATATGCATTTCCACCTCTTCCTTTGATGCACAAGGTACTACTGAAAATCAAAGAGGAACGTCCAAGGATAATTCTGATAGCTCCGAATTGGCCAAGACAACACTGGTATCCTTTGCTGAGGAGCATGTCTCAAGGGAGAATGTGGTCAATACCCCTGATGCCTTTGATGTTAACTCAGAACAACTACAACATCATGCACCCAAACCTAAAAACCTTGCAACTGACTGCCTGGAACATCACATAACAGCAACTAACCCAGACTTATCCCAAAGGGTTAAAGACATTATCCTTGAAGCCCGCAGACCTACAACAAGAAGGAACTATGCAGGAAAATGGAAAAGGTTTGTCATTTGGAGTACTGAAAGAGGAAAAGATGTGTCGAACATAGATATTGCTAACATCCTGGAGTACTTGGCAGAGCTTCTACATACGGGCCTGTCCTATTCCTCCATCAAGATACATGCATCAGCTATTTCCGCAGAATACAGCTTCGATCCACCTGTCTTTTCGCATCCACTACTCAGGCAATTCCTCAGAGGGATCAAGAATGTAAAACCTCCTAGGAAACCACCATTACCAGCATGGGACTTGAACTTTGTGCTAGAAAAATTGACACTCCCTCCATTTGAACCAGCAGCAACAGCAGATCTTCAACACCTATCATGGAAAACTGCTTTCCTACTGGCAATTACTTCAGCAAGGAGGGTTTCGAACTACAGGCCTTAATGGCAGTACAACCCTTCCTAATCTTCCATCAAGATAGTGTCCATGAGAACTAATCCTACATTTATGCCTAAGGTGGTATCCAGAGTGTCTTTAAACCAGGCAATCCACCTACCTACCTTCTTTCCCAATCCACAGAACAGGGGAAAGGCTGCTGCATACCTTGGATGTACATAGACAGTTACGCTACTACCTGGACAGAACCAAAAGTAACTGAAAAACTGACCAGCTTTTAGTAGCCTATGCAACAGGAAGGGAAGGAAAAGCAATTTCCAAACAGACAATCTCCAAATGGATAGGAAATTGCATAAGATTCTGTTACTCCTACCATGGAAAACCAGTTCCACAGAACATAAGACCTCATTCTACAAGGGCTACAGCCACTACCACAGCTTTCTTACGAGGAGTGGCAACCAAGGACATTATTGAGGCGGCTACTTGGACCTCCGTGCATACATTTGCCAAGCATTATAATTTACCTCTATACTCTAGATCCCGAGCAGGGTTTGCCACTGCTGTTTTGCAAGGGATCCTAACTACACCATAATTCTTCTTCCTCCTCCCTAGTTTGGCTATGGTATTCTACCCATTTGTTATGACTGCAGATGCATCCTTGAAGGACATAGTACAGTTTTGTACCTACCATAAATGTAGATGTCCGAACAGGATAGCATCTGCAGTCAGGATTACCCACCCTCCTTCCCTCTGTGGTACTCCTAGGGTATTTACCCTCCTAATAGCTAGCTGGGGGGAGTCTCTTATGGTGTATTTGTTTGTATATATGTACATACATGCTTATTTTTTGTGTTTGCCTTCTACTATTTTGGAAACATTGGCATTTATCCAAAATTTAGCTTTCCAAGAGGGCAACTGGCATCTGGGGCAAGAAACACTGAGGAAAATGGCGTCGGCTGATGCCTTTATACCCGAAGACCAGCAGAGATGACGGGTGAAGTGCGACATCAGCCGAAGCCGGACCCAGACTTTGGAATCCGGCCGACCGAAGGGCTGCCTGATGACAGGACAACCCATTTGTTATGACTGCAGATGCTATCCTGTTCGGACATCTACATTTATGGTAGGTACAAAACTGTACTTTTTCAGACCTACACAGTTATATGTAAAGCCTACCTCAGCTTCTAAAGCAAAGTCTAAAGCAACTCTAAAGACAATGAAACAAGTACAGCATTCTCCTGGACAGACTTCCATGCCTAAAAAACAGATGCTCAAAATGGCCGAAGACCTGATTACCTTGATCAGGGGTTCCCATCCCCCTCCTGATAAGAGGCCTAGGCAAGAGACAGAATATGAATCTTCAGATCAGGTTTCCATTTCCTCTGACTCCTCTTCTGAACAAGAATACTCTCTTCCTCCCTATGAGGAGTCTGATGCTGAAGAATCTATCCCTTCAGCCTCCCCTCCTGAGGATTATTCTTTTGGGGAAACCCTGCATACCATGAGGGAGCACTTCCACTGGGAGAGCCAAGACTACTCAGAATCAAAGAAAAGGCTTTGAGATTTTCTTTTGCTACATCAGCACAGGCCTCTTGCAATTCCCCCTGCATTAGACATTGTGGATGATGTATTTTCAGAGTCCAGCCTTTCTCCTGACTCTCTACCCCCTGCTCCTGTTAAACCAGACAGATACTACAGGGTTCCAGATTCACATAAATTTCTTTATAAAAACCCTGCTGCTGACCCAGAAACTATTTCTCAGGGTCCCAAGGGGGGGGTCAAGGCTTCTGCTGCAAAAAATCCTATCCCCTCTGATAGGGATTCAAGGCACTAGACAGATGGGTGAAAAAGGTTTACACTTCTGCTACTTTGGCTGTGAGGGCTTTAGATTGTCAATTTCATATGCTTAAATATCAGCAATACTTAATGTCACTGCTAAAACAAAAAAATGTTGGCAAATTCTGATTGTGCTGAATATAAGGAAATGCAGGATTTATTGCATGCAACTGAACAAGTGGGAAAGCATACATTGCAATGTGGTTTTGATTCTCTGGAGGCCTCTTGCAGGGCCGCAGTTACGGGTTCTGTCATTTGGAGGCATGCTTGGTTAAAGGAACAAAATTTGCCTGATCATGTTAAAGCAAAATTATTAGGTGCTCCATTACAGCATGATACTTTATTTGGTACGAAAGCAGAGGAAGTGTTGAAGAAAATGGAGGACAAAGCAAAATCTATGCAAACAGTAAAGGATTTCTTACAGGTACAGCCACCCAGATTTAGCAGGAACTGGCCTAAGAATTGGTCCTTTCCAGTGTCAGGCCACAAAGAGGCAGATACAGATGCCCCATAGGCAGATCCCAGCCCCAAGGCTCATACAGGCCTAAACAGGTGGGGCAATTCTACCTCCAAAAGCAGAGAAGACAAATCACAGCCATACAGGAAACAGTCCCAATGACTTTCCAAGCACTTATCTTAAAACTTGCACTTTTTTCTCAAAATTGGCACATGATCACCCAGGACAAATGGGTCTTAAATATAGTGTCCCAGGGCTACAGGTTTCACTTTCACACCCTGCCAAGGGCAAAAGGTATGCCAGACCTGCCACAATCAATGGGCAGAGGCACAAAAACAAGTTTCATCCCTCATGGACATGAGGGCCATTCAGCAAGTACCACAGCAAGAGCAGGGACAAGGATTTTACTCAAGACTTTTCTTGGTACCCAGAAAGGACAAAGCCTGGAGACCAATACTGGACCTGTCTATTCTAAATACATTTCTGGACGTTCCAAAATTCAAAATGTTGACTGCAGCAGCTTCTGCCCATGCTGGGCAAGAAGGCTTGGCTTGTAACTTTAGACCTAAACGAGGCATACCTGCATGTTTCAATCAGACAATCTTCCAGAAGATACCGCAGATTCATAGCTGGCTCAATGCACTACCAATTCTCTGCACTGCCCTTTGGCTTATCTACTGCGCCCAGGGTCTTCACAAAATGCCTGGCACCAGTAATTGCATTTTGCAGACAAAGAGGAATTCAAATATACCCTTACTTGGACGACTGCCTTATTCAAGCAGAGAACAAAGACATTCTACTAAAGCATCTGGCGTTTGTAAAAAGATTATTAATTTGCCTAGGGTACACAGTAAACGAAAAGAAATCAAAGCTAGTAGCCTCTCAAGAGATAATATTCCTGGGTGCAAGCTTAAATACAACTGCCCAGATGGCTTATCTCATGCCAGACAAACAAAGACAACTGACTTCTTACTTCAAAATGTTGGTAACAAAGACCCAGTTATCTGCAAGAAAAATTATGCAGGTTTTGGGCTTCATGGCATCCTGCATTCTGCTAATTCCATATGCCAGACTGCATATGAGGAAACTACAATGGTATCTAAAAATTGTTTGGAGTCAATATTGCCACAGCCTGGAAACATTACCTTCATTCCTTGCCTGCATCAGGAGTTTTGGTGGTGGGTACAGGACTGTCACCACAACAAGGGACAGCCATTCACCCTTCCCACAGCCAGACAGTCAATAACAACAGATGCATCATATTATGCCTGGGGGGCACACATGGCAGGAAAATGTATTCGGGGCACATGGCCCACAAGCCAAATGCATCTTCATATCAATCAAAAAGAGATGCTGGCTGTCCAGAATGTCCTATGATCAACTACATCAGTATTTAATATATCTACTGGCATTTTTACTAAATAATATAAAATTCAAACTCTTATATATATATATATATATATATACATATAAATACATCTATTCTTATAAAAAACTATGATATATCTCAACACTCAGAAATTCATTTACTCAACACTCACATCTTACTTAATGTACATAAAATTATAAAAACAGTTATTTATTTAGTGCTATAAAATTCCTACAGCAAAAAAACATGACTAAATCCATGTTGCCTAAACATTAATCATTTCAAAGAATTGTGTTGCAACTTTACTAAAATTGGTTTTATTGACACAGCTGCATTTAAACCAGGTTCAGTGTCTGCTGACAATCGCACTATCCACTCATACTCCCTTACTTCTAGTTGATTGCATATGTCACCCCCTCTTAAGGTTTTAGATAGCATGTCTATAACTCTAAATTTAAACATATGTCCAATACCACTTTCTTTTATATGTTTATATAAAGCATTTGTCTCACATTGCCTAAGAGGGGGTGACATATGCAATCAACTAGAAGTAAGGGAGTATGAGTGGATAGTGCGATTGTCAGCAGACACTGAACCTGGTTTAAATGCAGCTGTGTCAATAAAACCAATTTTAGTAAAGTTGCAACACAATTCTTTGAAATGATTAATGTTTAGGCAACATGGATTTAGTCATGTTTTTTTGCTGTAGGAATTTTATAGCACTAAATAAATAACTGTTTTTATAATTTTATGTACATTAAGTAAGATGTGAGTGTTGAGTAAATGAATTTCTGAGTGTTGAGATATATCATAGTTTTTTATAAGAATAGATGTATTTATATGTATATATATATAAGAGTTTGAATTTTATATTATTTAGTAAAAATGCCAGTAGATATATTAAATACTGATGTAGTTGATCATATGACCTTGGCTGCAGGTCATGTGATGTGTGGTGGGTGTATTTAAATGTGAATGTAACTGCACCTTGTGTTAATCATTGAAAAAGGGAGTTGTCCCGAAAGCTTTGTGTTGGATAAAGGTGTTCTGCTTTTTACTCAACTGTGTTCGTGTGTTTTTGATCTTCAGTTCTTCAGTCAGCAATTTGTCAATAATAACTATGTTCAGAATGTCCTGACAGCTTTCAAGGCTCTACTTCATCCAGGACAACTACAGATAAGGATGGACAATACTACAGTCATGTGGTACATAAACAAGCAGGAAGGCACACATTCCTACCCCCTCTGCAGACAAGCCATGACTTTGTGGGACACAGCTTTGACTTATCAAGTACACCTGCAAGCACAATTCCTGCCAGGAAAGAAAAATACTCTGGCAGATGAACTAAGCAGAAACTTCATGGATCCCCATGAGTGGAAACTGGATCCCCAAGTCTTCAGCATGATAAAGAAATGGGGATGCCCAGACATAGATCTATTTGCCTCTCCTCACAACTGCCAACTACAGAGATTCTGCACAAGAACTTATCACAAGCTAGCATGGAAAGTGGATGCTCTGTCATTCAGCTGGAAAACCCTAACAGTATATGCCTTTCCTCCCCAAGGTACTCCTAAAGGTCAGACAAGAGAAGCCAAAAATTATTCTGATTGCCTCAGACTGGCCCCGCCAGCACTGGTACCCAGTCCTAAAGAGCTTGTCTCAAGGCCCAGCCTGGACATTACCTCACTTACTGACCCAACAAAACAATCAGCTCCTGCACAGCCAGCTCAGGACCCTAAGTCTGGCAGCATGGCGGATAATGTAGCCATTCAGAACACACCTCTCTCTAAAGCAGTGATGGATGTTATTTTGGAGGCCAGGAGGCCCAGTACCAGAATATCTTATGGAAGATATTTCTGTGCTTGGAACCAGGTACATGGAATTGACACATTTGTACCAAATATTCCTCAGATTTTACAATGCCTAACTGAGATGCTGGACAAAGGTCTATCCTTTTTATCAATTAAAATCCATGCCTCTGCCATTTCAGCTCATTACAATATGGAACCACCTATTTTTTCTCATCCATTGCTAAGACAGTACCTCAGAGGGGCCAAAAACATAAGACCTCCAAGGAGAGCACCAATGCCTGCATGGGACCTCAATTATGTCTTTGAAAAACTTACACTGCCTCCTTTTGAGCCAGCCAATACAGCTGAAATAAAGTTCTTATCATGGAAAACATCTCTGCTTCTAGTAATAACCTCTGCAAGACGAGTCTCAGAGTTACAGGCACTCATGGCTGTGGAACCTTTTATCATCTTCCATCCAGACAGGGTTTCTCTGAGGACGAACCCGACGTTCATGCCTAAGGTAGTGTCCAGTGTGGCCCTTAACCAAACCATTCATTTGCCCACTTTTTATCCAAACCCACAGAATAAGGGTGAGAGACTCCTGCATTCTTTGGACATACACAGACAGCTACGCTTCTACTTGGACAGAACTAAAGCTTTCAGAAAGACTGAGCAACTCTTAGTGGCATATGCTTCAGGATCACAAGGAAAGGCTATCTCAAAGCAGACTATTTCAAAATGGATAGGTCACTGCATTCGTTTCTGCTATTCACAACATGGCAAATCAGTGCCTAAGGGCATTAGGCCACATTCAACCAGAGCAGCAGCCACTTCAGCAGCCTTCCTCAGAGGAGTACCAACCAAAGACATTTTAGAGGCTGCAACTTGGAGTTCAGTCCACACTTTTACCAAGCACTACCACTTACCTCTCTACTCTAAATCCAGAGCAGGTTTTGCCACTGCAGTTCTGCAGGGCCTTATAGCCTCTCCTAATCCTATGTAGATCCAGCCACCCAACCTCAGCTTTGGGATTCAACCCAAGTTTAATGACTGCAACAGTGAAACACGATGAGCATAGTACAGTTGTGTACCTACCATAAATGTAGATGTTCGAGTGTATTCACTGTTGCAGTCCTGGTTACCCACCCACCATCCCCCTTTTCTTTGCTGGGACTTATCTGTACTTCTCTATCCTATACAACCTATGTGGTCTATTTGCTAGTAGATGAAGGGAATGTTTATTTTACTGCATGCATATTTATTGGCATAGTTTTTAGCCTTCCAGTTTGGGGGCACCTGACATCTGGGGCAAGAAAAACTGAAGAAAATGGCATCGGCTGCATCTTTTACACCCCTGGCGCACTGACGTCAAGGAAGAGGCGACAGCAACCGACGCCAGACCTAGACTTTGGAATTCAGGCCGACTGCGGGTAGCCTGCCAGCAGGATAACCCCAAGTGTAATGACTGCAACAGTGAATGCACTCAAACATCTACATTTATGGTAGGTACACAACTGTAATTTCTCTGCACTTCCCTTTGGCTTATCTACTGCACCCAGGGTATTCACAAAGTGTCTAGCTTTAGCCATTGCATTTTGCAGGCAGAGAAATATTCAAATTTTCCCATACTTGGAAGATTATCTGATTCAGGCAGAAAGCCAGGACTTGCTATTACAACACCTGGCATTCGTAAAGAAACTGCTAGCCTCACTGGTGTACACCATCAACGAAAAGAAATCTTGCCTAGTACCCTGCCAACAGATTGTATTCCTGTGAGCAAGCTTGAACACAACTTCCCAAATGGCATTCCTCACTCCGGAGAAATAAGTTTATTTGACAACCTACTTCAAACTATTGGCCACAAAACCCCAGCTATCTGCAAAGAAAATACTGCAAGCCCTGGGGTTCATGGCCTCTTGCATTCTACTAATTCCATATGCAAGACTGCATATGAGGAAACTCCAGCGGTATCTAAAAAGCCTATGGTGTCAACATTCTCAGGACTTGGAAACAATGATTTCTAGCATTCCTTGTATGAAGACAGAGATGTTCTTCGTGTTTCACTGTTGCAGTCATCACATTTGGGTTATCAGCCTGCAGGTAGCCCTCAGCCAGCCTGAATACCAGAGTCTTGGATTCCTGCGTCGGATGCTGTCTCTTCTTCCATGATGTCAGGTCATCAGGGGTATAAAACATGCAGCCGATGCCATTACATCAGTCTTTCTTGCCGTGCGGTGCCCGAAGTAGAAGCAGTTCGCAAGTGCCGGTCAGCCAACTCCTGAAATTTTCATTTTCGAGTTTCAGAACTGAAGTCTTCATAAAAAGATAAGTACCCTGTTCGGGATTCTTTTTCTTGCTTCAACCGATGTCAATAAAAGTTAACAATTGTCTTACCTGTGGAAAGCAAATACCTCATAAAGATTTTCATTTGTACTGCATTCCTTGCTTAGGCTCAGACCACGATGTAGCGCGGTGTCGGTTTTGTGCCTTATTCAATCCCCGAACTCTTCGTCGTTGGGCTATTTTTGCAGCAAATTATTTTGGTACTCTGTGTCAGTACTCCGAAATGGCTTTAAGCCATCCGACTACTGATCTTCCGAAAAAACGTAAAGATAAAGACAGAGACAGGCCGCATAGGTCCAAAACTGCTGACGATGCTTCCGTTAAGCTAGTCGCCAGTCTTCTGGTACTCAGTGAGGTGCTTTTGCAGCCCCTGATACCCACCACTTCAGATTCGCAGGCCTCTACTGAGACCCATTTGGAGCCTGGTATGCTGCGAGATGCTTCTTCGACTATGGAACCTGCGGATGTCTCTACCTTGGATGGGTCCGGAGCCGCTGTGTAGGCACCGGCTTCTGAGGGTGTGTTCAGGCATACAGATTTGCATGTTAAACCGATGCCATCTTCCTCATCTAGGCCTAAAACTCACTCCACACCTAGAAAACAGACGTCCAAACCGCATGCTCAGGCCCATATGCCTAAAAACCAAATGCTTAGAATGGCTGAAGACCTTATTACTTTAATTAGGGGAAGCCACCCTTCCCCCTCTAAGAGACCTAGAACTGATTTTCCTTACGATTCTTTTGATCAGGAATCTGATTCTTCTGTTCATTCTGATTACCAGGATTTGCCCTTCTCTACCTGTGAGGATTCTGATGTAGAGGGACTGCATTCCCTCTGCTTCTCCTCCAGAAGATCTTTCTTTTGATGAAACCTTGCACACTCTTAGGGAGCATTTCCGCTGGGAAAGCCAGGATTACTATGATTCCAAAAAGAGGCTTAGGGAATTCTTACTCCTTCCTCAACACAGGCCTTTAGCTATCCCTCCTGTTCTGGACATTGTAGATGATACTTTCTTGGAATCTAGCCTTTCCCCAGACACTACCTCCAGCTCCCAGAAAACCTGACAGGTATTACAGAGTACCTGACTCTCACAAGTTCCTCTTCAAGAATCCTACTGCGGATCCCAGAGACCATTTCCCAAGGACCAAAAGGCATTAAGGCTACTGCTGCCAAAAATCCTACCCCTTCTAATAGAGATTCTAGAGCCTTGGACAGATGGGGTAAGAAAGTATACACTTCTGCCACTTTAGCCATTAGGGCTTTAAATTGCCAGTTTAATATGTTAAAGTACCAGCAGCATATTATGGGACTACTTAAACAGAAAATGATATTGATTCCTGGCCGTGCTGAACACAAAGAATTACAGGATTTTAATGCATTCTACTGAACAAGTTGGTAAACATACTTTGCAACGAGGGTTTGACTCTTTAGAAGCATCTCGCAGGGCTGCTGTCACTGGGGCTGTACTTAGAAGGCATGCTTGGATTAAGGAGCAAAACTTGCCAGATCATGTTAAAGCTAAATTACTGGATGCTCCCTTAAACCAAGACCGCCTGTTTGGCAACAAAGCAGAAGTTCTCAAAAGGATGGAGGAAAAAGCTAAATCTATGCTGTTTCCTACAAGAAAGATTTCTTGTAGAAAGAAAGAAAGATTTCCTACAAGTACAGCCTCCCAGATTTAGTAGGCATTGGCCTTCTAAGAACTGGTCCTTTTCAGTCTCTTTCAGGTCCTCAGTCCAAACCCAGGAACAGCAGACCACCTAGGTTACAGTCTCAGACTGCGCACAGGTCTAAGCTGTGGGGGTTCCCACCTCCAAAGCAGGGAGCAGTAAACCCCACCCCCTACAGAAAAATGGCACAATAACTTAACCTTAACCCTCCCAAGTCCTGCTCATCTGCATGCTCCCTTAGGAGGAAAGCTCACCTTGCATGCAAAAGACTGGGAACTCATTACCCGGGACAAATGGGTTTTGAATATAGTTTCCCAAGGATACAGATCCCACTCCCAACCAACCCCAAACGGCCAGATCTACCCCCAAATCAGTGGGTGGAAGGCCCAACAGCAGGTTCTCTCTCTTCTGAGAATCAGGGCTAGTCAACCTGTCCCAGCAGAACAAAGGGGACAAGGTTTTTATTCAAGATTTTTCCTAGTACCCAGAAAAGACAACTCCTGGCATCCTATCATGGACCTTTCTATTCTGAACACCTTTCTGGTAAACCCAAAATTCAAAATGCTAACACTTCAAAAACTGCTTCCTATGCTAGGCAAAGATTCCTGGCTGGCAAACTTAGACTGAAAGGAAACTTAACTGCACATCCCAATAAGGGAATCTTGCAGGAAATACCTACACTTCAGGGCAGGCTCCATGCACTATCAGTTCTCTGCACTTCCCTTTGGCTTATCTACTGCACCCAGGGTATTCACAAAATGTTTAGCTCCAGCCATTGCATTTTGCAGGCAGAGAAATATTCAAATATACCCATACTTGGACGATTGTCTGATTCAGGTAGAAAGCCAGGACTTGCTATTACAACATCTGACATTCATAAAGAAACTTCTAACCTCTCTGGGGTACACCATAAATGCAAAGAAATCTCACCTGGTACCCTGCCAACAGATTGTATTCCTGGGAGCAAGCTTGAACACAACTTCCTGGATGGCTTTCCTCACACCAGAGAAACAAGTTTATCTGACAACCTACTTTAAACTATTGGCCACAAAGACCCAGTTATCTGCAAGGAAAATTCTGCAAGCCCTGGGGTTCATGGCCTCTTGCATACTAATTCCATATGCAAGACTGCATATGAGGATACTACAATGGTATCTAAAAAGCCTATGGTGTCAACATTCTCAGGACCTGGAATCAATGATTCCTATCATTCCTTGTATAAAGACAGAGTTCCTTTGGTGGGCAAAGGCCTGCTACCACAACAAAGGGCTCCCTTTCACTCTACCCCCTGCCGCCCAAACCCTAACAACAGACACATCAGACTATGCATGGGGGGCTCACTTGGCAGGGCAGTGCATTCAGGGCAAATGGAACCCGAGACAGATGCACCTGCATATCAACCAAAAAGAAATGTTAGCTGTACAGAATTCCTTGATAGCCTTCAAAGACCGCATTCTTACAGGAAAACTCTTGGGTAAAGACAGATACCTCAGTTATGTGGTACATAAACAAGCAAGGGGGAACCCACTTGTACCCCCTCTGCAGACTAACTATGGTTCTGTGGAACACAGCCTTGAGCTTCCAAGTGCACCTACAAGCTCAGTTACTGCCAGGCAAGCTAAATTCACTGGCAGATGACTTAAGCAGAAATCTCATGGACCCACATGAATGGAAACTGGAACCAAAAATATTCAACCTCTTGAGGAGCAAATGGGGGACTCCAGAGATGGACCTCTTTGCCTCCCCTCAGAACTACCAATTGGACAAATTCTTCACAAGGACTCCCCACACTCAAGCTTGGAAAGTGGATGCCCTGTCCTTTACCTGGGAAAGCCTCTCGGCTTATGCCTTTCCTCCTCTGCCTGTCCTCTAGACTGGCCACGCCAGCACTGGTGTACCCCTCTTACGCAGTATGACACTGCTGGAACCATGGCACCTGCCTCAGACCCCTTCCCTGCTATCCCAGCAGGAGGGTCAGACTCTGCACCCTCAGCTTCAAACCATGAACCTTTAAAGCCTGGCAAATTCCTTGAGCTCCCCAATAGCATCCCTCAGTAAGCAGGTGCTAGATGTCATTCTGGAGGCCAGGAGGCCTAGTACTAGAAAATTCTATGCTGAAAAGTGGAAAAGACACTGTTCCTGGAGCCAGGCTCAGGGAATGGGCTCAACGGTGCCCAGCTTGCCTCATATTCTTCAGTACTTAACAGAAATGCTCCACAAGGGCCTGTCCTTCTCGTCACTTAAAATTCATGCCTTTGCCATTTCAGCTCATTATAATACTGAGCCTCCCCTCTTCTCTCACCCTCTGCTAAACCAATTCCTTAGATGGGCCAAAAATTTAAGACACCCCCCCCCCCAGGAGAAGCCCCTACTCCAGCCTGGGACCTTAACCTTGTATTGGAAAAGCTCACTTTCCCTCCTTTTGAGCCAGCTGCAACAGCAGAGTTGAAATTCCCTTCTTGGAAAACAGCATTCCTTCTAGCCATCACTTCAGCAAGAAGAGTGTCTGAATTACAGGCCCTCATGGCAGTGGAATCCTTAATTATCTTCCATGCAGACAGGGTTTCCCTCAGGACCAATCCTTCCTTTATGCCCAAGGTGGTGTCTAGTGTGGCCCTTAATCAGTCAATTCACTTGCCTACTTTCTTCCCTAATACACAAAACAAAGGAGAGCGAATACTGTACTCTCTGGATGTGCACAGATAACTTAGATTCTGTTTGGACAGGACTAAGCCTCTCAGAAAATCTGAACAGCTGCTAGTTGGCTTTGCGGCAGGGGCAGGGGGGAAGGCCATTTCAAAGCAAACCATTTCCAAATGGATAGCCCATTTCATTTATTTCTGCTACAAGCACCATGGAAAACCTACCCCACAGGGGATAGGATCACATTCCACCAGGGCTGCATCTATATCTGCAGCTTTTCACAGAGGAGTCCCTACCAGGGATACCCTAGATGCTACTACCTGGAGCTCAGTGCATACCTTCACCAAGCATTATCATGCCTCTTTTTTGTCAATACAGAGCTGGGTTTGCCACTGCAGTTTTGCAGGGCTTAATAGCTGACCCTAATGCTCTCTAACTTCCTCCTCCCTTCCTTAGCTTTGGGAATCAACCCAAATGTGATGACTACAACAGTGAAACACGAAGAACATAGTACAGTTACCATAAATGTAGATGTTTGAGTGTATTTACTGTTGCAGTCCTTGGCTACCCTCCCTCCAGCCCCCTGACTTCTCTTGGCTCTACCTTTTCTTCTTGTTTGGTAAATTTAAGCTTTCTGGTGTATTTGCTTTTTGTTGGAGGTGCACCATAGCATATAATTGCTTCCCATTGTGTGGGCATATGACATCTGGGGTAAGAAAAACTGATGTAATGGCATCGGCTGCATGTTTTATACCCCTGATGATCTGATGTCATGGAAGAAGAGACAGTATCCGGTGCAGGAATCCAAGACTGTGGTATTCAGGCTGGCTGAGGGCTACCTGCAGGCTGATAACCCAAATGTGATGACTGCAACAGTGAATACACTTGAACATCTACATTTATGGTAAATGTACACAACTGTACTTTCCTTTGGTGGGCAGAGGCCTGCTACCACAACAAGTGACTCCCTTTCACTCTACTCCCTGCCACCCAAACCCTACCAAAAGACACGTCAGACTATGCATGGGGGGCTCACATGGCAGGGCAGTGCATTCAGGGCAAATGGAACCCGAGACAGATGCACCTGCATATCAGTCAGAAAGAAATGTTAGCTGTACAGAATGCTCTGACAGCCTTCAAAGACCGTATTCTTCCAGGACAACTATTGGTAAAGACAGACAACACCACAGTTATGTGGTATGAAAACAAGCAGGGGGAAACCCACTCGTACCCTCTCTGCTGACTAGCCATGGTTCTGTGGAACACAGCCTTGCACTACCAAGTACATCTACAAGCTCAATTCCTGCCAGGCAAACTTAACTGGCAGATGACTTAAGCAGAATTCTCATGGACCCACACAAATGGAAACTAGAACCCAAAATATTCAACCTCTTGAGGAACGAATGGAGGACTCCATAGGTTCACCTGTTTGCCTCCCCTCAGAACTACCAATTGAGCAAATTCTGCACAAGCACTCCGCATAACCAAGCTTGGAAAGTGGATGCCCTGTCCTTTACCTGGGAAAGCCTCTCGGTTTATGCCTTTCCCCCTCTTCTCAAAGGTTCTACTAAAGATCAAACAGGACAAGCCAAGGACAATACTGATTGCACCAGACTGGCCACGCCAGCACAGGTACCCACTCTTGCGCAGTATGTCACTGCTGCATCCATGGCACCTGCCTCAGACCCCTTCCCTGCTGTCCCAGCAGGCGGGCCAGATTCTGCACCCTCAGCTTCAAACCCTGAACCTTGCAGCCTGGCTAATTCTTTGAGCTCTCCACTAGCATCCCTCAGTAAGCAGATGCTGGATGTCATTCTGGAGGCAAGGAGGCGTAGTACTAGAAAATTCTATGCTGAAAAGTGGAAAAGATACTGTTCCTGGAGCCAGGCTCAGGGGATGGGCACAACAGTGCCCAGCTTACCTCATATTCTACAGTACTTAACAGAAAGGCTCCACAAGGGCCTATCCTTCTCGTCAATTAAAATTCATGCCTCTGCCATTTCAGCACATTATAATACTAAGCCACCCCTCTTCTCTCACCCCTTGCTAAAACAATTCCTTAGAGGGGCCAAAAATTTAAGACCCTTCAGGAGAGCTCCCACTCCAGCCTGGGACCTTAACTTTGTATTGGAAAAGCTCACTCTTTCCCCCCTTTGAGCCAGCTGCAACAGCAGAGTTGAAATTCCTTTCTTGGAAAACAGCCTTCCTTCTAGCCATCACTTCAGCAAGAAGAGTGTCTGAATTACAGGCCCTCAAAGCAGTGGAACACTTCATGATCTTCCATGCGGTCAGGGTTTCCCTCAGGACTAATCCTTCCTTTATACCCAAGGTGGTGTCTAGTGTGGACCTTAATCAGTCCATTCATTTGCCTACTTTTTTCCCTAATCCACAAAACAAAGGGGAACGAATACTGCACTCTTTGGACGTGCATAGACAACTTAGATTTTATTTGGACAGGACTAAGCCTTTCAGAAAATCTGAGCAGCTGCTAGCTGGCTTTGCTGCAGGGGCAGAGGGGAAGGCCATTTCAAAGCAAACCATTAACAAATGGATAGCACATTGCATTCATTTCTGCTACAAGCACCATGGAAAACCTACTTCACAGGGGATAAGATCACATTCCACCAGGGCTGCATCTACCTCTCTGGCTTTTCTCAGAGGAGTCCCTACCAGGGACATCCTAGAAGCTGCTACCTGGAGCTCTGTACATACCGTCACCAAGCATTACAACATAGGAAAAAACGCAAATAAAAGGAGATACACCATGACCAAAGTATCTTGATAATCAAAATAAAACTCCAGTCTTCACTTCAAGAGTTTTAATGACACTTTGATCAGGATCCAAAAACCAGTGAGCGCTTTCACATATAAAAACGTTTCATCAGACTTCAATGGTTAACATAATCTCATAACTGTTTTATATACGTGACTCAGTCACTGAACATCCAATCAAATACAAAGCACACAATTCAAAACAAAAAACAGAAAAAACGTCATGTGCTTTTCTGCCTCTTAAAAATTATGAATTATTAAAATACATCTTGTATGTAAAATATGATAAAAAATTATCAAATAAAAACATAAACTTATTTCAAATAGAATGATGTACTTGGAATATAATATTTTAATGTTTATAAGATCGTGCTACTAAAAATGGCTTGAGTGATATTCTATCATTAAGACCATGGGCTGTATGTGCCTGTAGCCTCATGATCCATCTATTCTCTTGGCCTTCTGTATAATTTTTTATATCACCTAACCTATTGTTTGTCCTGATTAACTCTATCACTCTGAATTTAAACTTGTTTGTCGTGCCATTATTAATGACATGTTTTGCTAATGCATTGTTTACATTGTCTTTATTAATGGCGTATAAATGTTCCCTAATTCGTTCTCTTAAACTCCTATTAGTTTTACCTACATAAAATGAGAGACAAGTCTGGCATTGAGCCAAATAGACTAGATTTCTAGACTTACAGTCAGCATAAAAGCTGAAATTATATTCTCTTCCATTGTCTGGGTGGACAAACCTACTATCATTTGTTACATAAATAAATTGATTGCAATTTCTACAAGCATAGGTTCCTAATCTCTGTGATGGTACCATCTCATTACCTTTTACCTCATAACATAATAGTCTTTTTAATGACTTCATATTTCTATAGGTAATATTGGGAGTATGATCAACTAACTCCCATATCTTTTCATCCATCATTAATAAATTCCAATTAGTATTTATAATCTTTCTAATTTTGGAATTCCTATTAGTATATGGAATAATTAATCTATTATTACTTATCTTCTTTTTGTCTTCACCTATAGTCATTTGATTTCTCTTGAAACCACCATTTCTATGTAAGAACGGACAACCTTTGTCAGTTCTATATTTAATACTGTCAACAAATGTTGCTTCTATTTCATTTTTCTTATAGCCTCTTTCTAAGAAAATTTCTGCTAATATTGTTTGCTGTTCCTGATGTCTATTCTCCTGTGTCATGAGCCTTGATATCCTATATGCTTGGCCTTTCAAAATATTAGAATAAACATGGCGTGGGTGCATACTATCACGATGTAATAAATTGTTTCTCCAACAAGGCTTTCTGTACAAATCAGAATCAATACCGTTCATTCCTTTCGTTAACCTAATGTCCAAAAAAGTCTATTGTTAAAGAACGTTTACATTCAAAACTCAAGAAACTTGTAGTACCATTTATATATGTTAAAAAATCATTTAGCTCATCATTGGTACCACCCCATACCAATATCACATCGTCAATGAAACGGGCATAGTATTTAATATGTTCTTTAAATAAAATGTTGGTTAACACATATGTGCTTTCCCAATACGCTAATACCAAGTTAGCGTATGAGTTGGCACATGGCGTGCCCATCGCCACACCCTTATTCTGTAAAAAAATACTTATTATTGTACATAATTACATTGTTGCTTAAAACCAAATCTAGAATCAACATCCATTGCATTACTTGATGTCTTGGAATGTCTTTTTCAATAAGTAACAACCGTACATAATCAAGTCCCACATCACTGGGTATTGATGTAAATAGTGATACCACATCTAGTGTTACCAAAATATCATTCTCTTTGTCCATACTAGAAGTATTGTATTCAGTAAAATTCTCCAAAAAATATATAAGCTATAAGCTTACAACATGCCTATCTTTTCTAAATCCATAGCTGGATTTACCACTGCAGTCTTGCAGGGCTTGATAGCTGGTCCTAACACCCTTTAACTTCCTCCTCCCTTCCTTAGCTTTGGGAATCAACCCAAATGTGATAACTGCAACAGTGAAACATGAAGAACACAGTACAGTTGTGTACACTTACCATAAATGTAGATGTTAGAGTGTATTCACTGTTGCAGTCCTGGTTACCCTCCCTCCAGCCCCCTGACTTCTCTTGGCTCTACCTTTCCTTCTTGTTTGGTATATTTATTTTTTCTGGTGTATTTGCTTTTTGATGAGGGTGTACCATACCATATAATTGCTTCCTATTGTGGGGGCACCTGACATCTGGGGCAAGAAAAACTGATGTAATGGCATCAGCTGCATGATGTTCATCGTGCATACAGCTGCAGTCATAACAGATGGGTTCTCCTGCCGTCAGGCGGGTCCTCGGTCGGCCGAATTCCAAAGTCTAGGTCCGGCGTCGGTTGTTGTCACTTCTTCCCTGACGTCAGTGCGACAGGGGTATAAAAGAACCAGCCGACGCCATTTTCTTCAGTCTTTCTTGCTGCGCGGTGCCCGAAGCAGAAGCAGTTCGCAAGTGCCGGTCGGCCAGCTCCTGAGATTACAAAAAATTTGGAAAACCGAAGTCTTCTTAAAAGCTAAGTACCCCGTTGGGGAAACTTTTCTTGCCTCAGAACGATGTCAGACAAAGTTAATAATTGTATTTCTTGTGGGAAGCAAATACCGCATAAGGATTTCCATTCCCTCTGTATGCCTTGTTTAGGCCCAGACCACGACGTCTCGGTCTGTCACTGTTGTGCTACATTCAACAAACGCACTATTAAGCGTCGGGCGGAGTTCGCCCAGCATTTTTTTGGGAAAGCATTTAACTATACCATGTCGTCGGATACTCTGACACCGGTTTTGTCTAAAAAACGCAAAGACAAGGACCGACACTCGAGGTCCGTGGCCTCTACCGATACCACGCCAAAGCCGACTACACGTGGTCCGGTTCTCAGTGAGGCGCCTATGCAGCCCCTGACTACCGACGACACATCTTTGGCGGTGTCTCCTGTACCCGAGGTCGCAGGCTCCTCGGCCCACACCCCGACTAAAGATACCGAAGCCACTCTTGGCGTTTAAACACAGAATGTGGACAGGTCCACCTCCACTCAAGGTGTCTTCAGACCTTCCTCTTCTTTCTCCATCAAGGCTTTCACCAAGTCTAAAGCAACCATGCACCCTAAGAGACCAGTTACACAGGGCCCATCTCCTGGCCCCATGCCTAAGAGACAGATGCTTAAAATGGCTGAGGATTTAATTACTCTAATCAGAGGTTCTCAGCCACCTCCGGACAAAAGGCCCAGAGTGGAGGAAGATTCCCCCTCCTCTGATCAGGGATCCATTATTTCAGACCACTCTGATTATCAGGAACAGACTTACTCCCCTTTTGAAGACTCTGATGCAGAGGAGTCCATTCCTTCTGTATCCCCCCCTGAGGATTTCTCATTTGGGGAAACTTTGCATACCTTAAGGGAACACTTCCACTGGGAAGGCCAGGATTATTCAGATTCCAAGAAAAGGCTCAGGGAATTTCTTTTGTTACCCCAGCACAGGCCTCTGGCTATACCGCCTGTATTGGACATCCTAGATGATGTTTACTCGGAGGCCTGCCTTAACCCGGACTCTCTACCTCCAGCTCCAGTTAAGCCTGACAGGTACTACAGGGTTCCTGACTCACACCAATTTCTTTACAAAAGCCATGCTGCTGACCTAGAAACCATCTCACAGGGACCAAAGGGAGTTAAGGCCTCCATTGCCAAAAATCCATTGCCTTCCGAGAGAGATTCCAGATCCTTAGAAAGGTGGGGAAAAAAGGTATATACCTCAGCTACCTTAACCATGAGGGCCTTAAACTGTCAGTTTCATATGCTAAAATACCAACAGTTTCTGTTATCTCAATTGAAAAGTAAAATGTCACAACCTGAACAACCAGACTTGAAGGAGTTGCAGGATTTGATGCATAGTGCAGAACAAGTGGGTAAACATACCTTACAATGTGGTTTTGATGCTCTAGAGGCCTCATGTAGAGCTGCTGTTACAGGCTCAGTCATACGCAGGCATGCTTGGCTCAAGGAACAAACCTTGCCTGATCATGTCAAAGCTAAATTACTAGACGCCCCCCTTCAAAAGGATGTACTATTTGGGACAAATGCTGAGGAAGTATTACGAAAAATGGAGGAAAAAGCTAAATCAATGCAAACTGTGAAAGAATTTCTGCAGGTTCAACCACCACGTTTTAGTAGAAATTGGCCTTCCAAAAACTGGTCCTTTCTTGCCACAGACAGACCCCAAAGAGTCAGATACAGGCGCCCGAGGGGCAGAGGACAACCACAAGGATCGTACAGAGGCAGGCAATGGCAAGCTCCTACACAAAGAGGCGGTGAGGACAACTCACAATCTTTCAGAAAGCAAACCCAATGACTTTCCCCTTTGCAGGCCAACCAGGTTTCAAATGGCAGCCCCCTTAGGAGGAAAGCTGGCACTATTCTCAAAAAATTGGCATGTTGTCACAAAGGACAAATGGATCCTGGACATTATAAACAGAGGCTACAAATTCCACTTCCATACCCTTCCAAAAATGAGAGGCATGCCAAAACTGCCACACAATCAAAGGGCAGAGGCACAAAAGCAAATTTCAGATCTTATAAACATGAAAGCTATTCAAGAGGTACCTACACACGAACAAGGTCAAGGTTTTTATTCCAGGCTTTTTCTGGTGCCAAGAAAGGGAAAAGATTGGAGACCTATTTTGGATCTTTCCATCCTAAACACATTCCTACTCGTACCAAAATTCAAGATGCTCACTCTACAGCAACTTCTTCCCATGCTGGGCAGGGAGTCTTGGCTGGTAACATTGGACCTCAAGGAGGCATACCTGCATGTCCCAATCAGACAAAATTGCAGAAGATACCTCAGATTTCTTGCAGGTTCAACCCATTATCAATTCTCTGCATTGCCCTTTGGCTTATCTACTGTGATCACAGTATTCACGAAATGCCTGGCATCAGTAATTGCCTACTGCAGACTTCAAGGGATACAAATATACCCTTATTTGGACGACTGCCTGATCCAAGCGGACAGCAAGCACATTCTTCTGAAACATCTGGCTTACATAATAATGTTATTAAACTCTCTGGGATACACAGTCAACAAAGAGAAATCAAGGCTAATACCCTCTCAAAATATAATTTTCCTGGGTGCCAATTTGGACACAAACACCCAGATGGCCTATCTCACGCCAGAGAAGCAGGGGCAACTAATTCAATATTTCAAAACACTGGCAAATTGCACCAGGCTGACTGCAAGGAAAATCCTGCAGGCTCTGGGGTTCATGGCATCTTGCATCTTGATAATCCCATGTGCAAAGCTGCATATGAGAAAACTACAATGGTACCTAAAAAACATATGGTCTCAACACAGCCACAGTTTGGAAACAATAATACCACTACTTCCATGTCTGCAAAAGGAATTTCTGTGGTGGGCTCAAGCATGTCAAGCAAACACAGGTCTTCCATTCAGCAAGCCTCAAGCAAATCAAGTCATCACAACAGACGCCTCGGACTACGCCTGGGGGGCGCACATGACAGACCGGTGCATTCAGGGCAAATGGTCCCAAAAAGAAAAGCACCTTCACATCAATCAAAAAGAAATGCTAGCAGTAATAAATGCTATTATAGCTTTCAAGGGCCTTCTACAACCAGGTCAACTATTGATAAGAACGGACAATACCACAGTTATGTGGTACATAAACAAGCAGGGAGGAACACATTCCTATCCCCTATGCAGACTGGCCATATCACTTTGGAACATGGCCATGGACTTACAGATGGAACTACAAGCACAGTACTTGCCAGGCAAGGAAAACACACTGGCAGACAACCTAAGCAGGAATATGACAGATCCACACGAATGGATGTTGCATCCAAAAGTTTTTACAGAAATAATCCAAGAATGGGGAAGGCCAGACATAGATCTTTTTGCCTCCCACAAAAATCATCAATTGACAAAATTCTGCTCGAGGACCTTCCACCCAAAGGCTTGGAGAGTGGACGCTCTCTCTTTCAGCTGGACATCAATGACAGTTTATGCCTTCCCGCCTATTCCTCTGCTGCCCAAAGTCCTATTGAAGACCAGAGCAGACAGACCAAAGATGATCCTCATTGCTCCGGACTGGCCAAGGCAACACTGGTACCCACTCCTGAGGAGCCTGACTCATTCCCCTCCATGGACCCTGCCTCTAATGCCTCTTCTTCTGACTCAGCACAGCTTCAAAACTCTTCACAGTCAGCTAAAAACACTCAATCTAGCCGCATGGAAGATTCCTTAGCATCACAGCAGGCCCTTCTCTCCAAGGAGGTGCAGGATGTCATTTTGGAGGCCAGAAGGCCATCAACTAGAAAAGCTTACTCTGCAAAATGGAAACGTTTTTGTGTCTGGAATGAGAAAAAGGGCCAGAACCCTGGAAAACTGAATTTACCTCAAATACTACAATATTTGGCTGAACTACTAAGCAGTGGACTTTCGTTCTCCTCCATCAAAATCCATGCCTCAGCCATTTCTGCAGAATACAACACTGATCCTCCTTTATTCTCTCACCCTCTTTTAAGGCAGTCCCTCAGAGGGGCTAAGAATTTAAGACCTCCAAGGAAACAACCAATACCTGCTTGGGATCTAAATTTCATTCTGGAAAAACTGACTTTGCCTCCTTTTGAGCCAGCTGCTTCATCAGATTTGCAATATTTGTCCTGGAAAACAGCTTTCCTTCTGGCTACCACTTCAGCTCGTAGAGTTTCAGAACTACAGGCCCTCATGGCTGTCCAGCCTTTTATCATCTTCCATCAGGACAGAATTTCATTACGAACCAACCCGTCCTTTATGCCTAAAGTGGTATCCAGGGTAGCTTTAAATCAGGCCATACATTTACTACTTTTTATCCCAATCCTCAAAACAAAGGGGAGAGATTACTACATTCCTTGGACATCCACAGGCAACTGCGTTATTATTTGGACAGAACAAAGCCTTTCAGAAAATCAGAACAGCTCTTTGTGGCCTATGCGATAGGAGCTCCAGGAAAGCCAATTTCCAAGCAAACAATCTCAAACCGGATAGCCCACTGCATACGCTTTTGCTATTCCTTTCATGGCAAAACTGTTCCTACAGGCATTAGAACTCATTCCACCAGGGCCACAGCCACCTCTGCAGCCTTCCTCAGAGGAGTTCCTACAAAGGATATCTTGGAAGCAGCCACTTGGAGTTCTGTGCATACCTTCTCCAAACACTACAACCTACCATTATACTCCAAATCTAGAGCAGGCTTTGCCACTGCAGTCTTGCAGGGCATTTTGGCTCCTCCTAGTTCCACCTAGTGCCTACCACCCCTTTCTTAGCTTTGGGATTCTACCCATCTGTTATGACTGCAGCTGTATGCACAATGAACATAGTACAGTTTTGTACCTACCATAAATGTAGATGTTCGAGTGCGAATACAGCTGCAGTCCAGGTTTCCTCCTCCTTCCCTCTAGGGGTATTCTTTTATGGTGTATTTGCTTGCAACTACTGTTTTTTGATTATATTGCTTTGCATTACTTCATAATTTTATGTATTGCCTTCCTTCTGGGGGCACCTGACATCTGGGGCAAGAAAAACTGAAGAAAATGGCGTCGGCTAGTTCTTTTATACCCCTGTCGCACTGACATCAGGGAAGAAGCGACAACAACCGACTTTTGAATTCGGCCGACCGAGGACCCACCTGACGGCAGGAGAACCCATCTGTTATGACTGCAGCTGTATTAGCACTCGAACATCTACATTTATGGTAGGTACAAAACTGTACTTTTTATACCCCTGATGACCTGACGCCATGGAAGAAGAGACAGTATCTGATGCAGAAATCCGAAGACTCTGGTATTCAGGCCAGCTGAGGGCTACCTGCAGGCAGATAACCCAAATGTGGTGACTGCAACAGTGAATACACTCGAACATCTACATTTATGGTAAGTGTACACAACTGTACTTTTGGCATCTACTTCTCAGAAGTAGAGGCTAATCTCCAATACCTCTGGCTTACCAGGTTTACAGATGACTGTAAATTAGGTGATGCTATACATTTCCCATGACGGCAATATCCTACAAGAGGGTCTAACACAAACAAATGATTGGTACGAGAGCCACAGATTAAAACTCAATGCAAGGACATGCATTACAGTACCCTTTAGGAAATTGTCCACCCAAGCTGATTACTCCATCAATAAAACATCCTTAAGAGCTGACCTGATAGTTAGCGATTTGCGAACATATGTAGTTCGTAATCTGGCTTTCTACCAACATGTCGCCAAGATAGTAAGAAAATCATATAGTACCACTCAATTCTGCCCTTATTGGATATATCATTGAGTAGTGTCCCCTTTGACATATACCTAACCAGGCACTTGCAACAGTTGGGGCACCCTCAGGTTCCTCACCAAGAGAAATCCAGTGTTTGAATACCCTGTCCTGCATTGATCACCATAAGGCCTTATCTCTGTAGGCATTCTCCTACAGGTTACTGAGACAGTCTATGCCTAGCATGTAAGGCATCTTCTGATCCAACTCTGATGGATGTCTTGCACATCTGAAAAACAAACAACAGAAGCACTAGATCCAAGGACCTGAACTTTGCCTGCAACATAAATAGAACATCCTGGGGAGACCGCTACGTGTCTCAAAGGATCCCTGAGCTATGGAATAAGCTGATCTTGTACATGAAGTAGACTTCATCACTGACCCTATTAAAAAAAAAAAAAAACTTGATCATTGGATGGGGAATTGCAAATTCACCACCCGGTCTGGCCCCCCCATGTCTCTGATAGGCAGAGGTTGACAATGGGGAAATTAATCCCCAACATAGTCCACACATACAGCCCTTAGCTTCCTTTTTACTAACATACCCCACTATATAGGCATCCAAAGAGCTTGGAGAAAAAAACTGGGTTGGGTTGCATGACTAGGCTTTAAGGACCCCGGTGGTCATTGGCCTAGTATAAACTTATGCACCTATGCATATGAGATTACCATGAAAGTAATAGAAGAAAGCATTATTCATTAGGAAGGACTTTTGTGGTAGCATTGTAATATTAAGGCTTTTAATCACTATTGTCAGTCGTGGCTTGTTTTATATAAAGCATATGAAAGTCCTGCTGTATAATGGCAATATCAACTTTATGCTGCTGTTCCTCCAACATTTCTTGCTATGAGCTCTCTATAAAACAGTGCTGTTCAGTTTATTTTTGCATTTTGATTCTTAGTCTCTCAGTTGCCCTTTCCCTTGTCTACTATCCTCAGCATTTTTTCTTCATTTCTAGTTAATATGTATTGTAAAGCTGTACTTCAACTGAAAGTGTCTTTTTTAACTAAAGGTGAAAATTATATAGAGCTGCTTACTGCTTGCTGCTGCTTGCTGTGGGATGGATTTGAAGTCTTCTTAAGACACTCAGTCTTGCTGGCTGGATTCTGCTAAAATTCAAAGTCTGGTTATATTTGCATTCACAGTCTGTTGCATACAGAAACTTGCAGAGTATACACTGATGAGAGAATATACTTTGCAGCATCAACTTTAGAGCAATAACAAATAAATTTTTATAATAAACCAAACGTACTAACATTGCAGCTTAAAATACTGTTCCAACTTTACTTGTCATATAGTACAGATGATGTGAGAGATATAACATTTACCTCAGGACAAATGAGTCCCTACCATACCTCTAACATAACTGGATTTATATAGCTCTTTATATACACTTTTAGTCATGCATAAACATATACATTTCCTCTTGATATTCTATTTTGGAGAATTGCTCATCCTGTAGAAACAATACTAAGCTTCCTTGTTTAACAATGTCTTGTATGAGACCAGCTTTTCTGACAGTGTGAACATCCTGTATTCTGTTTGGATCTTTGTATAAGAACATCTGTTCTTTTGCCAATGCTGATAACAGTGTCCTGTTGTCCATGCAGAAAAACATGTTTTTGAGGAAACACATTGTAAGAGACCAGCTTTTCTGACAGTGTGAACATCCTGTAGTCTATTTGGATCTTTGTATAAGAACATCTGTTCTTGTGCCAATGCTGATAAAACATGTCCTGTTTTCCATGCAGAAAAACGTATTTTTGAGGAAACACATTGTCACAGTGTCATTGTCCATTCTTTAAAAGCAGATTTTGCATTTTTGCTCTTGCATACATCCTGTTTTTAAGTCTGTAAGGGAAAAATGTCCATTCAGCAGGTTCCTTATTTTCCAAGCCATGGTCATTTAGTATGACTGCTGATCACATATTACTAAACTCTGTTTCTGCATTTAAGCAAGCTTTTTCTTTCAGCATATTTACAACAGAATTAATTTAAGCCTTATATTCATAATATCTAACAATTCCCTCTGTTTTTAAACATACTCAAAACATTTTATATAGAAAACACATTAAGAAACAAACCTATAGTCTTCTTTTGATACAAGTCAAAATGTAATTTTACATAGTTAATACAATGATATTAAGTATTACTACAAAACTGAATGTATTTAAAACTTTTTCTTTTGCAGACCATTCTGTGAAAATATTTTATCAATTATGAGCTGTGTCTGCTTTAATGTTATTTTTTTTAACTTGATCAATTTATTCTTTTGCAATCACAGAATTTAATTTATGACTTAGAACTGTTTCATTAACTCTTTGCAACTGTTGAATTAACTATAAGAGACAATAACTATTTGCTACTGCAAGCATTTATACAATGCTGAAAATATACAGTTTTAATGTCATTTTAACCATAACATTGTGGTCATGTCTTTGAACTGCCCATTAACATCTTGGTAAAGTACTGAACTGGGCTTAGATAATAAATATTTGAAAGCAATTATTTTACTGGGGTAAAACCAGTGATATTACAACTTGACAAATTAGTTTTGAACTTATTACAATGTATTTTGATTAGTATGTATTCACAAAGACTGTTTGCTATTTATGCATTTTAATCTAGTAGGTACCCTGGACCCATTGTTTTTTTTTTAATATGTTTTTTACACATATTTATTACTAGACATTAATTTTATTTGTACTGAATTTTTTTGCATTTGTACACACAAAGACTATCATTTGTACTGAATTTTTTTACATTTGTACATACAAAGACTGTAAAGTACATTTAGTCTAATTTTACAAATTTAATAACATTAATATTAAGCAAAATCTTGGAAAATGTTTGTGTCTCTCTAGAAATATTTAGTGGAACTGATATGTCCTGTTATTTTAAACTACATACTCAGCAATTAAAAATATTTATGCTTTTTTATACCAACATTGTTTTGCCAAAAACATATTAAAATAGTGACCAATCTTGTTCAGTTTTTTACATGTCTTTACTCTCTCTTGTATAGCTGTAATCAATTTTAAGCCATCTCTTGTTTTTTTAAACCATCTCTTGTATAGCTTTACAGTTTAACAGGTTGTAAATACAGCTATTAACAACTTGTAAAATATCTTATCCTGTTAGGTTTAATCCAGTTTACCAGTATTTTTAATACACTAATACCTGTTTTTTTTTCTCCCTAAAAGAGTATTGTCAAGAAGGAATGAGATATTTTTTCTGTAGCTTTATTTTAGACCCTTATTATTTATTTTTTCTGTAGCTTTATTTTAGACCCTTGTTGTTTATTTTTTCTGTAGCTTTATTTTAGACCCTTGTTGTTTATTTTTTCTGTAGCTTTATTTCAGACCCTTGTTGTTTATTTTTTTTATAGCTTTATTTCAGACCCGTGTGCAGTACTGCTTATACAGTCAGTGTAAAACTGAGAAAGTACCCCTCCCCCTGTAGTACTGCAACACTATTTACCTGCTTTATGCTGTGAGAATAGAATGTATGTCAGCCCAACACTTTGGTTATACATTTATTTTATTAGGTTACCAAACTATAGACCTTTGTCTGATATGATATTTTTTTATAAAGCTTTTACTGTTTACTACCACTAGTAGGTATTTATACCATTTTGCACAATTGATTTGAACTGCATGTATACTATAGCCCATTTGCTGGCTGTACTTGATGCAACTGAGTTTTTTTTTCTTTTAACATTTACTTGCAAACAGATTATCAGTGACATCTATGCACAATTGTGACTTTATTATAATTACCAAATAGTGTTGCCTGTAAACATTTTAACAATTATGTTTTAATAACAATGATGCTTTAGAAAAACTCAAACTACTTGTCTGGCAATCAGTCTTGTTTATCTTATTTTTTTTTAAATTTCCTGTAACTATTTATCTAGTCTAGGAAGGTATGAGCTCACATTTTATACTCTGTAAACTATAGTTAATTTTTTTGGCATTTTTCCTTTAATGTGATTGTGATTTGCATAACTATGCATTTATACTACATTACAATTAGCTTACATGGATTTCAGTATTTTTTATTTATTTATCTATTTAACTATTTAACTGTCCTGCCATTAATTTTACAAAAACTGTTTGACTAATACCATCTGTGATTTTCTTTTTAAAATTTAGAACTTCAACTGTTTGGTGTGGTGTTACTATACAATTATAAAAAAATTGTAAAAAAGCAAAATAGATATTAGTTTAACCAACACATGTTTATATTATTTATATTTGCTGTTGTCTGCCTGTTATTTTTGTGTATTGTAACAGATGTATTTTAGATGAAAAGAAAATATATGCATGTTTGTCTTGTATCTGTATATTTTTATACAAGCATGTCATTATGACTTTAAATTTTTATTTATTATCTATTTTTATTTAATTTTATTTACTAGAACAGTTTTGTTTACCTTTTGACTGTGCTAAGAATGGCAGTCATATGCTTTAATTTACTGTAGTACTGATAGATGTATTGCTTTAACTGAATGAAAGTAAAACATTTAAAAATTATTTGTCTCTACCACGTATATTTAACCATTTTCAAAACATAAACATATTATAAAATATATTTCTTTTGTACAGATTAGCTGTGTATGCAGGAAGTTCCCAGTCTCTGTCAGTTCAGCTAATTTATTTTTTTTATTCTGCAACTGCTGTTGAATTTCCTGTAATGTTGCATGGTCTTTCTGACATTCTTTAGTAAGCTGTTCTGCTGAATTTGAAACTCCTATGCCCTTTTGAAAAGATGTATGTATAACTTTTCTAAACTTCCTGAACTCATTGTGTCTGTCTTTTAGAAGTTTATTACATTCTTTTGTAACAAAATGTACTAGGGGTTCTATCAGTAACTGATTTGACTCATGTGGTGACAGGACATAGCTGTTCAACATCAGAATGTAACAGAAACACTTTACCCTTAGTTAATTCTTTATCATGAACAGATCTGTCTTTACAGTCTATTTTTTTAGCAATATGATGCAATGCTTTTTTATGGTATAATACACAAAATGCAGTTTTTGTTGAAGCACACAATAAACATTTGTCATATTCCACATGGTTTTCTTTGAGATACCAGTCAAATATTGTAATACATTTGCATAATGCCTTACTATCAACCTGCCCTAATAAGGTTTTACATTTACTAATGTGCTGTGTATACCAACATTGCAATTTACTATCCATACTAATAAC
Organism: Protopterus annectens; assembly: GCF_019279795.1. Classification (NCBI taxonomy): domain Eukaryota; kingdom Metazoa; phylum Chordata; order Ceratodontiformes; family Protopteridae; genus Protopterus; species Protopterus annectens. Next base: position 337,314,609 of record NC_056729.1, on the reverse strand, counting down.
ATCCAAACTGTCTAATATACAAACTGTTTAAGAATATACAAACTGTCTAACATCATCCACACTAAATATGTGACACAGAAAAAAGCCTTACCAGTTAGCAAGAAAACAGGTGATCAGGCTGCTGTTGCTGATGGCTAGAAATTTTTCAGAGTCACTCGAGAAGCTGGTGAAGCACAACAGGCAGCGGACTGCTGTACAAGTGGACATTCACCTTTTCTTGGAGAATTTATGGCACTGTGACTTTCTTGAACTAGTCTCACTCCGGATTTTAGATGTCTATAACACTTTACTACTGCAAGCTGCATAAACTGGAATACTTCTGTTTAGGATTTACACATACGTACAAATGTTAGTTACTGCAATATAACTGAAGTGACCCTCTGCAGGGCTTACCATCACTCCCCCTGTGTTTGAATGCAGATTGTAGGTTCAAATGCAGGCTAGCTTGCCATTGAAAAATTATATGGCTCTGCTTACTGCTGCTTGCTTGGTGTGATGGATTTGAAGTCTTCTTAAGACACTCAGTCTTGCTGGCTGGATTCTGCTAAAATTCAAAGTCTGGTTATATTTGCATTCACAGTCTGTTGCATACAGAAACTTGCAGAGTATACACTGATGAGAGAATATACTTTGCAGCATCAACTTTAGAGCAATAACAAATAAATTTTTATAATAAACCAAACGTACTAACATTGCAGCTTAAAATACTGTTCCAACTTTACTTGTCATATAGTACAGATGATGTGAGAGATATAACATTTACCTCAGGACAAATGAGTCCCTACCATACCTCTAACATAACTGGATTTATATAGCTCTTTATATACACTTTTAGTCATGCATAAACATATACATTTCCTCTTGATATTCTATTTTGGAGAATTGCTCATCCTGTAGAAACAATACTAAGCTTCCTTGTTTAACAATGTCTTGTATGAGACCAGCTTTTCTGACAGTGTGAACATCCTGTATTCTGTTTGGATCTTTGTATAAGAACATCTGTTCTTTTGCCAATGCTGATAACAGTGTCCTGTTGTCCATGCAGAAAAACATGTTTTTGAGGAAACACATTGTAAGAGACCAGCTTTTCTGACAGTGTGAACATCCTGTAGTCTATTTGGATCTTTGTATAAGAACATCTGTTCTTGTGCCAATGCTGATAAAACATGTCCTGTTTTCCATGCAGAAAAACGTATTTTTGAGGAAACACATTGTCACAGTGTCATTGTCCATTCTTTAAAAGCAGATTTTGCATTTTTGCTCTTGCATACATCCTGTTTTTAAGTCTGTAAGGGAAAATGTCCATTCAGCAGGTTCCTTATTTTCCAAGCCATGGTCATTTAGTATGACTGCTGATCACATATTACTAAACTCTGTTTCTGCATTTAAGCAAGCTTTTTCTTTCAGCATATTTACAACAGAATTAATTTCAGCCTTATATTCATAATATCTAACAAAGGATACTTTAATGTTGTTCAGTTCAGTGTTCTTCAGTGGTGGGTTGCCCCAAAGACAGCAGCAGGAGACTGAACAGAGGAAGGGGGAGACTACAAAGCCCTTTTCTGTTTGGGTTCATACTGATACAGCACACTAAAAGGACTTCATCAGCATCCCAGGACTGTATCTGCAGTGTTGCAGACACCACTGAGAGTAAAGGCTTCCACATGACAGATCCCTGAACTATGGTTCCAGTTAAAGATTGGACTGCCTGTTTTGATTGGCCAACTTCTGTGGGTGTGTTTGCTGCATTTTGTTCACTTGGTTTCAGGGCGGCCATGGTGGTGCAGTGGTTAGCATTGCTGCCTCACAGCAAGAGGTTCTCCGGTTCGATTCTCGGCTGGGGTGCCTTCTGTGCAGTCTGCATGTCCTCCCTGTGGTCGCGTGGGTTTCCTCCGGGTGCTCCGGTTTCCTCCCACATCCCAAAGACATGCTGTAGGGGGATTGGACACTCTAAATTGGCCCTAGGTGTGTGTGTGCGTGTGTGTGCCTTCTGTGGAAGGTTGGGCGCCGGGCTGGCAACTCGACACTGTAAAACTCCACTGCCAGTCATGAGCAGACAGGTGATCCGCTGTGGCGACCCCTAACCAGGAAAAAGCTGAAAGAAGAAGAAGGTTTCTTTAGGACAGATTGTTAGAGATTTTATGAATACACCCAGAGGATTGTTTAGTTTAGAGCACTGTTGTGCTTGAAGTAGTTTTAATCTGATTGGGTAACTAGCACAGTGACCTAGTCTACAAGTAAGGCTGCCTCTACGTCTGTGTTGTAGATCATGTAAACTACACTGCCTTCTGTGTCTCCGCTTAATTGCATTATTGTAACTGATTTTACTAGTACCTTATTACATACAGTAAAATCGTCTCCTTGTTTAGCTTAACCTGTTACCTTTCTGACTGCACTTCATTTGGTTGCTTCTTTAAAATCTGCACTGTTGCTAGTACTATTTCAGGTAATTTTAAATTTCTGTAAGTTACTGATACTAAATAGAAACAAAATGAATTTATCTCATTTATTGATTGCACTTTTATTTTTATTTATTTAATTTTTTGATCATTGGTGGTGGTGCATTCTATATGTTACTAATTCATACCTCTCGACTCTCCAAATTTTAACCTCAATATTTTGTTGTGAAAGGTTTATAGTTTTCTGGCAAATCATTGAGGACTAAAGTCACTAAATAATGACAGCTGAGTTTCAGACTTCATATCCTTCAGAAAATGTATTCTAATGCATAACCACTTATTACAGCAACTTTCTAAGTTTATAAGAGCAATATTTATAATTTGTCCCTTCGTTATTTTTGACCTTCTCCAGATTTGTAGCATTAAGAGTTATGCTAACTGCTGTAATGTTACGGCATTTTAAAAGCTGTCACTGCAGAACTGCAATAGAGATTACTGGATTGCACTGTCTGATATACCTTTGCTGCTTGTATTACACAGTTACCACACTTTTAGAGCTATTTATTTAGACTTACTTTTACAGTTACTGCTGATTGTTGCTACTAGTTAGGTTAGAGACTAAATTAATCTACTATATTGCAGTTGATTTCACTTTTGATCATTGATGCTGTTGCTTTGCTGCTTGTACTCCTTGTTCCATTGTTACAGAAATTGAAGCTGTTTCTCTTAGTTACTGCTTGGTAATTATCTGATTTAAATTTGCCACTTATTACAGATTACTTTTTCTACATATTGTGAATACTTTTACGTAATTGCGAATATTTGCACTATTTATTCTGTCCAGGATCTACTGAAAAAGCCTTTATGAAAAACCTCCCCAGTCTAAAAACTTATGACTTACAGGGGAAAAAATAATGGTGTCCCTGCTGAAGTACCACATTCCCAAAATAATATAGTGGTGGAAAGATCTGTTGTAGTACAGGAAGGTGGTTAAAAATGAAGGTAGGACTCTCAAAGCTGCTGCTTGTCAGAAGACTTTTTTTTTCATTATTCTTTTAGAGAGCATGGAACTTCAACAGGGACACTATTTTTTCTTCCTGTAAGCCATGAGTTTTTAGACTGGTGAAGTTTTTCACACAGGTTTTTTTGTTTGTTCCCCACCTACGAGTAGGGGAGTTACCTCCATGATTTGTTTTCTAAGGAACTATTTGTTTGGTTTTCCTTCTGTCCAGAATCTACAGTAGTTGTATCACATGTTCTTGTATCCTTTAACCACATCTTATATTATGACCATTTTCTGGGCTAATTCATTGTCCCCTTCTGTCCTGAATGAGGAGTAAGTCATTAAGCTTTCTTGTTTTCTCATAACCCTTTATTAACACTGGCCATTATGAAATCTCATTCAGCCCTTGTACCTTCTGTAAGATAGCCTTTGACTACTTGGTATATTAAGGCAGCATAGCAACTGCCTCATACTTACAAAAACCCTTTATTGCTACCTTACAATGGTTCAGTATGAAAAGTGCACGTGTTTACTGAACTTGGAGGCTGTCTTATCACGTCAGAAAACATTCTGTACGCATAACACACAGAACACCGACAGAGCAGATGGAAATGTTTATGGAAGAATTAAATATGTCAAGGTTAGAGATAGATGAAGCTCAATTACTAACACGATAGGAGGAGATGAGAAGTCCCCAGGAATAGATGGTATTCCTGTGGAAGTTTGGAAGCTAGGAGGAAAAAGTTGATAAAGATCTGAAAGATTTTGTTTAACAGTATCTTGAGGAGAAGTACCACAGTCCTGGAAGAAAGCAATGGTAGCTGTAATACCTAAAGAGGGTAAAGATCCATCAGATCCAGATTTATACAGGCCCATTTCAATCCTAAACTATTAATGTGAAGTTCTGTCTCGTCGTTCATTCTTACAGATGGGTTCGGAGCCCATCCTCTGCTCTGAGTCGGCTAACTACAAAGCTCGAGGTCTTCAGACAGCTCGAGGCCAAGTCCCAATCCCATGATGCGCCTTGTGTTACCCCAGATCTAGTTTGCCGCTGCAACAGATTGGAGGATACTTCACAGCTCGGGCCAATACAGTTTTTCTTCTAAAGAAATTTTCTCCTTAAATACCTTTTATTGTAGCTTTAAGTTTTCTTTCCATTAATAGCTGTTATAGAATTTGTAGAACTAGTTTGTTGGCTACCTTTTATAAGCCTTTATATAGCTACTTTGGACATCATTTTATTAGGCCTTTAGCATCTCCCTTCCCTTTTTTCTGGTGTGCCTTTAGTAGTTTAAATCAGTAGATTAGAAGTGTTTATTAGGAATTTAGTAGTTTTAAAGCTTCACAAGAGTGTGTTGTTAGAAACTTTAATAATTAGTATTGTAGAGCCCATTTCGGCGTGACTTGGGAGTGCCTTCTGTGTGGAGTCTGCATGTCCTCCCCGTGGTTTGGTAGCATTCAAAAGACATGCGTGCGTAAATGGGCGTGCCTTCGTTGAAGGTTGGGCATTGAGCTGGCATCTTGGCGTTTCGTAAAAATCTACTGCCAATCATTAGTGCTGTGGCAACCCCTTACCGGGAAAAAGCAGAAAGACAAACAACAACATTGTAGAGCCCATTTTCATTTAGGGGCTACTTATTGTTTCAGTAGTTGTGTGTTGCTTAAGATATTTGAATAGTTGTGTGTTGCTTAAGATGTTATTATTGAAAGTTTGAACAGGCTTTTTCTTGTGTGCATTTATATTCTCATATGGCTGCCCAAGAGAACGAAAAACAACCCAAGTCTGGATTTAAAAAATGTCCAAAGTATGGACAGAAAATGTCTGTGACTGATGGTCATGTTAACTATGTTTACTGTGTGGGTGCTTTGCACTTACAAGAGAGTTGCTCCATCTGCCATTCTTTCAGTAGCTCCGTTCTACAGAAAAGAAAAAGAAAGTTGATTGACAGAGGGCTATTAAAGTCTTCTTTTCAAGAAGCTTTGGGCAATCATGATAAAACATCTAAATCCCCAAAATCTACCAAGTCTTTGAAATCATCATCCTTGGAGCATAGAGTTTTGGATCAGACGCCATCAAAAAAATTATCAACGTCTGCTCCACAGCTTTAGGAGCCACGCATCATAACCTTTCGGAGCCAGTCCCCAGTCCTGGAACCAGTCTCTGCAGTGTTAAAATCACCAATCTTGCAATCGGTGGCATCATCAATCCATTCATCTCGGTCCTTGATAAGTCTGTCTGATTTGGATGTGGATCATGTGGTGCAGAAGTTGTTACAGGCACCGGCATTTGCCAAATTATCAGTTCTGACCCAAGTGGTTTTGGAACAGACAGCTGTTCCTCCATCTACTACTTTTCCTCCTCCAAGCTGAACCTGTCCTTCAGAGCTGGAGGAGTTGGAGCCGATGATTGTGGAGCCTTCGGAGCTGACGCCTGATCCAGTGCCATTGGTGCCAACTACTCAGACTTCCTTGGTGCCTATCGAGGGGTCTGGAAGCCAACACTCACCAGTCGGGTCCATTGAGGACAGTCGGATTGATCTTTCAGCTCTGCCTTTACCTCTTGGGGCTTCGGCACAGATGAGTTCAGCTTCTACCTCTGGATCAGAGCCCACTGTTGCACTGCTGAGGGAATCATCTTCTTTGTACCCAGGGGTTCCTTCACATCAGAGCAGAGATGCCTTTAATGCCATGAGGAGAGTAATGTCCCCCATAACATCCACAATGTCAGGACCAACTACCTCCTCCCCTAAAGTGCCTGTGTCTACTTCTGCCTCACAGATCCTTGTGAAGCGTAGTGACCCTGAGCCTCAGGAAGCCCCCACTGATGAGGTTCCCAGGAAAATAATTTGCTAGAGGAAGCATCTAGACTCCCAGTAGGAATCTGTCACTTCAGACACTGACTTGGATGAGTCAGAAGGGTCCCCATGGTCCCCCTCAGAGGATATCTAATTTGCAGATATCTTGGAAATCCTAAAGCAGAGGGGTGGCAACCCTACTGAGGATGAGTGGGTCCTCCAGAAAGCTTTTGGATATCATCCCTCTACCTCTTGGGTGTCTCCCCCCTTTGAAGTGCTTATGGAGCTGGTCTCACAAAGGGCATGGGAGTTTCCGGACACCATGGAGCCTGTCCCTAGGAGGCCTAATAAATTTATTTCGTCTTCTCAGGATAAGACGTTTCTCATGAGGGAAGTGCCTGTTGATGCCATGGTGTTGGTGGCAGCAGCCACCAAAAAGGAGATGGTGGAAACTTTATCTGTCCATCCTCCTAACAGCGATTTTAGGATCATGGATAGATACTGGAAGCACATGTTCAGTTCAGCGACTTTTGCCATACAATCACTGAACTACTTCACACATTTCATGAGACTGCAAAGAGATCTCCTAAAAGAGCTTGGAGATATACTCTACAGGGTACAGTAGCTGAGGGAGTTGCAGACAAGGTTGCTTCCCAGCTTGCTACTCTTAATTCCATAGTAAACTCTTCCATGCGTGTGATATATGCAGCTGATGGAATAAGTAGGGCAGCGGGTACAGGAATTGCTCTTAGGAGACACTCCTGGATGCGCTTATGTTCCTTTGCAGAGCCCTTTAAGTCATCCTTTGTGAACACCCTTTTTGATGGCTCATCCCTTTTCCGGTCCAAAGTAAAGGAAACTCTTACCAGGTGTGAGCAGGAAGGAAAGACTGTCTGCCGTCAGAGTCTGTTTTTCCACCCCTTCTAGACCCTACCCCAAAGGTCAAAAGGGAGGAAAGATGTGGTTCCGAAAAGCCCAAGGAGCCTTTCAGGACACATGTGATGAACTCCCCCGCCAGAGGCAGAGGAGGGAGTAATAATGGAAGACACCACCCGGCGGCAGAGGGGGTCTGCAGAATCAGGGCGACAGAGATCAGTTCTTTGGGAAGCACTACCAACACTCCTGAAAGGAGACCCAACTGTCCAGCTCTGGAGGCAGTTGGGGGTTGCTTATCTTTGTACCCAGATGCCTGGCTAAAAATAAATGACAACTGGGTACAAAGCATAATATACAGAGGATAGTTTATTCCCTTTGCCACTCCACCTCCCTTGATAACAAAATCCCGGATGTTCCACCCAGTTACAGGGAACAAGCAACCGTAGAGGTCCAAAGGTTGCTAGAAAAAGAGTCATCCAACCAGTCCCCGCAGACCAAATAGGATCCAGAACTCAAGATTCCTTTTAGTTCCAAAAAAGACAGGGGACTGGAGACCTATTTTGGACCTCAACAGACTAAACAGATTTGTCAAGAAGGAGAAGTCCCGGATGGTCACGCTACAGTCGATCCTTCCCTTTTTAGGGAAATACAATTGGATGTGCTCAATAGATCTCCAGGATGCATACTACCACATAAAAATGGCCAGACAATCCCAGGATCATCTGTGTTTCCGGCTGGGAGCCAGTCACTACCAGTTTTGAGTGCTGCCCTTTGGTCTCACTACAGCCCCCAGAGTGTTCACCTAATGTATGGCAGTGGTCACGGCTCACCTGAGGTGTTTGGGATTCCAGGTGTTTCCATACTTAGACAATTGGCTCCTCACCGCCACCACCAGGCATCAGCTTATACAAGCCACGGACACCACGCTTATTCTTTTCAATCAACTGGGGATTACCACAAACTCAGAAAAATCTGCCTTGTCACCATCGCAACATATTGTGTTTATCGGAGCAGATTTGGACACCACCACCACCACTTTAAAACTTCCTTCAGAAAGGATATCGGTACTTCGATATCAAATTCTGAACCTCATATCCAGTGGCAAGGTGCCAGCCTCAGATGTGCTAAAATTGTTGGGGACGATGGCAGCTGCAATAATAGCAATTCCCTTGGGTCATATGCACATGCAGATTCTACAATGGCTCCTGTTCACGCAATGGTCCTATCAAGAGCTCTCAATGTCACATCTCATCATTCTAACAAACTCCTGCAAAAAGCATCTTTGGTGGTGGTTGACCTCTCTTCAAGTAATGATAGGTCGTCTTTTTTATTCTACCATCACCATTGGCCACTGTGACCATGGACGCTTCTCTGTTCGGGTGGGGGGGCACTTTCAGGGAAGAACAGCCCAAGCCACATGGACCGAACAAGAGACACATCTGCATATCAATGTCCTGGAGATGAGACCGGTACTCTGCATTGCAGTACTTTCAGGACTCTCCCTCTGGGGACAATTGCGATTCAGACGGACAACATGTCAGTGGTCTGGTATGTAAACAAACAAGGAGGAACCAGGTCCTATCCCCTTTGTTGAGAGGCCCTAAGTGTATGGCTGTGGGCTACCTCCACCCAGGGCTTTCTGATAGCAACTCACATCCTGGGGAAATCCAACGCGATAGCAGACAAACTGAGCAGGGCAATCTTGCTGCCTCACGAGTGGTCCCTCAAAGATGAAATAGCGGAAATAATATTCTGCAGATGGGGCCAGCCTTGCTGCGATCTCTCTGCATCCCCATGAACACAAAATGCAGAAGCTATTTTGCCCTAATCCCCCCTCCAGGAGATGCCCCAGGGGACACACTCATACACGATTGGCCTCCTTTATGCCTTCCCACCAATACCCCTGATACCAAAGGGTTACAGAAAGCGAAAGCCCTGGGAAGGACCATCATTCTTAAAGCCCCTCACTGGCCTTGTCAGATTTGGTTCCTCTTTCTTCGGCCTCATCTAATGGAAGAGCCTTGGATTCTAGACCCAGTTCCAGACCTCCTGATGCACTCGTTAGGGCCTCTTCATCCCTCCCTTCAGTCCCTGAAATTCACAGCTTGGCTGCTCCAATTCCCAACATAGCAAGGTTCCATAACCTCTCAGCTGAAACGCAACATATTTTGATATCTTCTCATAAATCATCTACTAGGAAATTATACCTCAGCAAATGGAAGAGATTTTCCATATGGGCTTCTCAAAATAACATTGACCCTCACCTAGCCCCTATTTCCTCCATACTAGAATTTTTGACTATGCTTTTCAACAAGGGAGCAGCGGCAGCCACCATTCATGTGCAGCTCGCTGCAATTTCTAATTTTCATCTTGGTACTGAAGGCTTTAATGTAATGTCACACAAGCTATCCAAAGCTTTTCTCAAGGGGACTTTCCACCTTAGACCACCCGTCAAATCTCCTTATACACCTTGGAATCTAAACTTTATGCTTTCATGCATCATTCTTCCACCATTTGAGCCAGCTTCTTCATGTGATTTGAAATTTTTGTCTTGGAAGACTGTCTTTTTAGTAGCCATCACATCTGCATGAAGAGTTTCAGAGCTGCAAGCCTTGTCTGTAAAACTCCCATATTTGACTTTTCATTCTGATGGAGTTTCACTACAAACAAATCCTTCATTCTTACTTAGTTTGTACTGAAGTTAACCTTAACTAAATCATAGATTTACCATTTTTTCCCCCAAACACACCAATAACTTGGCGTATATGCTGCACAAACTTGATGTTCACAGACAATTTCGATTTTACTTAGAAAGAACCAAAGAATTTAGAAGATCTGAACAACTTTGTTTCCTCTTCAGACTCCAGAAAAGGTAGACCTGTGGCAAAAACCACTCTATCGGAATGGTTATCTGATTGCATCACCTTCACTTACTCAGCTGCCAATATACCTCAACACAAAATAAAGGCTGATTGATCCAGAGCTGTTTCCACATCTTCAGGCTTTACTGCCAGGCTACCAATAGGTAGTATTTGTGCAGCAGCGACTTGGTCAATGCCTCATACTTTTATCACTCATTACAAAGTTGATAGGGCCTCCAGGGACAGGGCTTTCTTTGGTTCCACTGTCCTGAGAAACATACTCCCGTGAGCCACCCTGAGAAAGATGGTGCTTGGGATGCTACCCATCTGTAAGAATGAACAGCGAAATAGAACAACTTCACATAAAGACGTTATGTACTCACCATAACATTCCATGTGAGTTGTTCATCTTGCCTTCATTCTTACTTCCCACCCTGCAACCCCTCCAGGCTTTTTCGAGGACCTTGGCCAGCCTGAATACCAGAGGCTTTATATTTTTGTGTCGGCTGCTGTTGCTTCAGGACTGACGTCAGATCGTTAGTAGTATAAAGTAAGGTGGCCGATGCCATTGCATCAGTCTTTCTTGCCGAGGAGCCCAAAGCAGAAGCAGTTTGCATGAGTGCCAGTCAGCTGCTACCTAAGTTTCAACTTCTGAATTGAAGCTGAAGTCTTCTAACCGATGTCAGAAAAAGTTAACAATTGTCTTGCCTGTGGAAAGCAAATACCACACCGAGACTTTTATTCTTACTGCATTACTTGCTTAGGCCCAGACCACGATGTCCCTCGCTGTCACTTTTGTGCTTTGTTCAACGCCAGAACCATATGTCGTCAGGCCCTTATTGTAGCTAGATATTTTCACTCACAGTCCTTGAATCCTGATATGGCTTTGGTAAGCCATCCGACAGCAGATCTTCTGAAAAAACATAAGGATAAAGACAGACCGCACAGGTCCAAACCTACTGAGACACTTCTGTTAAGCTACTCATCAGTTCTCCAGTCCTCAGTGAGGTGCTGTCACTTCTGTGGATTCACAGGCCGATACTGAGACCCTTTTGGAGTCCAGTAAACTGCAAAACTCTTCTTCGACTAAGGATCCTGTGGTTGTCTCTTCCTTGGATGGGTCCGGAGCTGCAGAGCAGACACTGGCTTCCAAGGAAGTACTTCACACTACTGATTCTTGACAAATGACTTTGTGTGTGTCTACCGTTCTTTCGAAAACTACCAAGTTTCTAAGGCCCAGGGTATGAACCACGCCCAAGAAACTGATGCCCCAATCTCAGGCACCTGCTCCCTTGCCTTAGTCTCAAATGCTTAAAATGACGGAAGACCTTATAATGCTGATCAGGGGAAGCCAAGCTACCCCTTCCAAAAGAAAAAGAGATCTGTCCCCAGTAGTTTTATCTGAACAGGAGTCTGATGACTCTGATGCATCTGAATATGAAGACATGCACCCCCTCTCTGCTTATAAAGATTCTGATGCAGAGGAATCCATTCCTTCAGCCTCTCCACCCGAGGACTTTTCCTTTGGGGAAACCCTTTATACTTTAAGGGAGCATTTCCAATGGGAATGTCAGGACTACCCTCAGTCTAAAAAGAGACTCCGAGAATTCTTAGACCTTCCACAGCACAGAACCCTCGCCATTCCCCATGTCCTGGATGTTTTGGATGATGTTTTCATGAAATCTAGTTTCACTTCTGACACCCTCCCTCCTGCTCCCAGACAACCGGACAGGTATTACAGAGTCCCTGACTTGCACAAATTTATTTTCAAAAATCCTACTGATGACCGTGAGGTTATTTCTCAAGGGCCTAAAGGAATTAAAGAAACTTCTGCTAAGAATCCCACCCCCTCAGATAGGGATTCCCGAGCACTAGACAGATGGGGTAAAAAAGTATACACCTCTGCTACTCTTGCTATCAGAGCACTAAATTATCAGTTCCATATGCTAAAATTTCAGCAACATACCATGGAACTTCTCAAACAAAAAATATCCTTTCTTGCTTGTGCAGAAAATAGAGTTACAAGAGTTAATGCTTTCTGCAAGTCAAGTAACTAAGCACACCTTACACTGTGGTTTTGATGCCCTAGAAGCTTCTTGCAGGGCAGCAGTCACCGTCTCTGTCCTTAGAAGGCATGTTTAGCTTAAGGAACAACCCTTGCCAGACCATGTCAAATCTAAATTATTGGATGCACCCTTGCCCAAAGACAACTTATTTGGCACCAAGGCAGAGGAGGTCTTAAAAAAAATGGAACAAAAAGCTAAATCTATGCAGACAGTTAAGGATTTCCTACAGGTGCAGCCACTCAGGTTCAGTAGGCATTGCTCCTCCAAACACTGGTCCTTTCTTGCCCCCACCAGGTCAGGTCAGCACAGACCCTGGGGAAGCAGACCCCCCCAGACAGCAGCCACAGGCAATGCAGAGATCAAAGCAATGGAGTTCCTCCACTTCAAAACCAGGGAGTGCAAAGCCACGCACTCATGGTAAGAATTCACAATGACTCTCCTCCACCACCCCCTCCCTCCCTCTGCCCACCTGCACTTGCCCGTAGCAGGAAAACTCTCCTTCCATGCAAGCACCTGGGCCACCATTACCAACGACCACTGGGTCCTCAACATAGTGTCCCAGGGATACAAACTGTCTTTCCACACTCTACCAACCTCAAAAGGGTTCCAAGATCTTCCTCCAAACCAATGGGCAGAGGCAAAAAAGCAAGTCATTTCCCTGCTCTCCATGAGGGCAATAGACCATGTTCCTGCAGAACAGATAGGCCAAGGTTTCTATTCCAGACTTTTTCTGGTACCCAGAAAAGAGGGCACCTGGCACCCCATCCTCAGTCTATCCATTCTAAACATCTTCCTGGTGATACCAAAATTCAAAATGTTCACCCTCCAGCAACTACTTCCTATGCTCTCCAAGAATGCTTGGCTAGCCATCCTAGACCTAAAAGAGGCCTACCTCCACATTCCTATCAAGGAATCATGCAGGAAATATCTATGTTTCAGGGCAGGATCTTCACTTTCAGTTCTCTGTGCTTCCCTTTGGCTTATCTACTGCACCCAGAGTTTTCAGAAAATGTCTGGCTCCTGCCACTGTCTTTTGCAGACAAAGAAATATACACATTTACCCATACTTTAATGACTGCTTAATTCAGGCAGACAGTCAGGAAAAGCTGATCAAGCACCTGGCCTTTGTAAAATCCCTACTGACCTCCCTAGGGAACACTAGCAATGAAAAGAAATCCAAACTAGTACCCACCCAAAGAATTATATTCCTGGGAGCAAGCCTGGACACAGCATCCCAGATGGCATTCCTTACACCAGAAAAGCAAACTTACCTGACAGCATACTTCTCTCAACTAGCCACCAGACCACAGTTATCCGCAAGGAAAATCCTGCAAGCTCTGGGGTTCATGGCATCTTGTATTCTACTCATTCCATATGCCAGACTGCATATGAGGAAACTTCACTGGTACCTAAAAAGCCTTTGATGTCAACATTCTCAGAACCTGGATCTCTTATACCGATGATACATTGCCTAAGGAAATATTTTCTTTGGCGGGCAGCAGCATGCTCCCACAACAAGGGAGTACCTTTCTCACTACCCTCACCACCCAGACCCTCACCACATATGCATCATACTATGCCTGGGGTGCACACCTGGATGGCAGGTGCATACAGGGCCACTGGAGCCCACAGCAAATTCATCTGCACATCAACCAAAAAGAGATGTTAGCTGTCCAGCATGCATTGACAGCTTTTGGGCTCCTTCTTTCCCCAGGGGCTCTCCTGACCAAAACAGACAACACCACTGTGATGTATATCAAAAAGCAGGGAGGGACTCACTCCTACCCTCTATGCAGGCTGGCCATGACCCTTTGGTACACAGCCTCAGCCATGCACAATTCCTGCCAGGCTCTCTAAATTCCTTGGCAGACAACTTAAGCAGAAATCTTCTGGACCCACATGTGTGGCAGCTAGACCAAAGAACCTTTGCCCTAATAAAGAAATGGAGCACCCCGAAGGTCGACCTCTTTGCTTCCCACTCCAACCATCAGCTCAGCAAGTTCTGCACCAGGAAGCCTCACTGAAGGGCCTGGAAAGTGGATGCCCTTTCCTTCCCCTGGGTCAACCTCTTGGTCTGTGCATTTCCCCCACTACCTCTCATTACCATTGTACTGCTCAAAATAAGGGAGGAAAAACCAAGAACAATTCTGATTGCTCCAGACTGGTCTCCCCACCACTGGTACCCACTGCTGTGCAGCCTATCCCCACTGCCACCATGGCATCTCCCTCAGACCCCAACCCTTCTGACCCAGAGGGAAGGAGAATTCATGCATCCCCAATTGCATATCCTCAGTTTGGCAGCCTGGCATATTCCCTGACCACTGATCAATCTGCCAATCTCAGTAAACAGGTTCTACATGTTATACATGAGGCTAGATGCCCTAGCACTAGAAAGTCTTATGCTGACAAATGGAAAAGGTTCTGCACCTGGATTCAGGCTAAAGGAGCCGATACGGCACAGCCCTCCCTACCTCTCATCCTAGATTACCTAGCTGACCTGCTACACAGTGGTCTCTCTTTTTCCTCTATTAATATTCATGCCTCTGCTATCTCTGCTCATTTCAACACTGAGCACCCACTTTTCTCACATCCTCTGATCAAACAGTTCCTAAGAGGGGCTAGCAACTTGAGGCCACCCAGAAGAGTACCTACCCCAGCTTGGGCCCTAAACTTTATGTTGGAAAACCTCACCCTTTGAACCAGCATCTTCAGCAGAGTTAAAGTTTCTCTTCTGGAAGACAGCCTTGCTTCTGGCCATCACTTCAGCCAGAAGAGTATCCGAGCTACAAGCACTCATGGCTGTAGAACCCTTAATTATCTTACATGCTGACAGGGTGTCCCTAAGGACTAACCAATCATTCATGCCCAAAGTGGTGTCCAGTGTGGCTCTCAACCAATCCATTCATTTGCCCACCTTTTTCCTTAACCCACAAAACAAGATGGAAAGGATCCTGCACTCTCTAGATGTCCACAGACAGCTCAGATTCTATCTAGACAGGACTAAATCATTCAGAAAGACTGATCAATTGCTAGTCAGCTTTTCTGGGGGGCAGAATGGACATTCTAGAGGCTGCCACGTGGACATCTGTTCACACCTTCACTAAGCATTGCTACCTGCCTATCCTCTCCAAATCCAGGGCAGGGTTTGCTACTGCAGTCTTGCAGGGCATCCTAGTCAGCCCCTAGTCTCCTTGACTGCCTTCACCCTTTTCCTCAGCATTGGGAATCAACCCAAATGTGATGACTGCAACAGTGAAACATGAAGAACATAGTACAGTTGTGTACACTTACCATAAATGTAGATGTCCGAGTGTATTCACTGTTGCAGTCCTGGTTTCCCTCCCTCCATCCCCCTTTTATTCTCTCTCTCTCTCCTTACAAGGAACGTTTTGGTATTTACTTTCTACTGGTGGGGTTCTTCCGCCATATCCTGGCTCCCACTTGGGGGCTCCTGATAGTGCAAGAAAAACTGATGTAATGGCGTCAGCTGCCTTACTTTATACTACTGACAACCTGACACCAGTCCTGAAGTGACAGCAGCCGATGCAGAATTACTAAGCCTCTGGTACTCGGACCAGCCGAGGGCTACCCTGGCAGGTATAACCCAAATGTGATGACTGCAACAGTGAATACACTCTGACATCTACATTTATGGTAAGTGTACACAACTGTACTTTTCCTTACCTAAAAAAGTGATAGAATGGCATATGGTATTGCTAGAGGCAGCAAACAAGATCTAAGGTAACACAAGGTGCATCATGAGATAGGGACTTGCCCTCGAGTTGTCTGAAGACCTCAGGCTTTGTAGTTGGCTGACTCAGAGCCGAGGATCTGCTCCAAACCCATCTGTAAGAATGAAGGCAAGATGAACAACTGACATGGAACGGATTTTCCAAGATGGCCGCCGACTAGTCTAGTCCTTACTCTCTGAGCTCCTCACAGCTATTTAACTTTTGGGTTTTTTTTACAACTTTACATCAACCTTTTTCCTCAAATTTTTATACTAAAAGATTTTATAAATCTTTTTCTACGCATTTGGATTATTTTTTCTTCTGGAATTATTATCCTGGGATTTATTTTACCTCAGAACATTCTTGGTCTCTCTGCTGCTGGGACTCCTACTGCTCCAGTCTGTTCCTGGTTCCTGGTATCCTGCTAAATGCATTCCATTTCTGGGCATGGCTACAAAATCTGACTCCATGGAGACTCAGCCTACAAAGGCCAAATATACTTCAATGCTCTCTCCTGAAAAAGATTCAGGTTCAAAAGACTGAAATCATCTAGACAACCTACAGAAACTTTTAATGTAAGTAATAAAGATTTAAATGGCTCAAATTTCCTTTTAGAAGAACTAAAAATAGCATTAAAACCAATCCAAAGTGCTATACAAAACTTTTCAGAACAGTTTACAGACTTTAGTAAATCTTTAAAGCAAATAAACAATAGTATTGTTACTATTGAAAATAAAATCTTAGCTTTGGAGGTTAAAACAGACTTATTGGAAAGTGACTTTAAATCTAGAGATAAAACTGTTTCAGATTTACAAGCTAAAATATTGGATCTGGAAGCCAGGAGTCGAAGAAATAACATCATTATTCGTGGTTTACCTGAATCTTATGACAATAAAAACTTGTTATCTGTGACTAAAAATATCTTTGAAACACTGTTAAATTGTGAAGCTTCTTCAAAATCTATAATTGTAGAGAGAGCACACAGAGCACTGCGTACAAAGCAAGATTCTTCCACACCAAGGTTAATTTATACTAAGTTACTAAACTTTCAAGACACTTTCCAGATCCTAGAAACTGCTAAAACAAAGAAATAATTCATATGGAAGTCTCACAAACTATCATTTTCCCAAGATCTTCCTGCACAGATCAAATTAAATAGACAAAAACTAGCTCCCTATTGTGCTGACTTGATAAAAAGAGGGATTAGATTTCGAATGGCATATCCTAATACCTTGTCTTTCACAGCTAATGACAAAAGATTTGTATGTTCAGATCCTAAAGATGCAAAAGACATTTTTCTTAAAACATTTAAAAGCTTCCTGACACTGTATCTTAATATTCTACTGTTAAAGAACTACAATAAGGTTTGATCTTTTCTTTTCTTTAATCTGACAGTATTTGTGTTACATGATTTGTAATTCTGGTGTGACATAATTATATTACCTTAAGAACTTGTCATGTAATTTACACATGATGGATTTGGTGTGACAGTGTGCAGTGACAGGATATATGCTTGTTAGATTTGTGTGGATTAATAGAAGCATTTAAATTCCTGTATTTACTTTTTTTCTTTCTCTCACATATGCTTGCTGTGTAAATAGATAATATGTTAATTTTACTACAAGCTTTGGAGTTACAGCCTTCTGTGTAAGCTAAATGATTTTTGGAGGGAAAAACATTCCATCTCAACATTCTAGCAAGAAAATCTTCCCCTCAGAGTTCCAGCTGATGCTCTGCATGAACATGCGCACACTACAGTCTCTCTGAGATGGATGGTGATGTCATAATTTGTGAGGAAAGAAGGACAGTTTCAAATACACAAGTCTGCTTGTTTTCAACAAGTATTCAATAGCACTAACTTTTTAATAGATCTGGCTATTTAGTGTTTTCTCTTCATAAATGAAGGTTGCTTTTTAAATTTAAACAGATTCATGTCACATAATATATTCAGTGTCTTTTAGTGTGTCTGCATGACTTCAAAGCAAGCTGCTACTTTCATAAAGCAGAGTGAAAATGTTTCTGGAAACAAATGAACAGGTTAGTTTTATATATTAAAATTCTAAAGGATGTGTAAAGAAATGAACATATTTTCCTATTCAGAATATTTTTTCATACAATATTTTATATTATACTGAAGTGTTTAATTTGACAAATGTTACAAAGTATACCTGTTCATATGAAAGTTTCATGTTCTTTCTATTCTCTGCTCTCTCTCTTCTCAGAGGCTGGATGTGATATTTATGATTAGTAGTTTATGTTTAAGAAAGCCTTTACTTATTTGAAAGGTTTGAAATAACTATCTTTAATATGATTAGCTGAATCTACATGTATATATTTAAGCCCTTAGATTTACTGCATTTAGCTTGCTTATTTCTGTTTTAATTAGATGTTCAAAATGTTTACTTTAAAAGCCTTGTCTTTTCATGCTGTTTTGTTATGTTACATCTATAGCTTAGAAGAATAGTATGGCTACATAACCTAACAGAGTCATTAGTAAAATATTCAAAAAGTAGATTTAAAATTATATGTATGCACATTGTTGTACATTCAGTCCAATATATATGATGCTGTTTAAGTTACTATTTAATAATATAATTATACTTTATTCATGTATATTAACTAGTGTTAAAACCTTACAGCTTATAATACTTCATTTTGAATAGTTCCTGTACTATTATTATCTAGTTAATAGATGCATCTCCAGACTGAATTGTTTTTCATTTTGAGATATGGTTGCTTGGTAGTTGTTTTTGCTTTATTTGAACTATAACTAAATACTCATTCTACAGGTATTAGTGCTTTTATCATACTAATGGTCATGTTGATTAATGAAATTATCACTAAAGTACTAAAGAAGGTTCAGTAGATAGTGCATGACTATTATCTTTAGTTCAGTAATGCTATGCTTATTTACTTATATTATAATGTTACCAGTTGGTTTTGTTATACTTATATATGTTATCTTACATATCTTTCAGTTTTAATTGTATTACTTCTCATGATAGAGTGTTCTAGTTAAGCAGAGTGTGATTTATTTATTATTTACTTGTTTCTCTTTCTCTTGAAATACTTGAGGAAATACATTTAATCACTATAAATTTCAATTTAAGGATAGGAGCTTTAGATTAGTATTAGAAGTAGGGATTAAGCATGTTGGATGTCTTGAAATTAGTTAATTTTGTATATACTTTTAGTAGTATTACTCGGACTTTATGTTATGTTAGGCTTCCTTTGAGTAATTTGTATTCTAACTTGAGGTTATTATTATCTATAATTACAATGTTTTTTTCATGTTCTTCTGCTCTTCCTTTATCACAGGGGGATTGGTGGGTAGGCACTAGGGTTAGGATAAAGGTTATTATTATACATTTCATGGTTCTTAAAAAACCTTTTTTCTTTTTTTTTCAACAAATGTTATTTGATGACTTGCTTGAATACTTAAAGACTGTTTTTTCTTTTATTTTTTTTCTTCTTCTTTTTAATGTTGTGTTGGATTTGCACCTTGAGTTCACTTTTATAGCATCAATAATGATTATACTTGTAGAATATGCCTGTTGACATAATTTTAGATTCTTGGAATGTTAGAGGCATTCAAGATAAAGCGAAAAAGTCACTATTATTTCATATGATCTTTAAATCACAGGCTAACATTTGTTTTATTCAAGAGACCCATATTTCACGTATTGATTGGAATAAAGAGTTAAAAAAAAAATGGATCAAAAAGATTATAGCTTCAGGTGACTCATCTAACTCCAGAGGTGTAGCTATAATCATTAAACAAAAATTCATTGGGAATATTATTGATGAGAAATTTGATGATGAGGGGAGGTGGTGCTTATTTACCGCTTCTATTGCTGGTTTGGACAAACCCTTATTAATTTTAAATCTATATGGCCCATGTAATTCACAACATTTGTTCATTTTAAAAATTTACAATATTCTTGCATCCTATAAGGATCATCATATTATAGTGGGTGGTGACTGGAATGCAGTTATAAACCCTGTAATTGATCGTTCCCGCTCCACTGTCACCTATAATCTTCAGTCTACTCTGGCTATAAATGATTTGATGACAGAATATAATTTAATAGATCCCCTCCGCACTGTTAAAAATATAAACAAGAATGATATATATACTTATTATTCTAAGTGCTATCATTCGTGGTCCAGATTAGACTTCTTTCTAATTTCAGATTATATTTCAAAATATATTGTGGACTTTACTACAGAACCCAGATTCTTTTCGGATCACTCAAGAATTTCACTAAAATTGAACATAAAACCCAATATCAAAAATAAAACTATGTTTAATAAGTGGACCTTAAATAATAACTTATTGTCAAATGAAGATATTTGCAAACAAGCTTCAGAAATCCTAAATGAAATGGTGAATAGTCTTGAATCATCAGACATTCCTTATGACATACAATGGGCTGCATGTAAAGCAAGATTAAGAGGTTTATTTATTAGTAAAGCTGCTTTTTTCAAAACAATACTTTAAGAAAGAGG
This sequence comes from Protopterus annectens, assembly GCF_019279795.1. Lineage (NCBI taxonomy): Eukaryota > Metazoa > Chordata > Ceratodontiformes > Protopteridae > Protopterus > Protopterus annectens. Next base: position 337,294,369 of record NC_056729.1, on the reverse strand, counting down.
AATTCTTAAAATCAATAATTTCTTCGTTGGAAAATCATCTTAGTCTGAACTATGATGCTACTCTAGAAAAACAAATTTTTGATTGTCAGAAAGATTTAATTCTGCTTCACCAAAATAACCTCTCCTTAGCTGAACAAAAGCTACTTGCTTCATATTCAGAGTGGGCCCAGGTTCCATCTAAATTGTTAGCGAGAATTATTAAAGTTAACTTCAGAAATCCAAATATTACATCTTTATCTTATAATAACAGATTATATAATACTGATGAAGAGATTATTCAACTTTTCACCTCTCTTTACACTGAGTTATATTCAGGTTCTTCTAATTCTGTTAAAGATAATCACTCAAAACTCTGTTTAGACTCTTTGCAGTTCCCTAAACTTAATGATAATCAGCAAAACTACTTTCTACCCCTATATCGGTACAAGAAATCTCGGATTCAATAGATAATCTTAAATTGGGTAAATCTCCGGGACCTGATGGTTTTACTCCAGAATTTTTCAAAACTTTCAAATTGGTAGTTCTTCCCTTTCTATTTAAAGTTTACAATCATATAAGAGTTAATGATATCTCAGATATTCATTGGAACACATCCAAAACCATTCTAATTCTAAAAAATAATAAAGATAAATCTGACCCAGTAAATTATAGACCCATTTCTTTAATTAACGTGGATATTAAGATTCTGTCATCTATTCTGGCTAACAGATTGAAATGGATTTTACCCTCAATTATCTCGTCAGATCAATCAGGTTTTATGTCTCAGATACATGCTTGGGATAATACTCTATCTTTAGAGACTATACTTCATCTCATTAAGAAAAATCCAAACCCTATATATGCTTTGATTATAGATGCATCAAATGCCTTTGACAGAGTATGTTGGAACTTTCTATTTCAAACTATGTTATGTTTTAATATTCCCTTATTCTTTATAAATTTTTAAAAGTTTTATACAAGAATATGTTTACTAGACTATACATTAATGGTCAATTTTCTGCTCGATAAAGATCACTAAAGGAACAAGACAGGGTTGTCCATTGTCCCCTTTTCTTTTCAACATTTACTTAGAACCTTTGCTATTGTTTATTACTCAAAATACTTTTCATAACATCCCTAGAATTCTTAATACTAATATTAATTTCTCTGCTTTTGGTGATGATTTAGTAATCTACTTTCAAACTCCATTATCTGATTACAGAAAGATAATGAATTCTATTGATTATTTTTCTTTGGTTTCCAACTATCTTTTAAATTCTACAAAAACTCATATTTTTCCCTTAAATCATTTAGCACACAAATCTTTTTTGTTTCCAGACAATCATTTTCAGTTTACTTATAATATAAAATATTTAGGAATCAATTTAGAACACAATAATAAATCTTCCTTTCAAAATAATATTAATAAATTATGGAACTCTGTATTGTCTGATATGGACAGATGGAAGCATCTAAACCTTTCATTTCTTTCAAGGGTGGCCATTATTAAAATGAATATTCTGCCTAAATTTCTTTACCAATTCTCATCATCTGATCAGATAATTTCAAAAAATTTTTTTGAGTCTGTAAATAAAGCTTTGGCAAAATTTATATGGTTCCCTAAATCTGTTAGAATTTCCTATTCTAGATTGGCATTTTCGAAGGACAAGGGAGGTTTGGGTTTACCTAATCTTTATCTCTATTATTTGATTGTCTCATCCAATAAACTTCATACTATCTCTAAATTCAATAACACTTCTTATCCAAATCACTCTTTATGGATAAAATTATGGTATAATTATGTCATTTCTAATAATTTAAATCCTGAAGCTATTCCCTTTATCTATCTGGATAGTTTATTTATTAAAAATATATCTACAGTATTTAAACAAAAGATTAGAGATTTCCAAACCTTACTCAAAATGTGTAAACTAGAAAAGATCTCGCACCATGTTCAGCCAATTCATCTAAACCCAAATATATTATTGGACAATAAACTTTTGAACTTAACAAACTATCCTTTAATTAAAAATCTAAAAGTAGGAGATGTTTTGAAATATCTTGACTTGCCTTTATCTGACTGGCGTAAGTTATTGAAGGTAAACTGGAATTACTCACCAATTCTTACACAACTAAGAGCAATAATTAAAAACAAATTTGTATCTCTGGTCCCCATAGACTCACAATTGAAAAACCTTAACACGATTATTAAAATACTTTCATCATCTGATAAAATGCTCTCAAACTCATATAAATTAATTAATTCTTTAATGATGGACCACAACTGTCTTTTATCTAATGTTTGGTTGAATTATAATTCCCAATTGTCAGAATCTCAGAAAGTCCTGGCTATTAGACACACTAAGGAATTTATCCCTTTTAAAAATTAGCATACACACAATTAATGATTAATAATGATGCCTACTTTACCCCAATCAAATTAAACAAATTTAACCCAAATAAGTCCCCTTCGTGTTCATGCTGTTCTCATCCCCAAGCAGACCTCCTTCATATTCTATGGTATTGTCATTTTTCTCACAGATTGTGGACATCTTTGAAAGTCAGACTGCAGAAAATGGGATATCAAAAATCCACGTTGACATGGGAATTTGCTATTCTGCATATTCCATTGATTCATCTTTCAAAAGTTGATATTCATGTTATCATTTTTATTTGCTCATTACTAAAACTTTATATAATACAAAATTGGATTGATCGTTCTAAATTAAAATGGGTTACTTTCCAGAAAATGGCTTTTAAATTTATTGATGCTCAAAGATACTTAGGTGGAAGTCCAAAAAAAAAAAGCTATTAGAAAGGTTGTGTTAGAAAAGGTTCTAAACATATTAAATAGTTAATGTTAAATATTTTTTTTTTCCCTCAGGTTGCCTAACTTGTATATAGTGTACATATGGTGTATGTTTTATTTCTAAATAACTTATCAAAATCTCATGAAGGTTGTTATCACTAGATGAATTGTTATATGTTCATTTATGCCTTCTTGTTATGTATAATCTTTTAATTGTCTTGCTAACTCATATAATTAATAAAAAAATTTTTGAGAAAAAAAAAAAAAAAAAAAAAAACAACTGACATGGAACATTATGGTAAGTACATAACTTCTTTTTATAACGTGTTCATGTCTATAATGGCTAAAAGAATGGCAAAAGTAATGGTAAAACTGTAGATCTGGATCAATGTGGTTTGTGGAGGGGAGACAAATATCTGACAACATTAACAGAACATTGATGATCCAGAGGGAAGTAGAATGTAAGAAAATACTGTTGGTGGTGGGTCTTGATGCAGAGAAAGCATTTGACAGAGTGAACTGGGACTTTATGAGCAGAGCAATGGAAGCATTTGTATTTCCTGAAAAAAATTGTTAGGTTGATTAGGAGAATATATGATGGATCGGAGGCGAAACTTACAGTGGGGTCCTCTCTGATACTTTCTGCTTGAGCAGAGGGATCAGACAGGGGTGTCCTCTTTCCCCTTTATTATTTGCATTATATTAAAACCATTGGCAAAGAAAATAAGTGCCTCAGAAATTCAAGGATATAATTGGTATGGTAGTCAAGAAAAGCTAGCTTTATTTGCAGATGATATTTCATACCTGACAAAACCAGAAAAAGACATTACAGTATTGTGGAACAATTTGAGACCATTTCAGATATTTTTGGGATGCAAAATTAATGAAACTAAAACAAAGGCAATAGTGGTAAATCATGTACCCACACATGAACTGGTTCAGGAATACCCATATTTATGGGGACATGATAAAATGAAATATTTTGGAGTATGGAATAAAAATTATTTTAGTGTGGCAGCTAAGGATATGTGGGAAGAGACTAAAAAGATAATGCAAAAACTGAGAAAAAAGGAAACTTTGTTATATGGATAGTAAGATGCAAGCAGTTAAAATGATTTAGTCACGTTAGTTTTGTTCACAGGTCAGACTTATTTTTATCAACCAGAGGAGAAGTTGTGGGTACAATTAATAAAGAGCTAAAGGACTTTATTTGGGAGGGGAGGAAGGCAAGAGTCAAATGGGATAAACTGATTCTTCCAGTAGAACAGGGCATTTTGGGATTACTCAATCTGAAGAGGTATTTCAGAGCTGCACAGTTAAGACACCCATACATAGCACAAGCAGAAACCTATAATTCAATGTGGAAAGGAATGATGATGAAATGTGGGGGAAGCTCAAGAAACAAGGAGAGACTGTGATTTTGGATGCAGGCCTTTAAGGAGAGTAACAGTAATCATGCAGAATATTATAGTCATAAAGTAGCAGAATGTATTCTAAGAATTTAGCCAACACAGGAATGGAGATAGGAGATTATGCCTGTAGGAATGACAGCAATTAGAGATGCAGACAGTAGGCAAGAGGGGGCTAGAAATTATTGGAGAAAATTGGAAAAGGAGCCAAGGTATTGGGAGCAAATAACTAGAGAGGGAAAGATGGTGGAATGGGAAGAGGCCAGGAATTTATTTGGACTGCAGGTTAGAGATTACCTTCCCTATCAGGGATTGATATATAGGCAAAGAGATAGGGGGGTCCTAACTGTAAGACCAGCACTGGTACAGTTTTTAATAGAATCTAGAACAGAAGCTGCCATTAAAAAAAGAATAATTAGTAAAGTGTATAAAATATTGCATGATAACAATCAGTCAGAGGATGTTAGTAAGAATTGGGAAGAGACATTGGATAAGCAATTCACAAAGAAACAATGGGAGGATATATGTATGTCTCCCAAATATGCAACAAATCTAGAAGATTTAGGATTTTTGCCTGGAAATGGTTACATAGATGTTTTTATACCCCAAGTAGACTCCAGAGAATTTTTCCTCAGGCAGACAGTAAGTGTTGGAGGTGTGAAGGGGAAGAAAGGTAATTGGGAACATATTTTCTGGGAACACGGTGAGTTGGCAGACTTTAAGGATTCCCTGCAGGATGCACTGTCAGATATGTTGGGTGGGCAGATTGGTCTGATGAGGGAGATGATTCTTCTGAGGTATGATACAGAATCGGAATTGTCTAGACATGGTAAGGCCTTGCTGTGTGTAATAGTGGTGGCTGCCAAAAAAGCAATTACTAGAAAATGGAAATCAAAATCTAAACCAACTATACTAGAAGTAGTGAATATAGTAACATAGATAAAACAATTGGAATTGAGATATTTAGAAAAAGGTAGGACCAAACTATGTAGGGAAAAAATGGGAATTATGAGAACAATACATACAAGGGACAAATGAGGTCTAAAAGGCAGCAGGGCTTAATGAGCTATGTAATGTCTGAGTGAGAAAGATTGGGTAGATTATAAGTGCTGTATAATGCTTGAAACTGGGAATGTGTCAGTATGGTTTGTGATGTAAAATGCTTACAACTAGGATTGTGTCAGTGTGGTTTGTTTTCATTTATATAAATGTATGATTGCCTATGTAGTAAGTGATGGTTTAATAAAGATGTTTCTTGTTTAAAAAAAAAGGGCAGGAATTGAATAATTTATGTTATCTTGCTCAGCTTATATGATGTATAGCAATATATGTGAAGTATAATCGTTATGTTGATATAGTTTGATTACTTTTATATTAATGTAAATTTGCCTATGTCACAAGTGATAATTCAATAAAAGTGTTTGAAAAGAAAAGAAAAAAAAACACAGACAGAGCACCAGCCCTATACCAGTTTAAGCTGAGGTTATGAGAACACTGCTTAAGCCTCCCAGACCAAGGGCTAAGAAACTTCAGCCATTGTTTTACGGAACAAATTTACCTATCTTCTTCATGCCTGTAATAATCATAAGTGTAAAGACCAAGTCCTTAAGATCCCTGAGACTTCATCCACCCATACTAATGTTTTAGTAATGAGTGACTATTTCCCCCCCCCCCTTTGTTGACTCTCTTGTAAAGCATACAACCACCACCATCATTAGACTAGGTAAGAATAGGGTGACAGTTATCTTTCTGGAGCCGGGATCTGTGATGCAACAAGGCCTGTCAGATCTATCCATCCTGGCAAGTACAAATAAGACCTTTGGAGCCCTACCCAGAGGGAAAATTCAAAAGGATATGATTGAACTTACTATGCATGTGTCCAAGTCAGGAAAGACACTGGTCTTGAGCTGAATTTTACAAGTTAAACAAGAATAATGTCAGAATTCATAAGCAAACATTATTGTCATTAATAATTGGCTATATAACTGGTGCCATATTACGGTGAACCTGTATGTGTCACCTTGGGTGGAGATGGCTGTCGAGCCTTTTTGCTTTCCCAAGTATGGTCTGCACCTCTCTCTTAACTATAGCTTTCACTTCCTTGCTAAAGCCTTTACTGCCCCATCATGCATTTTTTAAGCAGAGTTCATCTGCTGAACATTTCAACCTAGTAATCTAATTTGGAATACATTAAAATGCCTCTTCTCAAGGCCAGGAGTCTAAACAAAAGCATGCCTGAACTTGAGGCTATCCAGCAACTTGAACACTTTTTATATATGTATAGTTACAAAGACACAGTTTCAAAGTAACAAAAATACTTCCTGTACTCTTGGATTTTGTGACTATCATATTATTCATCGTTAGAGCACTGTTACAGTAATCTAAGCTATATGAAATCTATCCTGCCAAGGATCAGAATCTGGCCATTATCCAAAGCTGTTGGGCACCTTCCACAACCCATATGTCTGAAGAGGTACAAGGTTGTACCGTTATAGAAGGAGACATACAAGTGCCAAATTTCAGAACTTGATTGCCATTAAAGAAACCTGATAGACTTAATTTTTGCTCTGTCTTCAGTGGTTCAGTAGTATGCTAGTTTGAGATTAAGCAGATAATTACCTCACTGGCGGCTTTTCTTTCATGTTTCTGTGAAAGTTATTGTTTTTGCTCATGTCTGAGTGAGTGTCTTTGTGGATGTGAAGTACCCTGTAGAGATTCCCACATAGCTTGAGTTTTTTGCTACAGAGAGGAATACATCATCTGGTTGTTATTTACACATTTATAGTTTAAACTTAAAACCATAAGGAGTCAACTTAGTTCCCTCAAAGTATACATAGTAAACCAGCAGATAACGACCTTATTCAGCCTTCTGTAGATTATAGCGATGGCACCTTGTACATTGTCCTAGTTACCAAAAGAAAGAAAAAAACTGAGAGGGGGTTGTGGCAATGCCTTCTTCTGCTCCAGTCTTCCCCAGTCCTGTATGAATAACTCTGCTGTGACCATGTCAGAGCCTTCAGACCATTCATCTGCTTCTCCTGACCCCTCCGGTTTTGCTCCATGGGAAGCCAGTAAGGGTCAGGAGTCTAGCACATCCTTTAGGGCTTGGACGTACACTGACTGAGTGGAAGGGTGAGCAGAACTTGGTCAGATTAGAAGAGGCTAACAATGTCCTGCAGATTTCAGTTAGTGAATAGGTACCTGGCAACCAGGGAGAAGCCTGAATGTCTGATTCTGTTCAGAGTTTCTCTTACGAATCTTCAAAAAAAAAAAAAAGACTCAGAAGGTGAAGCATCTTTCCAATCCTTCTACCCCTAACTCGAAAGACTCTAAATAAGAATGGTTTGGTTTAATTAAAGGCCTTTTACATTCTTTTAATCACTTTAAACTGCATCTCCAGCTTTTTTTCATTTCAAATGAAAGAGGTCTTCTCTTTCTGATTCTGACATTGAATAGGTTGAATTAGATTATGATTCTCAAGTGTCTTCTCCTGAAAACTGGAAATCAGAATATGAAGGAAACATTTATTCATATTCTCCTGTGAAAGAAATTCCTTTTTCTGATACTCCTGGGAGGATAACAGACTTTAAGTGGCAGCATAAGGAAATATTTGAAACAGAGAGAGGGTACTCCAAACCCCCCAAACCACTGGCTATATACCTCTGGCAATTGGGGCACTAGAGGATGCTTTTAATACTGCCAGTACTACTACTGTAAGTCAAGCACCTGTTCCTAGGAAACCAGATAAATTTTACAAGGTACTGCAGTCTCATAAGTACTTTTTCAGTAACACTTGATCTGATCCTTCTGGTATTTCTTCAGACCACTCATTTACCACTCCAGCTTCCTCTTGTGTAGTCCTGTCAGCTATCATGAACAGGAGTCAGCCACATCCTTTTTGTATGTTCCAGTGTCAGAACTGGGCATGGGAAAACCATCTTTTCTGGGTCAGGGAGATACACCAAGGGTGGCTACTAAATGTAACTGGGAAGAGACCTCTTGATGGGGCCCAAAGTACCTTCTCTGGGTCTGCCATCAGGAATACCTATAAAGAAAAAAATTAGATGATTTAAGAAAAAAATTAGATGATTTTCTTACCTGAGCTAAGAAGTTGATGCATACCGTAAATCCTGGTATGCAGAGATCTTTACCTGTAAAAGAGGTCAGCAGAAGCATTCCTGAGGAAGAAATGTCAGAAGATTCTGTTATAGACAGGAACATGGCTTCTCCTCATCCTATAGATTTCACAAGGCAGATTCTCTAATTCACAACTTCCTTTGGATGAATTCCTTTTTTCAGGCTATAGCCAAAGTGAATGGTGTCTGTTTCTGGGACCAGATGGATGTCTCCCCCTGCTGTGTTACAAGCTGATGTGCCTCATTTTTCTCCTTTTCCTCCATTAGTGTCAGCCTTGGTGGATGTATGTTATGCTGCCTGTAACAAGCATGATTCTCAATCTTTATCACCCAAAAAACACAGAAAGACTATGTAAAGTTTCTCAAACTAACATTTTATATGCTCTACTAATTATTTCTTTATAATGGCAGCTTCTGTTCTAGATTCTACTAAAATCTCTATCTGTGCTGGTCTTTTGTTTAGGACCCCCACTATTTCTTTCTTTTTGCCTATACTGTGATATCAGTCCTTGACTGGGAAGGCACTCTAACCTGCAGTCCAAATAAATTCTTGGTCTCTTCCCATTCTGTTACTTTTCCCCTCTGTAGTTATTTGCTCCCAATACCTTGGTTCCTTTGCCAGTTTTCTCCAATCAATTCCAGCCCCCTCTTGCTTTTTGTCTATATCCTTAATTGCAGTCATCATTATCATCAGAATCTCTTTTCTCCACACCCGTGTTGGCTTAGTTCTTAGAATACTTTCTGCTGCTTTATGGATATAATATTCTGTATGATTATTGTTATTCTTAAAGGCCTGCATTCAAAATCAGTTTCTTCTTGTTTCTTGAGCTTCCCCATGTTTCAGCATCATACCTTCCACTTTGAATTATAGTTTTCTGCTTGTCCTATGTATAGGAGCCTTAACTGTGTAGTTCTGAAATACTCCCTCAGATTGGGTAATCCCAGTCTGCCCTGTTCTACTGCAAGAATCATCTTATCCCACGACTCTTTCCGTCTTCCCCTCCCAGATAAAGTCCTTCAGCTCTTTATTAATTGCTATCCACAACTTATACTCTGGTTGATAAAAATATGTCTGACCTGGGTATAAAACTAAAAGCACTAAAAGCATTTTGACTGCTTGTATCTTACTATCCATATCCATATAACAAAGCTGCCAATTTCTCAGTTTTTGTATTATCTTTTTAGTCTCTTCCCACATCTGCCACACCAGAATCACTTTTAATCCCTACTCCTAAGTACTTCATTGTATTGTGGCCCCATAAATACGGATATTGCTGAACCAATTCATGCATGGGTACATAATTTACTGCTACTGCCTTTGTTTTAGCTTCATTAATTTTGTATCCTGAAAAAATCTGAAACTGTCAAAATGTTCCACAACACAGTAATGTCTCTGGTATTGTCAGGCATAAAGTAATATTATCTGCAAATAGAGCTTGCTTTTCTTGACTGCCAAACCAATTATATCCTTGAATTTCTGAGTCCCTTATTTTCTTTGCCAGTGGTTCTAAATGTAATGCAAATAAAAAAGGGGAAAGAGAACACCCCTGCCTAGTTTCCCTGCTCAAGCAGAAATTATCAGAGAGGCCTCCACCCACTTTAATTTTCGACTCCAATTCCTCATACATCGTCATAATCAACCTTATATTTTTTTTCAGGAAATGCAAATGCTTCCATTGCCCTATTCATAAAATCCCAGCTTACTCTGTCAAATGCTTTCTCTGCATCAAGACTCAACAACAACAATGGTGTTTTCGTACATTCTGCTTCCCTCTGGATCGTAAATGTTCTGTTAATATCAAATGTTTGCCACCCCTCCACAAAGCCACACTGATCCATATCTATCAATTTTGGCATTACTTTTGTCATTCCTTTAGTCATAATAGACATGCACACTTGATGATCACGGTTTAGTATTGAAATGACCCAGTCTGAAGCTGGGTCTGATGGATCTTTACCCTCTTTAGGTATTACAGCCACCATTCTTTTCTTCCAGGATGCTGGTACTTCTCCACTTAAAATCCTGGTAAACAAAACCTTCCAGAGCTTTATAATGTTTTCCCTCCTAGTTTCCAAACTTCCGCAGGAATACCATCTATCTGCTATCCTAACTGTTAGTAATTGAGCCTCATGTACCTTTAACCTTGGCATATTTAAGTCTCCCATGAACATTTCCATTTGTATCTTTATTTGATTTCATTATTTCTCTGCTTTATACAGACTTTCATAGAATTTCCGAAATATTTTTAATACCCTCAAAAAGCAGCACAACAAAAGCAAATAACTGTCAGAAAACAGAATAAAAAATAAATTGCAGTATCTGTAGGTACACCAACACTTTTTATTAACAAAACAATGACTTCAGTTAGCCCTTTCGTCTCCTTTAACACACAGAGACTTCTTCAGACTAAAATTCATCATTCATTACATACATTAAATACCCATACTTGGGAAACATCATCCAACAACATCCAATCTAAACTAAGAAACCTAGTCACATGATAAAATAAACTATATGTAAATTAAATAAAACATCTAAAAGATCTGTGTTTTAGGCCTTTTCTTTTTAAGTACATGACAAATCCCTCTCTATTAGTAAGGCCAGGGAAAAAACATGCATTTAATTTTACTTGCCAACAATATTCGAGTCATCCTAACTCTTCCTCTATATTAACAATATTGTTAGTGTTTTTCAATACTTCTAACACTAATCATTTAAAGTTGAATTTACATCTATTTTCTTTGTAGTATTTACACATGGCATTTGTATCATCTCCATTGGCAATAGCATACTTATGCTCATAGATTCTTCTATTGAGCTCCCTAGTAGTTCTTCCTACATAATACGCATGACAATCCATGCACATTATTAAACAAACTGTATTTTTACTCTTACATGACAAACTTCCTGGTATTCTGACTACATAATTCCCCTCTTCAATTTTGCTAGAGTCAGTATACAAATAATTGCACATATTATAGTTGAAACACTTGTTCATCCCTTTTCTACCTTCCACTTGTACATTTCTATTCAGTTTATTCTGAAAGAAATCTTTAAAATTTTTGGCTCTCTTTTGAACAAACCTAGGCTCTATACCTATCTTTTTTATTATTTCATTACTGGATTTGAAAATTCCCCAGTTTCTGCTAATGATACTTTTTATAGCTTTAGAATCAACACTATTTTGCACTGCTAGTGCTATCCTATACATATATTCTGTTCTTTTGCTTCTGTCACCCTTACGTGTTTTTCTCTCATCTAATTCTTTATCTAACAACTTGTTCATGTCCTTTTTTGGGTACCCTGTACATTCCATTCTTTTGCAGAAATTTTCAGCTTTTTGTAAAAATACCTTATCATTCTTGGTAAGATTGATTATCCTCTTTAACTGGCTTTTAACAATGTTAAATTTTGTTTTCTTAGGGTGGAGGCTAGAATAGTGTAAATACAAGTTGTACTGAAAGTCTTTCTTATAAATCTTAGATATCAACCTATTATCTTCCTTCTAGATGGTGAGATCTAAATAATTAATTCTATGAGTGTCATAGTTATGAGTAAATTTAAGATATGAACATACATTATTAATATATTTCAAGAAGTCATTCAAATTATCCATAGGACCTCTCCATATTAAAAAAAAAACATCATCAATAAATCAAACCATCTTTAATATGTATTTGTTGTATTCACTATTAGTGATATTGGCTATCTCCCAGCTCTGCATAAATACATTAGCATAACTGGAAGCTAAAGCTGCTCCCATAGCCACCCCATTGGTTTGCACATACAATTGTTCATATAACTCCAAATAATTGTAACTTAACACCAAATCAATCATTTCCATAAGCAGTCCTATTGTATCAGCAGAAAACATTCTGGATCTTAAAAGCTCAATTCTCACTGTTTCCATACAATCTATATTAGGAATCTAACACATCTGTTCCATTAACTTCTACTGTCTCTATTTTACTCAGGAAATCAAAGCTATCTCTTATATAGGTAATATTTTTAGGTACTACTTTTTGTAGATATTTGTCCAAGCCCTTCAGTCTTGCTCTTAGCACTTGCAACAATAGACCTTAATGGAGGGTCTTCAAAGTTTGTATGGATCTTTGGTATACCAAAGATCCTACTTACTGTATCAGAGACTGGATACAGCAATTCAGTAAGAAACAATGGGAGGATATATGTATGCCTCCCAAATATGCAACAAAATCTAGAAGATATAGGATTTTTGCTTGGAAATTACATAGATATTGTTATACCCCAAGTAGACTCCAGAGAATTTTTCCTCCGGTAGACAGCAAAGGTTGGAGGTGTGACAGGGAAGAAAGTGGTACTTGGGAACATATTTTCTGGGAGTGCAGTGGGTTGGCGCATATTAAGTATTCCCTGTGGGATGCACTGTCAGAGCTGATAGGTAGGTGGGTTGGTGTTATGAGGGAGATGATTTTCCTGAGCTGTGATACAGAATCGGAAGTGCCTAAACATGGTAAGGCCTTACTGTGTCTAATTATGGTGGCTGCCAAAAAAGCAGTTACTAGAAAATGGAAATCAAAATCTATCTATATTAGAAGTAGTGAATATAGTAACAGAGATAAAACAACTGGAATTGAGATCTTTAGAAAAGGGTAGGAGAAAACTACATAGGAAAAATGGAAATTGTGGGAACAAGACGTTCAAGGGAGGAAAGAGGTTTAAAAGAAGGCAGGATTTAAATGAGCTATGTAATATTTGACTAAAAATGATTGGATAGATTATAATTGATGTATAATATTTACAACTGAAAATGTGTCAGTATACCTTGTGATGTAAAATGCTTGCAACTAGGATTGTGTCAGTGTGGTTTGTTTTCATTTATATGAATGTATGATTGCTTATGTCATAAGTGATGGTTTAATAAAGATGTTTCTTTAAAAAAAAGAGGCCTGAATTGAATAATTTATGTAATGTTGCTTAGGTTATATGATATATAGCAATGTATGTGAAGTATAATATTTGTTAATTTAATACTGTTTCATTACTTTTGTATAAATGTAAATGTATATGTGTCACAAGTGATAATTCAATAAAGTTGTTAAAAAAAAAAACTAACAAGGATTTGTTTTCCCACCTTAGGTCTTAACCTACTACCATATCTCCATCTTCGCCTACTGAGAACAGGCTTTTGGTATCCTCTATAGTCTTTCCCCTGTGAATAAGGGAGGGAAGTTATTGGACAGATTTGGTAAGAGACACAAGACAAACCAGTAATTCAACAAAATGATGAACGACCAGCAGAAAAAGTAACAGCAAGTCCAGCACGGATAAAAATTCCTTCAGAATGTTTATTAAACTCACACTTAAAAACAATAAAAAAGTATAATTAAATAAAGTGAGATACTAGTGCGTTCGCCCTGATACCTTCCAGAACTTCCTTAGATAAATCCAAACAGACTGCATCCAACTTAGCCCTTAAATAACCTCTGTTGAAGTCACAAAGTTTCCTTTCTCCAGATTTTAGACAGTGCTCAAAAGCATTACACATTATAACTTTAGCTCCTAAAATCAACTTAATTACTTAAAAAACAATTTACTATGCAACAATAAATTATTTATAAATAAAATATTTAAAAAATTGAACGGACACCAATGTAAAATATATTACTACTAATAAACCATAGATAAAAATTAGAAACAAGCATATTTATAAATTCATTCATTTCCTACCCCATCATAATATGTTAAACAAGGTGTTGCAAATATTATACAAGGATACACAATAAAACTTAAAAAACAAAATAAACATCAAAAACACAAAAAGTCTATATCACCTCCACTGGGAACTGAACACACAAACTTCTGCATATAAGACAGATGTAATAAATGACCACTACACTACAATCATCTTTCAAGGGATTCTCAACAAACAAGCTATATTACAGTTATGATTAAGTCCTGGGGGGTTAAAAGCATAAAAAAATAGCTGCCAGTACAATTCCCTTATTTCTAGCTGTACTTGCCAAGTTCCCCCCACCCCATTTCCCAGTATCCACGTTTTCTAAAATGACAAATTTGAAGGAGTGATCAGGGTAAACTAAAATGTGCATATATTCGAAACATTAAAGCCCGTTCAGTTTTATCTATATAAAACGAGCTACACCACTGACATAAAGCGCAATATACCACCCCAGTTGTTCTGCAATTAAACTCGCCATTAAAATAAAATATTTTGTGCAAAACAGAACAGCTGTTCTCCACACTAATGCACTTACATTGTGGACAATGTCCATATTTCTTAATACTACACCTTAATGTGCCCAATTTCATTACCCTTCTTTCTAATATACCCTTCAGGTTGTTATTTCTTTTATATACCACAATAGGTTGTTCCCCCAATTTGGATACTGTTTCACCATCTACCGTAATAAAATTCCAATTCTTACCAAGAAACCACAGGACAACTGATCTGTCCATACTAAAAGCAGTAATAAATGCAGTTGTATATGTGCAGGGGGGTACACACAGGAGCATTCATCGATCTCTCCTGAGTTTCTTGCCCCTTAGCCTGGATAGGCACATACCATCCATCCCTTCTCTTTTTACTCACCTCTGATAATAATGCTTCAGTCATTTTTTTAGGGTACCCCCCCCATTCAAAAACATATTTTTCATAAACCCACACTCTTTACTAAAATCATCAAACTCTGTTACCATTCTAGCCACCCTTACATTCTGGCCTTTAACTATTGCTTTCTTTTGATGGTATGGGTGGCTACTCGAATAGTGTTAGACTAGGTGGGTTTACGATAAATCTTAGCAATATAACTTCTATCTTTTTAATTTTTCTCTAACAAGATCTTAAGGTAAGAAATTTTGTCCTTGTCAGCTTGCATAGTAAACCTCAAAAAATGGGTGGTTGTATTGATGTATTCTCTAAAACACTCCAGTCATTGCTTAGTGTCTTTCCAAATTACAAACAAGTCATCAAGGTTTCAAATATAAAATCTGATAGAATTATTAAACTGCCCATTAAAAATAAACCTTTTCTCCCATTTGACCATAATAATGTACACAAATAATGCCCCATACATTCGAACCCATAGCCACTCCTTCCAGTTGCAAATAAATCCTTCCTTCAAAATAAATATAATTATTTTTCAAAATAATTTCAAGTATTTCCTCATACAAATAAATTTTACTTTGTTCCACCCCTCTTTCTGCAAATATTCACAAAACTCTCAGAATGTGGGATCACAGGGTACAAATCTTTCATGTCTACAGTGACTAAAAAATCCAGCTCAAAAATTCTAGCTGTTTTATCTTCTCTAAAAAAACATCCCAGCTGTCTACACACTTGCGTTTCTTGCTCTACCAGCTTTAAGTGGTTTGGTCCAGGAATTTAGCACATGCATTAGTAAGGGACCCCCTGCCATCCACTATGGGTCTCATAGGTGAGTTAGTGGCAGACTTATGTATTTTAGGTGTCCCAAAAATTACAGGGGTAACAGGAGAGGGCATAACAGCATAAGTAAATTCATGTACAGTAATCCTGCCCTCAATAAATGTGTCATTTAACTGACCCTTAACTTTCCTCTGTGCTTGATTTAATTCATTAATACCAACCTGGGCATAAGTTCCTGAGTTTAATATTAACTCCATTCTTGTCTTATAATCATCCATATCCATGATTGCCACTCCTCACACCTTATCAGGTTTCATGACCCTTAGCCCATGTGCCTTAATCTCATTCATAGTTAGTGGAACCCAGGGTCAACCTTAAATCCAGCTTGCATATTTTTTCGAACAATTCTAAAAAAGGGTGGAGAGGTGGATTATATGTACTAGCAATTTTCAACCCTGAAAGAACATGAGGAGTTTCATTAAAAATTAGTCTGAAATTCAAATTGCGTGTGTACTGTTTTAAATCCATAATAACATTTGCAATATTAGCCCTCTTAGAGGGAACTAAAGTCAGACCCTTAGCCAACAAGTTTGCTAAACAAGTGTCCACTTTAAAATCAGAAAAATTATATATTTTAAAGTCACCTCCGTCATTAGTAATAATTTTTGGGTAACAGCAGTCATTTCTGTATTGTTCAATGCTAGTAGTTGCCATTCCTTGGAGGGAGTTTCAATAGCTTGCTTCCCCCCAATAATTCTTCCTCTGCGCTGGTTGCCCCCCCACTACCACTGTTTTCTTTCTAGATTTTTGTACTTCTCCTCCGCTTAAAATACTGTTAAAACCTTCCACAACTTTATCATTTTTTTTCCCTCCTAGCTTCCAAACCACCACAGGAATACCATCTAATCCTGGGGACTTTCCTGTAGATTGGTTATACATCACAATTTTTATCTCATCCCCTCCTATCCTAACCATTAGTAATTGAGCCTCATCTACCTCTAACCTTGGTGTATTTAATTCTTCCATAAACATTTCCATTTGTACCTTTTCTTGATTTCCATATTCCTCTACTTTATACAGACTTTCATAGAATTTCTGAAATATTCTAATACTTCTACAGGATTACAGGATTCCTAGTTATCTTCCTTGTAATAGGCTCCCTAAGCTTGGTGACAGCCCTTTCTGCTTTCTGTTGCAGAGGTTAAAAAGGATTGGGAAGAGAGACTGGATAAGCAATTCACAAAGAAACAATAGGAGGATGTATGTATGTCTCCCAAATATGCAACAGAGTCTACAAGAGTTAGAATTTTTGCTTGGAAATTACATAGATATTTTTATACCCCGAGTAGACTTCAGAGAATTTTTCCTCAGGTAGACAGCAAATGTTGGAGGTGTGACAGGGAAGAAAGGTACATGGGAACATATTTTCTGGGAGTACGGTGGGTTGGCAGACATTAAGGATTCGCTCTGGGATGCACTATTGGAGATGCTGGGTGGGCAGATTGATGTGACGAGGGAGATGATTTTCCTGAGCTATACATAATTGGAATTGCCTAGACAGGGTAAGGCCTTGCTGTGTCTAATTATGGTGGCTGCCAAAAAAGCAGTTGTAGAAAATGGAAATCAAAATCTAAACCAACTATATTAGAAGTAGTGAATATAGTAACAGAGATAAAACAACTGGAATTAAGATCTTTAGAAAAGGATAGGAGCAAACCACATAGGAAAATGGGAATTGTGAGAACAACGCATGCAGGGGAGGGATGAGGTTTAAAAGAAAGGACTTAAATGAGCTATGTAATGTTTGAAAATGATTGGGTAGATTTTAAGTGATGGATAATGTTTGCAACTAGAATTATGTCGGTGTTGTTTGTTTTCATTTATATAAATGTATGATTGCCTGTGTCGTAAGTGATGGTTTAATAAAGATGTTTCTTTAACAAAAGAGGCAGGAATTGAATAATTTATGTAATGTTGCTTAGGCTATATGATGTATAGCATTATATGTGAAGTATAATGTTTGTTAATATGTTAATACAGTTTCATTACTTTTGTATAAATGTTAATTTGTCTATGTCACAAGTGATAATTCAATAAAGGTGTTAAAAAAAACTAACAAGGATTTGTTTTCCCACCTTAGGTCTTAACCTGCAACCATGTCTGCATCTTCGCCTACTGGGAACAGGCTTTTGGTATCCTCTATAGTCTTTCCCCTGTGAATAAGGGAGGGAAGTTATTGGACAGATTTGGTAAAAGAATATTTTCTTATTCCACTTTAGTGTATCAAATTCTTAACTGTCAGACTCCCGTGAAAGTTTGTGTTTTTTTATCCAGACCGTTTGAGACAATTGTCTACCATACTTCTCTCTGAAGGTAGCATCTGTCTGAATTCTCAATGTCAAATATTCAAAGTCAAAGTAAACTTTATTGTCAATCAGATATACACAGCAGTGCAAGCTGAATGAAATTACGTTGCTTTGGTCCTTGTGAAAGACATAATGAACACATAGTTTGAATGACAGTAAGACTAATGTATATACAGTAATAATTAAAATATTAAAACACAAATTACCACAATTGGACAAGAAGACATTAGACAGTTTTATACTAGTAGGTATTGCAAGACTATGACTTCACATTGTGATTGCTTAGAATATTGGATTTCATAAGTTGTAGTATGATATATTCTCATGTTCATATTGCCCATGTGTGGTGTTGATTCCATCTGACCATTGCACATTCAGGAAGTAATAGCATAAGAAATCAGGCCAATTGCACCAGTTATTGAAGCAATTTGCCAGAGTGATTACTATAGCTGATGCTTCACAGCAAGTGGCATATTGATCTAATTATTGACTGTCATACCTGGCATTCAAGTTCAGTAGCCTTATGGATAGATGGAAGAAGCTCCTGTTCAGTCTTGATTTTTTGCAATGTAAGCTGTGATATTGCCTGCCCAAGGAAAGGAGGAAGTACATGCCATGGACAGAGTGAGTGGGATCATTGATTATCTTCCTAGCCCTTCTTACACACCAACTCTCATGCAGATCTTCTATAGATGGGTACGAGGAACCAATTACTTTTTCCACTGTCCTCACTACCCTCAGGAGAGCCTTGCGGTCAGATGCTTTGCAGTTGCCATATCAAACTATGGTGTTATTTGAGAGGATGCTGTTGATGGTCCCCCTGTAGAAGGCTTTGAGGATGGACTGAGAAAGGTTTGCCTTCCTCAGTTTCCATAGGAAGTGCAGGCATTGTTGTGCTTCTTCACTGTGTGGCTAATATGAGTCAAGCAGGGTAGGTCATCTGTGATGTGCACCCCCAGGAATGCAGTGTTTTTGACTCTTTCCACTGCCACCACCTTAATTTCCAGAGGTTGATGTATCTCCTGAGTCCTCCTGAAGTCAACTATTAATTCTTTGGTCTTGTTTACATTTAAGGCCAGATTGTTGCTGTCACTCCAGGCTATCAGATGCTCCACTTCACCCTACAGGCTGTTTCCTCACCATTTCTGACAAGACCTACGACAGTGGTATCATCCAAGAACTTGATGATTTTGTTGGAGTCATGCTTGGCCATGCAGTCGTGAGTCAACAAGGTGAACAGCAGAGCACTCAGGACACAGTCCTGAGGGACACCCGTGCTCAGTGTAATACTGATTGAACTGTTATTTCCCACACACACTTTTGGGCTCTGTTGATGAGAAAGTCCATTTACATAGGGGGTGTGGATGCCCAGCTGGATCAACTTTGATATCAGATTCTGGGGGACGACAGTGTTAAAGGTAGAACTAAAACTGATTAGCAGTATTCAGACATAGCAATTCTTGATCTCTAGATGTGCCAAGGATTCATGAAGTGCTGTAGCTATTGCATCAGCTGTGCAGTGGTTAAATATCTAAGCAAACGGTAATGTATCCTGTGTTGCAGGTAGGCTAGAAAAGATATGGTTCTTGATCAGCCACTCAAAACACTTCATTACTGTTGATGTAAGAGCAACTGGCCATTAATCATTTAGGCTTGTTGCTTGGGATTTTTTGGGTAAGGGAATGACTGTCGGATTTTTGAAGCAACTGGGTATAATGGCTAGTTACATGGATGTGTTGAAGATATCTGTCAGTACAGTGGACAGTTGGGTAGTGCAGTCTCTTAGAACCCTTCCCATAATATTATCAGGGCCAGCTGCTTTTCTTGGGTTTACTCACCTCAGGGTCTTCAGAACATAAGATGTTCTTAGACATAGCACCTCCTCACCCTGTTTGACAGGTAGCTTATTTGGCACAGTGTTGTTGTCCATATCAAATCTGCTTTTGCAGGTGTTTAGTTTGTTCAGAAATTCTGTGTTGTCATCACATGGGGAGGATGCCAGCCTATAGTTGGTTATGGCTTGAAGGCTTTGCCAGAAATATCTGGAATCCCTTTGGTCAGAGAAGTGCCCCTGAATTTTACGTCTGTAGATCCTCTTATCCTCCTTTATACCTCTACTTAGATTTGCTGTGGTCACTCTTAGGGCATCCTTGTCTTTTGATTTAAATGCAGCATTTCGTGCCTTTAGAAGCTCATATACTTCACCAGATAGCCAGGATTTCAGATTAGCGCACATGGTGATACATTTAATGACTGTTATGTAATCAACACATTTTGAAATATAGGCCATTACAGATTCCATATACTCCTCCAGGTCAATATACTGGTTGTTTACAGCTGCATCTCTAAACACTGACCAGTTGGTACATTTGAAGCAGTCCTTTAATGCCAAGACATTCTCCTCAGGCCATATCCTTACTTGTTTGGTTGTAGGTTTGCCTCTTTTCAGCAGTGGTGTGTATGCAGGAAGCAGCATGGTGGCCAGATGGTCTGAGGTGACCAGATATGGATAAGGTACTGCTTTGTAGGCTAGTTTCACATTTGTGTACACCTTATCCAGCGTGTTCACCCCTCTTGTTGGAAAGTTCACATGTGGATGGTAATGGAGTAATACGGATATCAAGTCAGCTTGATCAAAATCACCTGGAATTTTATGGGCAAACTCAGGGTTCTTATTCTGGAGGTCATTTATTGACAGATACAGAATGTTCAATGCCACGTTGGTATTAGCACTGGGGGGGTGTAAACAGCTGTTATGTTCACTCCATTGAATTCCCTAGGCAAGTAGAAGGGTCTGCATTTTAGTGACATGAACTCAATGTTCTCTGAGCAGTGACAGGTAATTATTTCACAGTTTGTACACCAGTTGTTGTTGATATACACACAGACATCCCCTCCACAAGATTTTCCACAGAGAGACTGATTTCTGGTAGCACAAAATAATGACATCCCCTCCGCATATATTATACTATCACGTATACTGGAGTTCAGCCAAGTTTCAGTGAACACAAGTAAATAACTATTTCTCACCTTAGATAGTGTGGAAAGATCCATCCTTAAATAGTCCATGTTGCTTTCCAGTGAGTGTACATTTGCCAGCAGCATGGAAGGAAGTGCAGGCCTGTGTGGATTTCTTTTCAGTCTGGCCTTAATTCCTGCTCTATAGCCTCTCATTCTTGATCTTTTACAGCTTTTCCTTTTAATATGCTTCCCATGTTTGATTGTCAGCTGGTTAGACAGGTTTCTGGAGTTTTTACCATGTTCCAGTAAGATTCCAAGCTGCAGGCGTTCCTGGAGTGTGTTCAGGTTTACAGGCCTCTCTGCTAGTAGTTCATCAAACATGCAGCACAGAAAGATATGAGATCGGATTTACAGAATATTCTCATCATTGTAGTTAATCATACCTTCATTTTTCACCCTTAAATCTGTTTTTTTTTTCTGTTGTTTCTGACAAAAAACAAGACAAATAGTGCACTTTTATGTAGGGATCCAAAGCAGCTGCTGCCACACATGGTGCCGCCATATTTTTTTCTATTCTATTGTGTTTGAATTCTATTGGTTCTGAAATTTCTCAGACATCTAAATAGCTTTAAGGAGTGTGTATGATTGTGCATATACTGTGACTAGGCCCACTTCTGCTGCTACAGTATTGCAGATATGTGCCTGGGTACATAGAAGTTTTTTGATGATTTAGTCTGAAAATTTGAATTCAGTTTTATATAAGGTGGTTATATTTGGCCCATGTACTACTCGATTCCTCAAACAATTTAATGGGGTAAGGAGATTAATTCAGAGAGTTCCTAAGACTTTTCAACCCCCCCCCCCCTTTTTTTATAACTCTCCCAGATCCTCTCACATCTAAGAAACCAAATGATCCCTGCCTTCTCAAGCCAAACAGGGAGACAAAAAGAGATGGTAAGGGGGAAGAACAAGAAACAAGGATCATTTCCTAAAAAAAAGGGATGGTCTAAAACTTCAGAATGACTATACCTGCCTTCTTTTCCATACCCACACTCCTCCACCCTCTATCTTTCAAAATCTGTCCCAGCAACTGACTGTACATTTCCGTTTGGCGGCAGATTGTTACACTTCGATATGTGTGTTAAAGGTGGTCCAGGAGGAATATAGTTAGCACTGGATACAAATGCCTCCTTTCAGAAGAGTTTCTCCCCACTCTTAGGACAAAACTAATTTTTTTCAAAGGGATCTTTAGAGCTTAACTCACTAGGAGTTAAAGAACTGGTGCCATTAAATCAAAGGGGCAAATGCCTCTATAGCATGTTTCTGGTACCAAAGAACAAGTCTTCTTGGAGACCAGTTCTTACTCTTTTCTTTCTAAATCTGTATGTGGAAGTTCCAAAATTCAAGATGTTGACCCTTCAGAATCTGTTACCACTCATTCCCCAGTGAAGAGATCTAAAAGATGCATGCCATCACATTTCAATAGCCAAAGGCTTCAGGAAATTTCTCACATTTTCTCTGTCTAGGTCGCTTTGTCAGTTTTCTGCATTACCCTTTGTGGTATTGTTAGAAAAATATATAATAGTAATATGCATGCTTAGTGCATTCGAGGTTTAAAAGGGTTAATACATTTATTCTGTTCACACTGCATGAATCTGCACAGCTATCAGAAACTTAACAAGAGACATTTCATTTCTGCTAATGTCATGAAAATAACAAGAGACATTTCATTTCTGCTGATGTCAGGAAACTTAACAAAGAGATATTTCATTTCTGCTTATACCATGAAAAAATATGCAGCTGCTAGAAGCTTTGATAAAGAAAACAATAGATGCTTGAAAGTATAAACCATAGTCAGCATTACTTGTACTAAAGCTAGAAATGTACATTGAATCTAGACAAAATGTAACACATGTATTAGAACTGTACAACTTAAGAATTGAAAAGTTAAGGTGGACTAAAATAAGCCCAAGGCCAGGTTTTTTTTCTCAAAATGTTTTTGCAAGACAGCAAATAATCCAACCATGTCAGCAATAAGTCTGGTAACATTTTCTGTGAAACATACAGAAAGTTGTGTACAACTATGTCAGCAATAGAATAGTAACATTTTCTGTGTGACATGAAGAGAATTGTATAAGAATAACATACTGATCATTGAAGAGCCAGACAAATCTTGTACCTACATGCTTTGTCTCCTTGCTGCAAGTAATAAAGGGTGCCTTGCTTGAACCTAACGTGCATTGGTCTTTGAAGTTTTTTCCTTTTACAGATTGGTCCCTCGAGCCGGAACCCTCTTTTCACCTCGGATCTGACGGCCAGGTGGTTGAAACCATACGGGGAAGAAACCAAATCGGTTCTTCTTTTATGGAAAGTCCTCCGACTGAATTGTCATTCAAAAGAGGCCAGCCACTTTCTGATCTGTGATTGAAGGACAGGTCTCCTCGAATCGGTGATCAATCACGTAGGCTCAGGTAAGGTGAATCTACTTTTTTCTGTTTTCTGTTTTAGATCAGGGACTAGATGTGTATTGTTTTTGTCAGATTGTATTTTTGCAAGTCAGGGACAAAAAACATTACTGTCTTGTCCTAGATCAGGAGAAACAGAATAAGTAGGCAGTCATTCTGAAGAGACTATAACAAAATCCATGGTACCACGTTAAAAATTAAGAGAAGTTACGTAACGATCAAAGGGTAAAACAAAATGGCTAATAATTGCACAAAAAGACCCCAAAACCCGCCGTTAACGAAAGACGCAAAATATATGCAGTTGCAGCACGCTGACAATATTAGATATTATTCAAAATGGGTTAATAAATACGAATTCGACGGAAAATTAGAAAAATCCTCGCTTATCAAACTTATCAAACAGCTCAAAAACAATTCAAAGGGTTGGGTAAAAAAGCAATGTCGATTAGGAATTCCTCAGGCACACAGGTGGCTGGAGGAAGTAAACCATAGGGAACAAAAAAACAAAGATTCAAAAGCAATTTTTATAGATAGGGAGGATAATAACTTAGTAATAGCATCAGCACCTCCGCCTCCCTTACCAGAATATGAAGCAAGTGAACAGATTAGTCCACCCCCACTATATCCTGCAGTCACTGAAGATAGAGATATTGTGAAATTAAAACTGACTAAAATTAGAGATCCCATCGGGACCAGGTCCCGAACAAAGGCAGGTAATTCAGAAGAGGGTATCGAGTTATGGTGAATAGTTAAGAATTCACGATCTATAGGTGAAGAAGAAGAAATATGCCTGCTTATAGAAGTACCCAATCCTCAGGCAGGTCAAGACAATCAGGACCCAACTTTCCTAGTGTATAGACCTTGGACTCCGGAAGATATCCGGAAAGCCACTGAGGGAATTCCCCATCCAAAGGTTAATTTCAGAAAATTCTCAGAAGATTTACAAGGAATGAGGTTGAGTTATAACCTGAACAGAGAAGAAATAGAAAAAGTAGTTAGACAAATTGTAGGGCCAGATTGGTACATGATTAGTGGGAACTGGAATCCCCGTGACGCTGCACAAAAACCCCTCCCACATAGCAGCGCAGAATTAGACACCAGAGTAAAAGGCCTTACAGACCACATCTCTGAAAAATGGAAACCTAGGGCAGACTGGATTTGCATTAATCAATGCATCCAACAAGAAGGTGAAACAATTGATCGGTATTATGCCAGATTGTTAGAATGTTTTAATAACCACTGTGGAATGCAGGTTCCTGAAGATCAAACACAAGATTCCCCATATGAACAGCAGTTAAAAAATGCATTTTTAAAAGGCAGTAGCACGCCTATAAGCAGTTTTATTATGAAACACATGGTAGACCATCGTACAAGCAGGTTACAATCATTACTTGAATATGCTAGGCATGCCAAAAGGCATTTTAATAGCAAAAAGAAAAAGAAAGCTCAAGTATTTTCTGTAGAAGACGGAGCAGAAGTTTATGTAGTACAGTCTGGGAAAAAGGGCAAGAAAAATGTGCAGGGAAACAAACAATCTGATCAGCAATCAGAGGACTTTGAAGGGCGGAAAAAAAGGGGAGAATGTTTTAAATGCGGTAAAAAGGGACATTTGGCAAGGGATTGCAAGAAAAACAAGAAGGCAACAATGGAAGACAAGGAGGGTGAGGACTGACTATATGGTAGTCAAGAATCACTAGAAGCGGCTAGCAAAGAAAGGACAAATGAGAATGTGATAGAGGGAGTAGAGGAAGTGCAGGAAGTTAGTGACAATGAAGAAAATGAAATATTAGGCCTAGCTTTATTAAGCTTGGAGCTCTATTTAGCAGACATGAAACCAGACGTTACACTCCTGGTAGAAGGGAGGGAGGTCAAATTTTTGTGTGACTCAGGGGCATCACGAACCCTAATACACCCCTCCAAACTGCCAGAAAGCACAGAGTCACCTTATTACATACTGATCAAAGCAGCTAATGGACAGCTGTATCGGGAACCTCTCTCCCGTAACATTGCAATAACTGATCCAGTTTCAGGATTGACACAAAGAAGCAAAATTGTAGTTTCTGCAAAATGCCCAGTAAACCTCTTGGGCAGAGACCTCATGCAGTTATTTGGTATAGCAGTAGTCCCAACCATGCAGGGTATGGAAGCACAGCGACAAATTAACACCTTTGTAGTGCAATCGGACAGTGAAATGTTTTATTGGTACAGTCAGGACTTGGTTACGACTGGTCCAGGGACTGTGACCAAAGAGTCAATGAACCTAGCCATCAGCAAGTTCCCCTCCCTTGACATTGATAAGCAACACCTAATGCACTGTACCCTGTATTATTGCAACATACCAGGACCTGATAAGGAATATGAGCAAGAGTTATTTAAGAATCATGCAAACAGATTGATATTGCGTAACCTGTACTGGGACACAGAAGGGAACAGTGTAGCCAGCTGTTCATTGCCCCAGGAGTCCTTTGCACTTTATAAATCTAATCGATTACCACATGTTAGCTTAACCAAAAACAGAAATATAGAATGGGCAGACCTAGGAGAAAAAGTCACGAGATGGGAGAAACAGACAGAACTAGAACTGTCAGAACAAGGAATACAAGTACAAAAGTTGAATTGGATAACTCAGGCCAACCCAGCTGTGCACTTGCAGTCTAGCGAGAACAGCTGATTGACACTCCTATTAAAGGAGGAAGAGAATGCCTTACGAGACATACCAGAGACTCTCTGGTCAACAGGGAAATCAGATGTGGGACTCATTCGTACAGCAGAACCAGTTACTATCACGCCAAAGTCAGCATTCATACCACAAAAAAGACAGTATCCCTTAAGAAAAGATGCAGAGGCAGGGATAAAGCCTATTATAGCAGCCTTACTTAAAGGAGGGATACTAGTAGAATCTCCCGACTCACCATGTAACACACTCTTATTTCCAGTTAAAAAGACCAATGGAGAATGGCGTATGGTCCGGGATTTACAAGCCGTAAATGATGCAGTAATACCAAGGGCACCCATGGTGCCAGACCCACACACCCTGTTAAATGATTTAAAACCTCAACAAAAATATTTTTCTGTGGTAGACATCAGCAACGCGTTCTTTTCTATACTGATGCACCCTGACAGCCAGTATTGGTTTGCATTTACATTTCAGGGGAAAAGGTATACATATACGCGACTACCACAGGGATATTGTGAAAGTCCAATGATATTCTCACAAGAAATGGCAAGCAACTTGGCGGGATTCACCCCACCAAGAGGCAGTCAGATTTTACTTTATGTTGATGACATCTTGCTGGCAGCCCCCACCCAACAGGATTGTAGAGAAGATACCATAGCACTTATATGATTTTTAGCCACTGATGGACATAAGGTAAATAAAAATAAACTGCAGCTTTGGAAAAAACAGGTCAAATACTTAGGATATGTAATATCCAAGGAAGGTAGAACGTTAGATGAGGACAGAAAAATAGCAATTTTGCAAGCACCAAAACCCACTACCAAGAAGGAAATGATGTCCTTCCTGGGTACAACTAATTTTTGCCGGAGCTGGATTCCAAACTATGCCTTGGAATCTGCACCTCTGACTGACCTTATATATAAGAAGCCTACGGCAGCACAGGATTTGTTACAGTGGACACCAGAGGCAGAATCTGCCTTCTGTAAACTAAAGCAGTTAATAGCATCCTCATTAGTTCTGGGATTGCCAAACTACCATAAACGTTTTTTCCAAACTGTAGATTGCAAGCAAGGTTACATGACATCAGTGTTAACACAACAGCATGGGGATAAGCAACGCCCCATTGCTTACTATTCATCACAACTAGACCCAGTGGCACGGTCCTTACCCCACTGTGTACAAGCAGTAGTTGCAGCTGCAATGGCAGTACAAGCTTCAGCCTCAGTAGTCTTGTTCCACCCTCTCACTTTGAGAGTACCTCACTCATGCAGTCGCGATTATTTTACTACAAGAAAAGGTGGCATATCTTTCCCCTGCTAGGCATCTTTCCTGTATGACTATATTATTCAGCCAACCTCATATGACAATTGAACGATGCACGACTTTAAACCCTTCTACTCTGCTCCCAACCCCTGCAGATGGCACACCACACTGCTGCCTGCAGGTAATTGAGCAAAAGACACTACCTAGAAAAGATCTCATGGATGTCCCCTTGGATGATGCCGAGGTGACATACTATGTGGATGGCGTGTGCAAAAGGGGTCCTGCAGGACAGAACCTAGTAGGATATGCAGTAGTCTCTGATACTGGAATTATAGAAGCAAAACCTTTACCACACAATTTATCTGCACAGGCAGTGGAATTGATTGCCCTGACACGGGCATGTACCTTAGCAAAGGGTAAATGTGTAAACATTTTTACTGATAGCCAGTACGCTTTTTCTACTGTACATGTTTTTGCGCAACAGTGGAAAAACTGGGGAATGATAAGCTCTACTGGCAAACCTATAAATCATGCGCAGTTTATTTTAGATCTTTTAGAATCTATTCAGTTACCTCAGAAAGTAGCCATTTGTAAATGCTAAGCTCACACCAAGCAACAAGATAGAATTTCAAAAGGTAATACGAGAGCTGATACAGCTGCAAAACAAGCAGCCACAGAAGTATTTCTTTTAAATGAGGAATTACAACCCTCTGAAACTTTAGATCTAGATATGTTAAAAACAGTGCAGACACTCACTACACAAGCTGAAAAACAGTGATGGATAAAACGAGGAGCAATCCTCAAAAAGGGTCTGTACATCTCTAGAGAGGGAAAACCGATACTACCCTTTAATTTGTTTTGCTATGCAGCATTGTTGAGCCATGGGCAGTGCCATGTCTCAACAGGGGGGATGGTACAGCTGGTGAACCAGGTGTTTACAACGTACGGATTTACAAACTTCTCTAAATAATTTTGTTTGATGTGTCAGATTTGTAACAAACATCATGCACAGGGGGCGATAAAGCCCAAACAAGGGAGTTTCCCCACACCGCCATATATATCCGTTTCACACTATTGGTATAGATTTCATAGAATTGAACAAATGTGAAAATAAGAAGTATTGTCTTGTCATTGTAGATATGTTTTCCAGATGGGTGGAAGCCTTTCCAACCAAAAATCCAGATGCAGCTACGGTGGCAAAAGTACTTGTCAAGGAAATCATTCCTAGGTTTGGTATTCCGGAAAGAATCTACAGTGACAATGGTACACACTTTGTAAATCAAACCATACAGCAGTTGAGTAAGCATTTTGGTATTTCTTTAAAAAATCATTGTGCATACCATCCGCAATCTGCAGGGCTAGTTGAAAGGCATAATGGTATACTAAAAAACAAATTGAGAAAATTAATAGCTGAGACAGGAAAAACTTGGTTGTATTGTTTACCCCTGGCACTGTTGAGCATTAGAACTGTCCCTACAGCAAAAAGATTGACTCCTTTTGAAAAACTATTTGGAATGGCTTATTATACACCCCAGTGAAAACTTCTCATGTCATCAGACCAGGAAGCTGATTTTACACTAGCTGAATAAATGAAAAAGTTGTTGAGTTCTAAACATCTGTTGCAGTCAAATTCTGTTTCAGATAGAAAACAAACCAAAACATCAGAAGTGGCAGTGACGCCAGGAGACTGGGTGTGGATCAAAATTATCAAGCGAAAAAATTGGGCTTTGCCAAGGTGGGAAGGTCCCTACCAGGTGCTTCTTTCGACACCCACTGCAGTCAAGATAGCAGAATGAGCTTCGTGGATACACCTGACGCACTGCAAGCTGGTTAAGAACTTTGAGTTGGACAAAAATCTTACCTCTCCATCGGGGCCCTCAGCACAAAGTCTGGCTACAAAGGGGGGTCAGATCAATAGGACTGATCCGTCTCAACCCTAGTGAAGAAACCATCGGTGCTGAAGGTCCTATTAGGGCAGAGAGTAAGAGCACATGTCCAAAGTAAAAATGACGGAATCCAGTAAGATCCAAATACACCTACTTGGAAGAGCCAGGGAAAGCAGAAATGCAGAACAACCATTTCCACAAAAATATTGCATAACCATCCTGTTGACTGTACTAGTGACAATAATCTTTTTGTTGTGGCCATTCCTTTTCTCAGCCACACAAATTGAACTGAACAAGCATGCAGAGTGGCACCCAAACTTTAACACTTACCAGGCAATCAAATATGTGTATGCTGAAACCTTCATTGTTTCGAATTGCTGGATTTGCACAGCTTTACCAACAGCATATGGGGGTTACTGTTAACTTCAGTTCTCCTAGGAGCCAACAAGACCTGGGAAAACCTAATTCATGATATATCAGATGTCACATCACAAGATAAAGTAGCATTGCATTTGTCTTTTCGACAGAAGGGAACTGTGTGTTTTTATAAGAATGATACAGTCAAGGTGGGTTGGAGCAATTGCAATGTGACTGTTCCCTATAGATGCTACACTAAACCTGATAACATTGGATCCTATTGCAACACGACCTATGATTCATTTGTTGAACTGATGCATAGGACAATTGGTGAAGTAAAACATAATGCTGACCTATATAAGCAACTGTCCATAATTGACAAAAAAATGTTTCATGCAGAGTCAGGGTATAGTAAAGTTACTACTAAAGTAGAAGATTGTTACTTTATATGCGGTAGAAAAGCATATAAATGACTACCTGAGAACTGGTCCGGCAGTTGTTTTTTGGGGTACCTGGTTCCGGCCATACGACACACAGCAGTTTTACCTCAAGGGAAAATTCGGAATGTTCGAGAAATCAAGAAGCCTGTCAATCCAGTGGGGCAAATCGATGTGCGCTGGAAAAACCATCATGCTGTGGGCAATGGACTGTCACACATGGACTTGAGTGATACTGTTATATCGTGGGCAGGTGTACTGCCAGCATATGGAGCAACAAAACCAATCTGGGAACTGAGAAAATTGTCTAAGCTTCTCGAAATAATGAGCAATGCAACCTTTTCTGCCCTAGAATTGGTGACTGATGAACTGACTGCCATGAGAACAGTGGTGCTTCAAAATAGCATGGCTCTTGACTTCACCCTAGTGGCGAGAGGAGGTATGTGTGCTTTAATCCAGGAGGAGTGCTGTTTGTATATTCCTGACAACAAACACGAGATAGACAACCATCATGAGGTGATTCAGCAAGTGTCAGCCATGACCAAACCAGGACCAAATCCATTGATGGACTTTTTCCAGAAATTGTTTGGGGGTTGGGGAAGCATCCTGATGAACATTCTGATTGCCATCTGTGTAGGAATAATCCTACTGGTGGTATGTGTGTGCTGCTGCATCCCCTGCATAAAAAGACTGATTAAAAATTTTATAGACATTTCAATTTCAGAAGCCTTATGCCAAGATGCTGAACTTGAAGAATTGCTAAAAAACTGAAAATGCTTTCATGAGCTTAAACTGAATGACTCTCTTAACTGCAAATCCTGAGCAGGAAGAGGTTAGAGGAAGAAAAAACTGTTTATGCTTATCTTGAAAGTAGAATAAAAGTATTAAAAGGGGGGAAATGTTAGAAAAATATATAATAGTAATATGCATACTTAGTGCATTCGAGGTTTAAAAGGGTTAATACATTTATTCTGTTCATACTGCATGAATCTGCACAGCTATTAGAAACTTAACAAGAGACATTTCATTTCTGCTAATGTCATGAAAATAACAAGAGACATTTAATTTCTGCTGATGTCAGGAAACTTAACAAAGAGATATTTCATTTCTGCTTATACCATGAGAAAATATGCAGCTGCTAGAAGCTTTGATAAAGAAAACAATAGATACTTGAAAGTATAAACCATAGTCAGCATTACTTGTACTAAAGCTAGAAATGTACCTTGAATCTAGACAAAATGTAACACATGTATTAGAACTGTACAATTGAAGAATTGAAAAGTTAAGGTGGGCTAAAATAAGCCCAAGGCCAGGTTGTTTTTCTTAAAATGTTTTTGCAAGACAGCAAATAATCCAACCATGTCAGCAATAAGTCCGGTAACATTTTCTGTGAAACATACAGAAAGTTGTGTCCAACTACGTCAGCAATAGAATAGTAACATTTTCTGTGTAACATGAAGAGAATTGTATAAGAATAACATACTGATCATTGAAGAGCCAGACAAATCTTGTACCTACATGCTTTGTCTCCTTGCTGCAAGTAACAAAGGGTGCCTTGCTTGAACCTAACGTGCATTGGTCTTTGAAGTTTTTTCCTTTTACAGGTATCTACAGCTTAAAAGGCATTTACAGACTGTCTAGCTCGAGTCATATCTTATTGCTGACTGAACTGCATTCACATATTTCCTTATTTAGATGACTTAACTTGTCTTTGCAGAATCTTTTCCCTGATGTCAAGAGTCATTACAATGGGTTCCTACTCTTCTGACCAGTCTGGGGTTCCAGATAAATGTTAAAGCCTACTTGACCTTTCACACAGGATTGTCTTTCTAGGGTGTTTGATACCTTGCAGCAAAAGGCTTTTCTGATGCAGGAGAAGGTGTATTTTTTTATATGGAAAATTTGAGCTTCTCAAATCAATCTCAAACTTCAGCTAGAGAGTATCTCAGGATCTTGAGATTCGTGACATATATGATTGTTGTGATTCCTCTTGCCAGTTTGCGCATAAGAAAGATTCAGTGGTTAACACATCAGCCCAACATCTGCATCCTCTGGAATTTCAGATTCCAATCCTGGGCTTTGTAAAAAAAAAAAAAAAAAACTGCAGTAGCTGGAGATTATATATATAAGCAAATCCAGGTCAACCATTTTATCCAGTACCTCCAAGCCAGTCTGTAACTACAGATGCCTCAGATTTCACTTGGGGAAAGTAATTTCTATGGGGGTAAGTGTGCAAGGCCTATAGACCTCCTTGGACAGTCCTAATCGCATAAATCTCAGACATCGTGACTGTGATCCATTTCTTAAATTCTCATCATCACTTATGGTCCCCAGGATCTCTTCAGGTGATTATAAACAATGTCAGAGTGATGTGGTACATAAGCAAGAGGGCACCAGGTTGTGCCCCTCTGTGTAACCTGACTATGATTGCTTTAGAGTTAGGTCTTCAGCACAAATTAACCATCCAAACATCTTGCATTCCATCAGAGCAAGACATAGTGGCAGACAAGCTGAACAGGACCAGCACAGACTCTCGTGAATGGAAATGGAATTTAGAGGTCATCCAGGAACTGATTAAGTTGTGGTGAATACTACAAATTAATGTGTTTGCCTCCTTTCAAAATAGACAACTGAATAAATTCTACTCCGGAGCTTCTTGCAAGCAAGCCTGGGAAACTTAATTCCTATACAAGGAATGTTCTTTTCTGCATTTCCACTGATAACCAGTGTAATACTGAAGATTCATAAGTCATTGTGGTGCACTGATAACCATTGTAATACTGAAGATTCATAAGTCATTGTGGTGCACTGATAACCAGTGTAATACTGAAGATTCATAAGTTATTGTGGTGCACTGATAGCCAGTGTAATACTGAAGATTCATAAGTCATTGTTGTAGTGCACTGATAACCAGTGTAATACTGAAGATTCACAACTCATTGTGGTGCACTGATAACCAGTGTAATACTGAAGATTCATAAGTCAATGTCGTGTCATCATTTTGGCTCAGGCAACATTTTTTGTTCTTACTTATGGAATTTGCCAAGGGCAGTTACCACAAGCTTCCTCATAAAACTGGACCTACTCACACAAAACAGGGAGTTTGATACACCCCTGTCTCTAACATCTTCAACTAACCACCTGGATGATTAAATTGTAATTCCTTTTAAGCACCTCTTTTTTGGAGGACATGCAACAGGTATTGAATGAAGTAAGAAAACCTGATACTAGAAAATCTTACATTAGCAAGTGGAAAAGATTTTCTAGTAGGTGCCTAGCCAATAACCAGGACCATGTTATGGATTATGTGCCACTGGTGCTCAAGTATTTGTGTTAGTTACTAGTCTCTGGACTCTCTTACTCCTGTCAGGACACCTCTTGCGGCCATTTCAGCATGTCTTTTCATGGATCCTCCACTTTCTTCTATATTTTTAGTAAAACAGTTCCTTAAGGGAGTTATACACATGAGACTTGCTCCTTCCTGGTATCTTAGCTTTGTGCTGGAAAAAAATAACCATGTCTTTGAACCTGCACATCAAGCAGAATTAAGGTTCATTACATTGGAAAACTGTACTAATTGTTCTGACACCTAAAAGTATCTGAGTTGCAAGCCATCATAGTGTGGGACCCCTGTCTCGTCTTTCACCCTGATTTCATGCCCAGGTTTGTTTCAGAGTTCACTTTGAATCAAGCTGTCAGTCTCCCAGTGTTCTCTCCAGACCCTCATAACTAGGGAGAAATGATTCTACATACTCTGAGCCTGGCATAGGCAGGTCAGGCACTAGCTTGACAAAACTAGGTCCTTTGGAAAAGCTAATCCCCCTATTTGTTTCTTTTGTTGGGACGAAGAAAGGACAATCTATGTCAAAAAAGATCCAAATGGTTTGCTATTGCCTTTGTTATTCCCACCATGGCAAACCATGCAATATAAAGTCTCACTCTACTTGATCTTTATCTTTAATGGTATATGGGAAAGAGGTAGACTGTAAAAGTATTCTGGAGGCAGCTACATGGTCCTCTGTACACACCTTTAATGGGCATTGCTCACTGGATTTCTTTTATAAATCCAGGACAGGATTTTTAGCCCCATTCTTCAGGGGCTCCTGGATCCATATCCTCTCTCCTCCCAGGTTGACTACGTTTTGTTAATAAACCCATATAGCCTAAAGGCTACTGCAGCAGTGTAGAATTCAAACATTTGCTGTTATGGGTAAGCTAAATGTACACAATTGTACTTTTCCTGGTAACTCTGGATCTAAAAGATGCATATTGTTATAAATCCATTCACAGAGATTGCAGATTCTTTTTAATGTTTTTTTTTTTTTTTTTTTTTGTGAGTCACATTTTCAGTTTTCTTTTTTGCTCCTTTTGTTTGTCCACAGCAGCAGGAGTATACACAAAGTCTCTGAAGACAAACTCCTGTTATACTAGATGGTGTTTCTGCAATCCTCCAAGAGGAATGTCAACTTGGTGAGATAATCCCTAGAAATGTTTGGACTAATGGCATCCATTATTCTCATTTTATCACTGGCCCGCCTTCACCTGGGAAGTTGTGTTTTTGGAGTTGCATGTACTAGTCACTTGGGAACCCAAGGATACACAGAAGTACATCAACATATAGGAGATGCTGGCAGTGTTTCACTCCTTGAAACTCCCTCACCACCTTTGTGATCCAGTGATGTGGTACCTCAACTAGGAAGTACGAGGTCTTACCCTCTGTGGCAGTTGGCAATCATAACCTGGGAGTGGACTTCTCAGTATTCTGCCTCTTCAGGCATCATACATACTGTCAGAGCAAAAACATGCTAAAGTAGGCACATTTACAAAAGTTGGGAGCACAAGGCAGTGGTCTTCCATGAGTTAGTCTAAATGTGAGGGACTCCTCTAATAGATCTGTACACCTCTTTTCAAATCAGACAGCTGAATAAATTCTGTTCTAGACATTCATGCAGCTATGCCTGGAGGACAGATTTATTCTTGTACGCTGGGATGGGGGATGTTCTTGTGTGCATTTTCAACCTTTCCGCTGATTCATAAGGTACTGCTGAACGTGCAAAGACAAATGCCAAAGATCATTGTGGTGACCCTCTATTGGCCCATGCAGTCTTTTTTTCTCCTTGTTTATGGTATTGGTCAAGGGTGATTACCACAGACTTCCTCAAACTGTGTACCTGCTGTCACAGTGTCATGGGCAGCTGGTGCTCCCTGAATTGAAGAAACATAAAATGACAACCTGAATAATTCTAGCTTGACTCTGTTCAGGCACTTATTGCTTGAGAATGTGCTGCAGGTGTTTATGGAGGCCAGAACACCCACCGTAACAGGTACAAGCATGAAAAATCTGAAGGTAATGCTACTCAATGCTAGACGTCTAAACATTAAAATGCACTCTCTTGAGACACTCTTAAAAATGGAGAACATCGATATCTGTGCAGTAACTGAGACCTGGTTCAAGGCTCCAGAGAGCACCCCTGCAATACCAGGCTACAACTCTTACCACACTTTTCGGCCACCAAACCAGGACCAAAACACTAAAGGTGGAGGAGTGTCCATATTCACCAAGGATATTCACACCACCAGGCTAGTTGCCCAACACAATGCTTCTGAAATTCTCCAGGTGCAGTTAACACTAGGTAAGACTGCAATCCAAATTGTAGCTTGCTACAGATCCCCCACCATGCCCCAAGATTCTCACTACACCTTTCTAAATATACTGGAAAATATTAAGATACAACCAAACATCCTAATACTGTGTATTTCAACTACCCTGCCATTAACTGGGAAAACTACTCATGTACCAACACCTTTCCCAACAGTTCTTGGAATTCATAAATTCCAGTGCCCTGGATCAACTAATACATAGTCCCACCAGGGGCTCCAATATCCTAGACCTGGTCATTACCAACATGGGAAATCGATGCTCCACACCTATAGTCACCCCCTCGTTGGTCAGGTTTGATCATAAGCTAATCACCCTTGACATCCATATCCCTCCCCCACCCCCCAGTAAGGAAACCTCTGTAAAAAAATCTTCTCCAAAGCCGACTTCATGCTACTCAAGTCAGAAGTGACAAAGTTCATGACACCCATGCAGACGGGAACTGAAAGTTTGACTGCTGAATCATACACTAAGGCACTGTACGAGCACATTCACTCGTCCATGAATCGTGCCATCCCAAATAGAACCAAGATGCTCTCATCCAAAAAAAGGAAGCCAATCTGGTGGTTCCCTGCCATAAATAAACTTTACAACAAAAGGAATAAACTGTTGCAGAAAAGAGGAAAATCCCAGGATGCAAAAAACTCCCTTACCAGCCTCAGTAAGAAGCTGAGATCCCTCATAAAATCCTCCAAAGCTAGTTACGAAAATAAAATTGCCAAAGATTCCAAAGACAACCACAAAGCATTCTATAGCTATGTCAAGAATCTAAATGGCAATGCTCAGATCTGCTGTCAGAGCTACAACAGAATGGCATTAAATATACTGATCCTAGGGATATTGCCAATATCCTGGCAGATCGATTCAGTGCCAACTTCACCCCCCTCACCCCCTAAAAGGCCTATCTCAATACTGAAAGATTGCCAAATTCCAGTAATAACGGCCACACAGGTAAAAAACACACGCTCCAAAGCTAAGAATACAGCATCCATGGGACCAGACGACATCAGCCACAAAATGAGCTGGCACCTCACCTAAGTGTCATGTTTAATCATAGCCTCACCTCAGGCTTTATGCCCACTGAGTGGTGCACAGCTACAGTTATCCCATTCCACAAGAGGGGATCCACCTGGGATCCTGGGAACTACTGCCCCATCAGTCTGATGAGCCTGATCTGCAAGGCCATGGAACATATTATCATGGAACTTATAAACAAAGACATTGGCAACCTTCAAACACTGGACCCCACCCAGTTTGGGTTTGTGAAGGGCCGATCTTGTCTCCTGAACCTGATTGACTTCTTCGAATCAGTCTCCAGAGCTGTGGAAAAGGGTAAGGTGGTCCATACAGCCTATCTGGATCTCGCCAAGGCCTTCAACACCATCCCCCACTCTGGAATCATAGATAAACTTACTAAGCTGGACATTAATCTCTACGTCACTCGATGGGTTGCCAACTGGCTTACTGACAGAACCCAGACTGTAAAAGTAGCCGACTCCAAATCCAGCTCCAGACAAGTGACAAATAGAGTACCTCAGGATTCAGTCCTGGGACCGCTCTTGTTTGGCATCTACTTCTCTGAAGTACAGGCCAACACTAAGGGACTCTGGCTAACAAAGTTCGCAGAAGACTGCAAACTGGGAGCCATTATTGAATCCCCAAATGAAGTGGATATTCTACAAAAGAGGCTTACAGAAACAGATGTTTGGTGCCAGAACCACGGGCTCAAGCTCAATGCCAAGAAATGTATAGTTATCCCCTTTGGGAAAAAACATGTACCCGTGAATTACCACATAGGTGGCAGTTCACTAAACACTGAAAGTGTGATTAGAGACTTAAGGTCACAGGTGGACAGTGGTCTCACCTTCGATAACCACATTGCCACAATAGTGAGAAAATCTTTCTATGTGGCACACCTCATCACTAAGGGCTTTTCATCCAGAAAAAAAGGAGGTCATTGTTCCACTGTACTCATCCCTCATTAAACCCATTATAGAATACAATGCCCCATTTGGTATGTACCTCTCAAAACATCTGCAATAACTGGAAAGGCCGCAGAAATACCTCACTAAAAGAACCACAGACCTAAAGCAGATGCCGTATGCTGACCATCTAAAAAAACTCCAGCTATACTCTGTCACATATCATCTACTCAGAGTCACTCACTGCTTAACATACAAAGCCATGTCAAACCCATAGCTGTTGGACATGCTACACTTAAAGAAATCCCAATCCCTCAGAGCCACATGCTCCAGGGATCTAAACCTTGTTATCACAATGAACAAAGCATACTGGAGGGATAGGTTCCTGACCCAGAGACTCCCCAGACTCTGGAATAGACTGCCCATACATGTCAAGCAGAGCACCTCTTTGGCCCTCTTCAAAAGAAACCTTGACGATTGGATGGGAGATAAGAAATTCACCCCGGGGATCACGTCAGTTGTCCTGCTAGACAGGGGTCCAGTGAAGTAAATATTGTGGGAAGAAATAGCCAGGGAATTGTTATGGCTAGGCTTGTACAGGCTCTAGGGCCGATAGCCTAGTACCAACGTATGAACCTAAGAACCTATGTTATGTTTACAAATGGATGGAGTGTTATAATTAGTGCCTAAATTGAAACAGAGGGTCCATTGTGGATAATATCACTCTGGCCTTGAAATATTGGTGTGAGCTACTTCAGGACAGCTTAGTGTATGCATCTATTAAGTTGTATTTAATGGTTATCTGTGCTTATCTGCCAATGGATTCCCCTCTTTCTTTCTTCTTTTTCAGTAAAACAATTATGACCCCTAACAAGAAAATTCCTCCTTTATGGAATCTCAGCTATGTTCTTGAAAAATTGTCCTTACCACCTTTTGAACCAGCAGCACATGCTGATCTTATGTTCTTAATATGGAAATGACTGAATGTTTACAAGCAGTCTCATTCTACCTTCCTTAAGAGCACATTTAATCAAAGCATTAAAAATTCTACGGGTATCATTAGGACTCTCAATGTTGAGTATGAACTCAAATTAACTCTAAAACCCCAAATAATTCCAACTGTTTTTTCTTTCAACTATGTTAGGAAGATAAGAACTAACTAGCAATGTTCAAAGCTACTCCACAGTAATACTGCCAATTCTGACAAAGAAACGACTAATATCCTAGCTGGAAGAATTAGTGCAAATTTTACTCCTCCTCCTACAGCTACGTTTTCTACTGTCCTATATCTTCTCTGTATTTATTCTGGAACAAGTCCTCTCTGACCTCTCAAAAGCAAGGAATACTTAATATGTGGGCTGTGGCAATATAAAAGGTTGTCTGATTTTCAGTACCAAATCCGACTTATCTGAGCCCTATTTAACCTCTTTAATCTAACTTTCTCCAGTTATTATACTCCCGAAGCATAGAAAAATGGTCATTGTAGTGCCATTGCAAAAGGGTAGCTCAAACAACAGACCCTGATAACTGTAGACCCATTAATCTCACTAGTCTGATATGGAAAGCTATGGAGTATATCTCATAATGACATTAATCCTAAAATTGAAAATCTGTTAACCTTGAACCTTGTTTAATTTGGCTTTATCAAGGGAAGGTTCTGCCCTGAAAAAAAGCACCAAAGCAATAGATATCAATGGATAGCATTACACAGTTCATAAAGCATTATCTGGACTTGGTCAGTGCCTTTGACACAATATTTCATGCAATTATTGACAGACTTCTAAATCTGAATACAAATCCTTGTGTTGTGAAGAGCATAACTAGATATTTATTATTTATTTACTGACTTGATTACCAGGATAACCCAAGTGAGTAGAAGCCCATTTTCAGCAGAGGCCTGGGTAGCAAAGCTCCAAATTATTTTAAAACATTTAAGAACAATAATTTTACAATATTCAAAAATAAAAGAAAAAAAATCTGCAGTTTAAATAATTGTAACAAATTAGACAATATAAAACATTGGTTAAGAAATGATACAAGTTATCTGACAATCAGTTAATATTTAGAGAAATTTTAGACAGTTTGTGTAGAAATTAAAGGTAGGTTAGTCTAATACAAACAGGAATTGCAATATGAAGTGAAGGAAAAACAGGCTTATAGTATATTTAGAGAGAATGTCAAGGAAGAGAATTTGATAGAAGTAAGTGAAGGAGAGAGAGTCAGGAGGTATAAGGAATGAAAAAGTACTTGTTCACATTTAGGGATATAGTTTATCCTGGTTTTGAGCAAGAACAGAGCCAGGTTTTAGCTAGTAAATCTTTCAGAATGGTTTTGAAAGATGGGAGGGTATTGACCTAATGGATACTGGCAAGGAGTTCCAGGCCTTATCAACCATGTGAGTACAGACAATGCCCAGCAGATCTGCTAGGTTTCTAAACAGTATTTGGTCAATGGATCACAATGACTGACTGGGAACATAGTTTTGTAGAATGTTTTTTAGTACTGGACAGGCACATGGATGCTGGATAATGTTATAGGTGGTAAGACGCTGTATATATCTAGTTGATGAGGCAGTTCTAACCAGTTTAGGCTATTTAGTGCTATACAGTGGTGGGTTCTGAAAGGGGTATTTGTTGTAAATTTAGCAACTTTGTTTTATTGTTCAA
The DNA here is from genome assembly GCF_019279795.1 of Protopterus annectens. NCBI lineage: Eukaryota > Metazoa > Chordata > Ceratodontiformes > Protopteridae > Protopterus > Protopterus annectens. The sequence goes on along the minus strand of NC_056729.1, from coordinate 337,253,992 downwards.
GTTTTAATTTTTATGAAGCCTGGAGGTTAGTAAGGATGGACGCACCATAATGAGGAGTGGAGAAGAGATAAGTAGAGACAAATATGGTTTTAGTTGCGTTAGTGAGAGTTTTTGGCTGCGTAAAACATCCTTAGTTTTTGATTAATTTTTCTTATGTAATTTTGTATATGCAGGTCAGATGTAAGATTATCATCTGCTATCACCCCAAATAATTTGCTATGAGAAGTGACTGCCCTGGTGATAGAACACATGGTTGGAGTTGTAGCCAGTTGTCTGAGAGCATTCTGTTTAAGTCACAGGTGCCACTTCTTGCAGATGACTGAAAATTGGCTGATGATGTTCAGTCTTTCCCTGATGCACAATTTCTTCAACTTGGGTTAAACCATGTTAGCGAATGGACGAACTGTACATCGGCACTCTGACTGGAAAATGAATGCTTTCCAGCAGGGTGGTAATGTACAGGTAATGCCCACTGAAAAACAAGTCCACCGCTTCACAGCAGCATATTAAGCTGCTGTGGAGCTTGGGCTGCAACGGAGATAACATCCGCCATTATTTTACACACACACTAAGTAGCACTTTTGCTGTTTAGTGAGTGTAAAAAAAGCAAATTAAATAAAAAATAGAAGTGTTTGTGTGTGGGTGTATGTGAGAGTTAGCTCTATTGAGTCATTATTTTACCCTCTCTAAGCAGAACTTTTGCTGTTTAACGAGTGTAAAATTAAAACAAATAATTAAAAAAAATGAAAAGTGTGTTTGACAGAGAGATTGAGCAGTGGATACAATTCATTTAAAATTGAGGTATGCATATCTCTCAACCTCTTACATCAAGAAATATGGATAAAGCCTAAAATAACTTGAAGGCAAAGGATCAAAATATTGAAAGAGGTTAAATATTGCTCTTATAAAGTTCAAAAGTTGCTGTATTGACAAGATATGTGTTAACATGCATTTTCTGGAGGATATGAAGCCCATACCTGTTACCTTAGGGTCACCCCTGATTTTGACTCAATTTTTATTTCTGCCTCCCTTAATCCCAACTAAAACTGGTGAGTTTTGCAGAAAAGGTGGTGAACCATATGTAATAAACAATGAAAATAGAGTTATAGGCTTACTACTTCAGAAAATGTATGTTAATGTGTTTCCAAAGTTAACAGAACGCATATTTTAATTGTCCCTGATTACTTTTGGATTTGTCCCTCATTAGATGATAAAGTCTGAAACTCAAATGTAACTCGTTATTCAGTGACTTTACCCCCCCCCACATCATTTACCAACCTATACTATAGCAAGTCTGAAACAGTAGGTGGAGGAACTAGTTTACATTAAGAATATATGTATAGGTATATAGTAATTAAAAAAATACAAAGCAATTTAATGGAGAGCTCATTCTGTAAATGCATTAATGTCCTCTAGGCTTTGTTATGTAAATACCACCCTTCCAGGGGTGTGGAGGCCCATCGCCTGCAACATTGGGCCTCAGAACACCCCTGGGTGGGCATTATTTACTCAATAACACACACCCTGTTGACATTATAGCTTACTTAACAACTGGTTGTCTCAAATGAAATGTGAAAAAAATCTAACAGCTATGGAAACATTTTCCTAAAACATATAGATGGAACACCTCTCCATTCAGACACTGACATAGGGGATCTAGGCACTCTTGTTGATAATTTGTTAGTTTCTGAGCTTCATGTCTGTGCAGTAGTTTGGAAAGTCTTCTGTCTGTCTGATCTAATTTCCAAAGGCATCTCCTTTAGATTCAAAGAAGTTGTAATTCTGCTGTTCTTATATTTTAACAGAGCCATAATTGAATAATGATGCCATTTTGGGTAAGTATTTGTCTAAACATATCATCGAATTTAGAGACCTCAGAGATTCCTAACTAAAAGATCAGTGGCCTCAGAAATCTTAAATCCTATTCATTCAACCCATCCAACCTGATGTATGAGTCCTGTAAGATGCTTGTCTGATCTAATCCAACAACATCAGTGCTCCAGCCTCAAGCACATTAAGAATTTTCCCTCCAGTAATGCATCTGTCCCTTGATTTATCTCAGATCTTGTTTGCTGCCTTTGTGAATGCATGCAGATCTATGCAGCTAAGTGATCCACCTCTGTTTTTATATTTTGACTAAAATATGTAGGTTTTTGGCTCCTTACAGCCATATTGTAACTTCTGTGCCTTGGGTTTGCTTAAAAGCTATATCTTTCTGTTTGAGCTCCTTCTACCAAGGCATTTCCCACCATTGCAAATTGTTTGTCTGTCTTTGATCTACAAGTGGTTAATTTTGTAGTTTAGACTTTAGGATAGTTTTTAAGATTGCTAGTAGTTTAATAATTTATGGTGTTATAGTGTGTTTTACATATGTATAATATATATACTTATTTTTGGTTTATCTCTTACAGTGTCTGCTTAGATTCTTAGAGTGTTTGTTAAAGTTCCTGTGTCAGTGTGTTTCTCTGCTTAGATTACCATGGATAAACAGGTTTTAAAGTGTTCCATGTGTAGACACAAGATCCTAACCAAGGATGTGCATAATCAATGTCCTTAGGATAGTAACATGATCAGCTTCCCCCTCTAGACCCTCATCAGTGCTGTCATCAAAATCCTTCAGGTGTTATATGAGTACCTCTGATGATTATCTGGACCACTTGGAACAGAGGTTTCTGAGAAGTCAGGTGGAAATTAGTCATTCTGACCCCTTCCAGTCCAAAGGCGGTCAGATCCACTCACTTCACCCTGATTTCAATTCCTTTGCTTGTCCAGGATTTCTGGTGTCTTTGGATCCATTTTTTGTTGCAGGATCTGTGTTTGTGTGGTATAGACTTCCCTGTTCACTTCAGCACTGAGGTTTCTGGATCTGACTCTTTCAACTCCAGTCTTTTCAGAGCTAATGCTGTCTTGGGACTAAGGGGTTGGGCTGGTGACCTCAACACTAGTATTGGATCCCTTGAGGTTTGCTCCATTGTCAGGGTTGTCAGTCTTCAGCTCCTCAGCTCCAATCCCTCATATGAGCCTTCCAATACTTTGAGCTTGGACCATCCTCCTGCCTTTGGTACCAGTACTCCAAAAGTGGGGTCAGATCCATTGACTCATATGAAGCCTTCTGACTGTTCTGAGAGTGGATTAGCCTTCCAGGTGTTGGGGTGGATGACTGGTTCCCCTACTAGAACCACCAAACAGGCCCCTCCAGGATAAGATTCACCCAGAGGCTCCCTTTCCATCTTGCCTCTGCCTATTCTTCAGATGCCCATTGGTAGAAACTGAATTTTAAGTTTTGATCCACTGCTTGCTTGCATAGCAGCTTCAGTCCTCTGAAGAGTCAGATGAAGCCAGCTCTGACATACTGGGAAAGAGGATATGTAAAAGAAAGGAAGTAGAATCCCCTTCCTAGTATCCCACCTCAGATTCTGACTCAGAATTGCAAAGGTTCTGTGCTATCCCCCCAGAGGAAGCCTCATTGGGTGATATCTTGGTATGTAGATCCCTCCCTCTCAGGATAAGACTGTTCTTATCAAGGCTTATGGTTCAGTACTATCTACACACTGGGTGGTATTTCTAGCTGATAAACTTTTAGACCATGGCTTGAGCCAGACAAGATGCCTCAGCCATCGAAAGACAAGACAATTTTGGGCTAAATCTTTGGCAGTGGACTCCATCATTGTGGCTCCAGATACAAAAAGAACTTCCAGAGGATTCTCAGTCCATCCACACACCTAATAGAGTCCAGGGTGATGGACAAGCTAAGGAAGTGGGTGTATGCTTCAGGCACATTTGCATTGCGGGCCCTGAACTACACCACTCATATGAATAGATTTCAGAGAGATCTGGTGCCCAACACTCCTGTTTGCTTTAAAGAATTCACTGCCAGTCAACACTAGCAAGTTACTGGAGTGAGAGATCTCTACTTTGTCGAATATCACCAACCTCTTCATGTGTCTCATGCACAGTACAGCAGATGAAGTGGCCAGTGCAGCCACATCAGGCATTGTGATGAGACATCACACATGGCTGTGTCTGTGTCACTTTGGAGACAACTTTAAGGAGTCTTTCACAAATGCCCCCTTTGACAGATTATCCCTCTTTGGTCCCTCTGTGAAAGAAAGGATGCAGAAGTGCAAACAGGATGACAAGATTTATATGCTGTTTCAGTCAAGTTCAAGGCCTCTCAAAGAACTTACAGCAGGAACCAAAAAGGACCGCATTCATTCTTGTTCCAAGTCTAGACACCAGCAGTTCAATTCACTTTCTTATAGGGTCAGCTGTGGCAGATGCTGCCTCTTCAATGAATATTGGCCCAGAGGCAGAGGGGATCTGCAAAATCAGGGATACCACAGCCCCCTTTCTGACAGGATGCGGCAGTATGCCTGAAGTTTTGCATGACTGCTCCATTCTGGAGACACGTGGGGGATATCTCTCTCTCTCTCTCTCTCTCTCTCTCTCTCTCCCACCACTCCTGTACATAGCAGATCATCACAAAGGACAAGTGCATAAGAGGAATTTTATCCAAAGGCTACTACATTCCATTTTTTCCTGACACCACCCCAGCGTGCCAGGCTATTGCCAGACATATCACCCCATCAGTTAAAACAGGACAAAAGAGAGGATATTCATCAGTGCAGTGGTACAGCGGTTTGCATTGTCGCCTCACAGCAAGAGGTTCTCTGGTTTGGTTCTTTGCTGGGGTGCCTGCTGTGCAGAGTCTGCATGTCTCCACTGCATTCATGTTGGTTTCCTCTGGATGCTTCTGTTTCTTCCCACATTACAAATACTTGTGTCTGGAGCATTTCTCCCAGGGCCTCTGCTGGAAATTGGCTCATTCCAAGTCAGAGTTTCCTGGCAAACAAATGTCAAATAAATAAATCATATTGATCACTGCTGTAGTAGCTTTAGCTATATAGATTATATCCTGCATAGGATTTAACAGCTTGGCCATCTTCCAAAGATTCAGGGCATCTTACAAGCATTCAGACCATCAGTCAGTTCGAGCTGAGCTGACTAAATAGACACATTTGGATGCCAGGCCCTTGAGAGCTTCTCTTTTGAGGCTTTTGAAGATCAATGATCAGCCTTATTTGTTCCTTTGCTGGGCAGATAAGTTCCTTTTGGAGAAAAAAACTTTCATTTAAAAAAATTGTTTATTAATACTTTCCTGTTCATTAAAGTTATTTTTAGCTAGGAGTTTGTGTTTTAATTGAATGTCATGAAACTGTATCGTTCTTTTAAATGAGAGTGCAGTTTCTTTATGTCAGTTTAAAAGTTGTTTAAAGTAATTGGAAACCAGTTTTCTCTGAAGAAATTGTACTTATTTTACTTTTGGGAGTTGGCAAATTGTTTAATGTGGTTTTTACTGTGTTTTGTATGTGAAAAAAGTGACTTTTAAAGACTTTTTAATTGTTACTGGCTTTTGCTGCTTGTTTTACCCAAGAAAACACCACCATGTTTGGGATTCCTTTCAAAATGTCGACTTACTAAAATACCGAACTGTATATGATTGAGACAGAAACACCGTAAATCCTCAAAAGCAAAAGTAAACATTGCCAAAAGTGTAAAACACTGAAACGCAACTGCGCATGTGCAGCCTGCACCAGTCGAAACTGCTAAAACAATACAAATATAAGAGAAACATTTTAAACAAAATTACACATTTCATAATGTTTTTGCAGGGGGGGCTGTGCCCCCCACACCCCTCTAAATTATATATACCAACTCCAAGATTGCAATACAGTGGGGAAAATGGTAAATGACGGCAGGATTTGTGGATTTATGGTGTTTCCATCTCAATCATATGGAATTCAGTATTATGGTAAGTCAACATTCTGGTAGGGATCCATTTGGTTTGACCATGGAACAAACTTCACTCCCGCGATCGGTTCTTCTTCCAGCCACACAAAGAAAAAGTTATGGCTGACTTTGCTATGGCCATTTGTTGTTCCTCAGACCACTCATATTTTTGCCCTGGACCCCTCTGGTGCAGCACTTACAACCACTGTAGACTGGGGGTAAGCCACATCCTCTGCTCTGTGTGGGTTCCCTCAGTGGGCAATGGATAGACACTTTTGTCAGTCCTGGGAGACAGAACAAGGAAGACTTCCCTATCTTGTCATAATGTGCCCATCCCTAGGGACAAAAGATGAGTGCTCTGAAGAACAACCTTGTTTCCCCTTTCCACCTTGGCAGCCCATTTCCCTTCCAGAAAGTCTGAATCTCCCCCTTTCCAGTGGATAATTCATCATCCACCATACAAGACCCTCTTATTTCCACTTGTCCTTCATCACGTTATCCCAGGGAATTATAGAATGAGTTCCTCTTTCCCGGGTGGGGAAAGGTTGTTATTCAAGGATGTTTTTAGTGCCAAAGAAAGAAAATGCGTAGAGACCAGTTTTGGATCTTTCCTTCCTAAACTTGCTTGTGATAGAGCCCATGTTCAAAATGATGTAATTTCACAATCTGTTAACTCTTCCTTCTAACTCATTGTGAGCTCAACTCCTCAGTTTAAAGAGGTTTTCTTCCACAGGAAAAAATAGACCTATAGCTAGATGTAATTCTAAGGTTTTACAGTCAGACTTCAGTCACTGTGAGGGAATATGTCAGGATTTGGGGTCTCGTGGCATCCATGATTCTCATGATAACTCTGGCAAGACTCCATATGAGAAAGATAAAATGGTATGTGAAGCTTCTCTGGTCCTAGCACCAACATCTTTTGTCTTTCAAATCCCAGTGATGGGATTTGTCAGAAGAGAAATCACTTTGTGGAAACAGCAAAGATCACTAAATCCAGGTCTCTCCTTATCCCTCCCACACTGCTCCAAATTAATCAGCCACCACAGATGCTTTGGACTTTGCTTGAGGAGGAGTTTCAGGAGGGTTAAAAGTGCAAGGTGTGTGGGTCACCAAAGACAGATACAAATGCTTAAATATAAAAGAGATGCTTGCTTGCCCTGACTAAGGCACTTAACCTTCTGAGTCATATTTGTTCTCAGGGACCTACAAGTTGTTAGAGACAATGCTACACTCATGTGGTACATCAACAAGCAAGGTGAAGCCAGGTTGTATCCCCTTTGCAGACTAGCCATGTTAGCTTGGGATATAACTTCACAGCACAATGTCACTCAGGACATTCTACATTCCATCAGAGCAAAACTTTGTGGCAGACAAGCTGAGCAGGAGAAGAGCAGACCCCCCATGAATGGAACCTAGAGCAGGGGGTCTTCCAAGATTTCCTCAATCTATGGGAAATTCCTCAAGTAGACTTATTTGCCTCCTCTCTGAACAATCAGCCGGCAAGATTCTGCTCCAGGACATCATGCAAGAAGGCCTGGAAGACAGATGCATTTTTTTTCATTGGTTGGTAATGTTCCTGTATGCTTTTCTACCATTTCCAGTGATACCCAGAGTACTTCTGAAGATTTAGAATGAATCCCCCAGGATTATCATGATGACTCCCTTCTGGCCAGGATAACAGTGGGACAGTTACCACAAGCTTGCTCTCAGAATGGATCTAATCACACAAGATTAGGGGTCTTTGATACACCCTGACTCCAACCAACTTCAACTGATTGTCTGGATGATAAGGCCTTAATTCCCTTTAGGCATCTGTTTACTGAGGATATGCAACAGGTACTAATGGAGGCAAGAAAGCCCGCTACTAGAAGTTCAAATATTAGCAAATAGAAAAGGTTGTCTTGTTGGTGCCAACTACCTAACATAACCAGCACCCATTCAGGGCAAGTTGTTTTATGCATTTACATTCTTACACAATTGTACTTTTTGACAGGGGTTTTGCATAAGAGGCCTCCAAGAAAACAAGTGGCCCCTCCTTGGGTCTTAATTTTGTGTTAGACAAGCTTACTTGTGCCATTTGAACCAGCTAACTTGGATGATTTGAAATTTTTAACATGGAAAACAACTTTACTGATTGGTCTGACCACTGCAAAAAGGATATCTTAGTTGCAAGCCCTTTTGGTAAGTCAACCTGATTTCATTTTCCACAGAAGAAGGATTTCTTCAAGAATGGAGTATTTTTTTATGCTTAAAGTGGTATCTAAAGTTACATTAAGCCAACCTGTCCATGTCCTCATTTTCTTCCTGAAACTACAAATGGGGGGGGGGGGGTACTCTGTATACAGGATGTCTGGATGTCCACAGACAACCAGACAACTCTGGTACTATCGTGAAATAATTAAATCTTTCAGCTCTTTAGATCAGTTGTTCATTTACTGTGAAGGTAAGAGGAAGGGACTATTTGTGTCCAAGCAGACTATTTCCAAATGGTTGTCTAAGACTATAACCTTTTGTTATACTCACCACACAACACTGTTTCAGGTAGGGTCAGGCCCACTCTACCTGGGTCTTGGCTTCATCTTTGGCTTTTTGGAAAATATTCTAGAAGCTCCAACTTGGTCATCTCTACATACTTTTATAAAGCATTACAAGCTTGATTCCTTCTCTAGGTATAGATCAGGCTTTGATAGAACCATTCTCTAGAGGCTCCTGGACAATTCTACCTCCCAAATGTACTAAGCTAGGGTAATCTAGCCATATAGCTAAGAGTACTGTAGCAGTGATCAATATGATGAACATAGTACAATAGTATAAGTAAACTTACATAACAGTAGATGTTCAAAAGATCACTGCTGCAGTAACCACTCCCTCCTTCTATCTCCCTTATTTTCTGGTGTATTGTTTAATGCCAAGGTTTGGATATTTATTTTTTGTTGTCCCTAACATGGTTTTCAGGGCTTAGCCTCCCTCTCTATGTTGGCATGAAAGCTCTGAAAGGCTTGGAGCCAAAACCTTCTTTTAGTCCTCTTCAGATTGAACTGACTGACGGTTTGGGCATGTGGAACGTGCCCGCAAACTGGTCTGCTGTTATATCCTATGCAGAATATAACCCATATAGCTAAGGCTACTTTTTGGTATTCCTTTGTGGGTGATGAGGTAATGCTTATATCTATAGACTGATTTTAACCCTCTATAACCTCTAGAAACTTCCTAACATACACCGCTCCTAATCAATGCCTATAAAAAAATGGACACATTTGGGTTGGGTTGCATGGGTGTTTTCATATAGAAGGGGCAAAAATATAGGCAATTATTTAAATCATTAAAAAAAGCATTTAAATATGATATTGAGAAACAAATCACTATGGACGGAAATCTGTTAGTAGGATGCCAACCTTGTGGACATTGTTCTGCATGTAAATATATTTGTAAAACAAAACATTTTACATCTAATAATACATCCAGGGTATTTGATATCTTGACATTCAGTAATTGCAGTTCTTCATGGTTAATTTATTTAGCAACTTATGTATGTTTAGCATTTTATGGTGGACAAAGTTCTAGACAGCTAAGAACTTGCATATATGAACATATGAGTGACATAAGGAATTGCTAGCTTTCTAATGCCTTGTGCAAACATACTCAAACATCCTACTGCTGTATTTCATTTTACTGCTATAGACAGGATTTGTTATGGGAAAAACAACAAGCTGGGTTAGCATAAATATTAAATACAAAGGAACAATTATGGATAGTCAGATTAGGCACTCTTTTTTTTCACCAGGGCTTAATGATGTTCTTTAATTATTTTTTCTTACTTGGAGGAGCATGACTAATTAAATTGTTGTTTAAATATGATTGTTGAATGCTTTTTTATAACACTGAAGAAGGACGTTGTCTGCTAAAACTGGTCTGTTTTTCTTATGGCAAGGTAATAATAAAAATATTATGAAGTAAGAACTTTGAAGCCAATTGTTTGTGTGCTGGCCATTTTGTTTTTAGTTGTTTCTCTTTGGCCTCTGCACTTTGCCATACTTGTGTGGAAAGTTTGCTTTCTTTTAGGCTTATAAAGGCCCTGGTGGCCATTAGTCTAGTATAGACCTATGAAACTATGATAGTTTACTTACACAACTGTACTTTCTTTCTCCAGTAGAAATAAGTGCCATTCAAGAGGTTCCTCCTAACCATAGATAGTCAAGGTTTTAATCCAATTGGATCTAAGCCTTCTAAATAGATTTTTAGAAGACCCACTTCAGAATGGTCATGGTGCAGTCAATTCTATCATGTATCAGAGAGAATGACTGGATGTGCTCAGTAGATTACACAAAGCCTACCTTCACATAAAGATTGGGAAGCAATTGGGATTCTTATGCTTTCAAATAGATGGCAGTCATTATCAGTTCAAAGTCTGCCATTTGGTCTCACCTCAGCCCCCAGGGTGTTCATCAAATGCATGACCATTGGAACAGTTCATATAGGACTTTTAGGATTCAGGATCTTCTTGTAAATGATTGACTTCTAGCTGCCTCCTCTATGGAGTCCCTGAATCAAACCAACAATTACCTTCTCAATCCGTGTACCTCACTGGGGTCATCGGTTAACCTTCAGAAATCAAATCTGATACCTTCCCAGACAATCATGTTCATAAGATGCAAATAGGATACCAGTTCAGTCTCTAAGGGCAACAATGAAGTCTTCTTCTCAGTTCCCACCCCTCCTGCAGCTCTGGTCTTGATGGCACTAGGTCTCATGGATTCCTGTATTCTAAAGGTTCACTTTGCGTGCTTTTACATGAGAGTCCTACAATGATTTTACAAGCTCTGTGGTACCAGCATCTACACCCTCTATCCAAGACCACCATCATCACAGGATCTTGCAGATTCCATCTGAGATGGTAGCTCAAGTCAGCCCTGATACCCTCAAGGAAGCCATTTGTGAAACCAGCCCCAGTACGTATGGTGATCATGGAAGTGTGTGGGAGGCCATTATGAAGTGAAGTTAGTGCAAGGTCAGTGGTCCGACTTAGATACCACCTTTCACATAAATGTCCTGGATCTAAGGACAATCCTACCTGTGTTGCAGGAGCTTCAGGACCAGCTTCCCCAAGGTGCAATCTCCATCCAAACAAGTAATATGACTGCAGATTGATACATCAACAGGCAGGGAAGAACCATATCATACCCATTATGTCAGGAAACAATGAGGGCATGGCAGTGGGTGATGGCCTCAAACTGCTTTCTTGTTTCAATACACATCTCTGGAGTTTCCAGTTATCTAGTGGACAGGCTCAGTAGGTCTGTTTTCATGCCTCACAAGTGGTCCCTCAATCCAGAGGTGGCCAGTCAGAGTTTTCATCTTTGGGACATCTCTTGCTGCGATCTTCTCACCTCTCCCCGGAACTCCAAACACAGCAAGTTCTTCCCTCGATTCCCCCATGGCCCAGGGATGCTCTATCTCAACAATGGCCTTGGGGGCTGTTTTACACCTACCCACTTCTACCATTAACCTCAAGGTTCATTCAGGAGGAAGTAAGATGCAAGGCAACAGTTATTCTCATAACCCTTTTCTGGCCCAGACAGATTTGGTTCCCTATACTGAAACCATATCTTCTGAAATCCCATTGGCTTCTGGATCATCTCACTCATCCCTAGTGCAAGCGTCATCAAGACATCCTGAATCTAAAACTAACTGATTGGTTTCTCCGGTTCCAAGGATGGCCAGAGATTGCAATCTCATTGAAGGAAGAGTCAAAATACTTATGGCTGCACACAAAGACTCCACTTGCAGGACTTATCAAAGCAAATAAAATGTTTTGCTGTCTGGGATGATAACTAAAATACTGACCCTTTTTCTTCATTGGTATTTGATATTCTCCCATTTTTAGTCTATCTTTTGGATGGTTCTAGTGTTTCCACTATCAAGGTGCAATTAGCAGTTATTTCCAGCTTTCTTGCTGGCTTCGAAGACTATTTACGTGCCTCACATAAGTTATGCAAGGTGTTCTTGAAAGGAATATTCCTACCCATACCTCCTATAAAAGATCCTGTACCTCCTTGGGACCTGAATTTAGTTTTGGAAGTTCTAATTAAGCCCACATTCAAGCTGGCATCCACTGTTCATCTGAAATTCTTTTCCTGCAAACCACTGTTTATGGTAGCCATCACATCAGCCAGGAGAATCTCAGAGCTGCAGGCTTTATCATCTTCACCTTATATAGTTTTCCACAAAGATAGTATTTCCTCAAGATAAACCCTTCTTTTATTCCAAAAGTAGCTACTGAGTCAAATTTGTCCCAACCTTTTCATTTGCCAGTTTTCTTTCCAAATTAATCTAACAACTGTAAATACATTTTTGCATGCCCTATATGTACATGACCATTGCATTTCTACTGTCATAGAATTAAACCATTCCAGAAAGATGCACAACTCATTTACTTTGCTCCTAACAAGTTGGAGCAAACAGTTTCCCTCTCTAAATGGTTGTTGGATTGTGTCAAATTTATTTACACTAATCATGAAAATGTCTTTACCAAGTAAAGTTAAGGCACACTTCACTAGAGCTTTGGGTACTTCCACTGTCTTCTTTAAGTCTTTAATTAATGATATTTGACCCAGTGGACTTTCCTGGTTAACAAATGCCAATAAATAAATATATATGATGCTACTTCTTGGTCTTCCATGCATACCTTTTATCAGCCATTACAAGATGAATTGCCTCTCCAGAATCCAGGCTTATTTTGGACATACCATTCTAAAAGGTTTCCTGCCATGAGGCCACCCAGAAAAGTTTGTAGCTGTGAATTTTGACCCATATGATGAAAGCTATGTACTTGCTATAATGATAGATCCTTTTATTCATGTCTGCTTGATAGTACAACCCTCCCATTGTCTCTGTCCTCTTGTAAGACATGAAGGATTATCTGTTTATCCTAAGAACTTTGATCTCTATCCATTTCTCACACTTAATTCTCAGGTGTCAACTGAGATCTGAGGTAAATCAAGGGACAGATGCATTATGGGAGAGTAACGTCTTAAGGGGTTCAAGGCTGCAGCACTGCTGTTGCCAGGTCATATCCAACAAGCATCTGCAAAGGACCCATATGTCATATCTGATGGACATGAAAGGATTTATCATTATGGTAAGCACATAATTTTCATTTTATCAGGAAAAATTGACAGCCCTCTCTGTGTACACAGTTTCTTATAGACTCCTTTGTAGGGATCCGTGTCTAACCTTTTGAGCCATGAAAGATCAAACCCTGTTTGACTTCCTATTCCTTTGTAGAACAAATAGTTCCTAAATGCCTACTTAAAGGAGCTAAACTTCAGCAATAAATAAATAAAGACAAATTGGCATGATAGATTCATATCCCAATGTATACCCACCTCTAAAAAACAACTTCTGCTACATGTCAAGCAGTATAGCACCCGTGCCTCCTTTAAGATAAAGTTAGATAATTGGACGGACAGCCTCAAATTCTCCCTTGGTGTTTTTGACGCCCTCCTTGAGGCTGGAGAGAACTGACTTGTTAAACCTGTAATGGACTGTAGATTGATTGCCAAGCAAGAACCTGTGATGCTGTCATCTCCAGTAAACTGAAGCAGGAAGAATGCATTGAGCTGATAGAGCCCTTAAGATATCCATTTACAATTTTTTGTTTTTGCATGATAGCAATAATCTTAAACACTATGCCAGACAACATTATGAGATGTAAAGCTTTGAAATATTTTTTTTATTTTTCCAGAATATTAAATATGTTGAAGAAGTATGAGACTAAAAAAATGTAAAGCAGCCAGGGAAAGGTGAAGGTTTATTTAAACCCTGTAATTGAAATATAATGTTTGTAAAACATAAAGAAATTAAACCCGAATAGAGAGAGAAGGGAGAAAAATTAAGAAACTTAATTTAGCTACTGCTGTTATGGAATCAACCTCTCAGAGGTTTCCTCTACAGGGATAACATAGCTTCTCAAAAAGTGAAAGGGAAGTGGTACTTTCTTTGGTTTCAAATGAGAATAAGAGTTAAGGCCCTGTTCTCGTTGAAAGCCTTGAAAAAATTCCTGCTGTTGAGGCAGTTTTAAGTTCTGAACTTAAATATGTAAGTAATGAAAAAAGATGAAATCAGACAAAGAGCCTTTTATGCTCTTTTTAAGAATTCCTTTTGGGTTTACTATGGTTTAGAGCACTCCTCTTTGCCTGCACCAATCAGACCATCATTGGTGCTTGTGGTGATTCAAGGACTACTGCAGATCTAGGCATCAGTATTGGATTACCATTGATTTGACAAGAAGAATTTGATACCACCCAGGAGTTAGAGTAGTCATGGTTTTCAGAAAATATACTGACCCCAGTTATACATCAGACATCAGCTATAGGATCATCTCAGCACCTTTCTGTCTACAGCAAATTACCTTTTAAAGACATATTAGCTACCTTTTCTTCAAAGAAAAGGGAAAATGTCATTATCCCAATTGGTGTCATCCTCAGAGGACATTCACATGCAGCTTGTTTACTCTAGTCACTGTTTTCAATTAATAAAAGCCCCTGTTGTCTAGTCCAGCTTTTCCAACCCACAAGAAAATAAGTTTGATTAAGGAGTTTTATATATGGGGTAGAGAACATTTTGTCCCCCTAAAATAAGAGTTTAAAAATGAGGATCTCAGGAATCTCAACTCTGAGCTTTCCTGCCTCATCCTAGTACCTTTCCAGTATCTGACTAGAGAGTATAAGATAGGTTCCAGTTACTGTGCTTGGTTTTCCAAAAATGCATAGACTATACAGAGAATCCCCTGACTTGTAAAGTTTTGATAGAAATTTTATAGCAGACCCTGCTATTGCCACTTTTCCTATCCACTATGAAAATAACATTTTCAAAAAGTACCATACTCTTAGCAAAATAAATAAATAATAAACCAGTGGGGTGGGCAGATATGCCAGGAGGATGTGCATCTGTTGAATTTTGTAACAGAGTTGTATCATTCAACAGGTGTAGGACACTGTGCCATCTTTACCTTTTTTTTTTAAAGAAGAAACATCTTTATTAAATTATCACATATGACATAGGCAATCATACATTTATATGAATGAAAACAAAACCATGTTGATATAATTGTAGTTGCAAACATTATACATTATTTGTATTCTAAAACATTACATATCTCATTTAAATCCTGCCTTCCTTTAAACCTCATTCCTCCTCTGCATGTATTGTTCCCGCAATTCCCATTTTTTTTCTGTGTAATCTGCTCCTACCCTTTTCTAAAGATCAAACAAGAAAATTACACTTTAGGGAGCACCAAAAACAAAACGACTTCAAAATAATAATGTTACTCTGGGTCTTTAATAAACAATAAGCTCCAGAGCCAGAAAATAAAAAGAATCTTTATTAAAACAATAACCGTTAAGCACTTTTGTCCCTTTTAGCTATTTACGGGACTTCATCAGAGCAGTTAACTACTAAAACACAACCCTTATATACAGGATGTACCACAAATCAATTTCCTTTGTTAACTGATGCTTAACAATGTTAAAATAAACTTTTACAACTCTATCCTATAAAAACATACAACACAACAGCCCCACTTACTCTCTGGAGGGGTGTTTATAGATAGGATTCTTCAAAATTGTATTGACTTGGTCCCTTATTTACTGAAAGACTCTTGAGATTTTCTTACTAAGATAGATAAGACTTGGTACAGTGAAGCTTGTTCTTTTCCTACCGTCGATCATCATCATCATCATCAGCCCCCTTTTTCCCATTTTTCTACATGGGGGTGGGATATGGTGTTAACTGTCGCCAACTCTCTCGATTCAGTGCCACGCTCCTTCCTTCTTCCTTCTTCAACACTCATGCCTGACTGTCGCAGATCTTCTTTCACACAATCCATCCACCTCTTTGCTGGATGTCCTCACTTCCTCTTACCTTCTTCCTGTCTGTCCCAAATCTTCCTCACCAGATTGTCTTCTGCTTTTCTACACATGTGCCCAAACCACCGTAATTTGTTCTCTTTGATCTTTTCTGCAACTGGAGCTACTTTGGCTTCTGCTCTTATGTCCTTATTTCTTCATCTGTCCCATGGTGTGCATCCTATCACCTTTCTCAGGCACTTCATTTCCATCACCTCTAGCTTCTTCAACTGTTCTGCCTTTACTGCCCAGGTTTCTGTACCATACAGTAGTAATGGTCGCACCACTATCTTGTACACCTTACTTTTCAACTTCTTTGCATTCTTCTGTGATAGACTACACCTGATACTCTATGACAGTTGGCTGCAGCCCCTCTGATTCTAACTTTGAGCTCTTCATTCAGACTACCCTTCTCCTCAACTACTACTCTCAGAAACTTGAAGCTGTTTACCTGTTCTACTATCTTAACCAAACCGCAATTCACTGTAAGTAACCAAATGAGAGAACGAGCCGGTGGTAAAAGATTTATTCAATCCACAAAATACAAAATTAACGCTGCTGTTGTATTTGGCGTTTTCGTTGAAAAACTTCATCAGATACAAAATGGAATGCCTTCACATTATTTAATTAAAAAACATAATAGAAAGCAGAGCGCCATTGGACAAACTGGTAATTGATCAATCTAACCTTACCAATAAAAATTCGTGGACTAATGTTAAAAATACATGACAGCATGTCCTCAAGCACTTTATTCATTTTTTGTCCTGGAAGTTGTCCCAAAGGAAATTAGAGGGGGCATGTGGGAAGCTAAACTAGAATATCAAGAGGTTTATTGGCAAATAGTCATGGAAGCTACCCAGCAGCCAGGACTAAATGACCTGCTTTCTATTTTGCCTGTTTTAAAATTAAGAGCTGCTAAATTATGAATACACTTTACACCATTAGAGGGCAGCAAACAACAACACAACAGCTAGGTACATTTATCTAATACAAATCAATAATATATGATTTTTATGTTATTTTTATGTTACGTATTTACACATTGTTTTATATATATATATATATATATATATATATATATATATATATATTCTGTGGTTTTAATACAATATTAATTGTACTGAGTTTAGAGATTTTAACGTGTTTTTAACATTAGTCCACGAATTTGTATTAGTAAGGTTAGATTGATCAATTACCAGTTGTCCAAGAGGTGTACTGCCTGCCATACCTCTCAACCTCTTAGTGCAAGAAATCTGGACAAAACCCAACAAAATGCAGGGACGAAGGTCCAAAAATAGAGACAGATTTTAAACATTGCTTATATAAACTTAGAAAGTTGCTAGAGTAACGGTTTGTTTTAACATACATTTTCTGAAAGATGTGGAGTCTTAAATTCAAATGTATGTCATTATTTAGTGACTTCAATCCTCAAATCATCCTAGTGATTTGCAAAAAACCCACAGATTTTATGAGCAACAGACCAAAAATATGAACCAAAAATCTGGACATACTGCGAAAATCTGGACAGTTGAAAGGTATGCTGCCTGTGGCCATCTTGGCAGATGCTTTCTTGAATTGTTTGTATTTCTGTAGCCACGTTCAAGCATTCAGAGCCTGAGCTTGCCCAGCTCATTCACCTGGAATGACCTCTTTTACCACCTAGCATAGGCTCCATGTTAGCACTTGGGATCAGTGAGTCCTCACCTTAGACCTTCTCTGGGTCATGAATGACTATTAAGGTAGACTGAAGGAGGCTGTTATGGAAATGTATGTGCCAGTCTCATTACCATAGCTAAAGAACAGTAAACCTCCCTGCCCATTGCACAGTCCTTCCTGATAAATAAATCACTCCTCTTTAGTGACTGTAATCTTTTACCTTAAAATATAAGAAAGTTGTAAATACTGGCCACACTACAAAACTAATAGCCATGTCAGTCAGTCTTAAACCAAGACACTGAAAGATGTATGCTTTGATAGTCATGTCTAGAATAATACCATCAAATTTTAGGAAATGTGTAAATAATGAGTGTCCACCATTAGACCTCCTGCAACCATGTCATGATATTTTATGACCATCTTAAAACCATATTTGCAAGGTAATTGTGCGTAGTGAATTGACAAACTTTAACATATCTGCATTACATTGCCTTTTTCTATTGTATAAAATATGATTGTATTTTGTTTGTTCATAAAAATCTTATTTTTCTGTACTGTTTTTATGTTACTGCATAATCTTGGAGCTTTTGTCTCCGAGCTTCTGCTGAAAAGGGTTTAATGCAGCCTAGTCAGACTTTTCCAATTAACAAAGGCAATAAATAGAAGTAAATAAATAAAATTTAGGTCCATAAGGATCTCTCATATGTTAGACATCCATGCATGGTATAATATCTGGTGGGCTTTGTCCACACCAATGTGTATTCTAAGGGACCATTTATTTATTTAGTTATCCTTTGTTGACCTGGTTAATCCTACTAGGTCATTGACTTCTCATCAGGGGAGAACTGAGGTGGTATTCATACTGACAAGAGGAGATTTGATCTGGACACCAGGGAATGTCCTCTATTATTATTATTGTTATTGTTATTGTTACTGTTATTGTTATTGTTATTGTTATTGTTATTGTTACTGTTATTGTTGTTATTATTATTATCCTTCTCCTTCTTCTCCTTTTTTCATGCAGTGGGATCATTTACATCCACCTAAGCTACTAGCAAATAAGGCCAATGGGACCTTAGTTTAATGTCTCATCCAAAGAACAGTACACTCAGAAAGGCAGCACCCTGGTAATGCTGCACTGCATTGTCAGTAATGGAAAATAAATCCGGTCACCTGGTGGTGGAAAGGAATCAGCAGCATTCTAATGTTCCAGTACAAAAGGCAAATGTACTACCTGTTGAGCCACAAACACTATCCTGGCTAACACAGGTGTCAGATGTTGCACTTGATTGTAACGCATAGTGACACTTACAGCATGCAGTCACCCAAGCACTGGTGTTCCATCACCTGGCATCCAGTTCTTGTCTGTTGTGTTACCATTTTATGTGCCAGGTGAGGTTAAGCCCACCTTCTTCTGAAGCTTGGGGTGGAGGATGTTTTCCCTGTCTCTATTTTCTGACCAGTGGTATAGGATGTGGAGCTACTTGCCTCCAGGACTAGTAAAAGTAACAAGACCTCTCATTCCTATAGGACCTCTGCAAATGATCCATTCTTTTGAGAGATGCTCATTCTCATCAAGTCCACCGTGGACTGTTCTGCAACTGTCTGCCATTCACAAGAAACATCTTAATTAGTATCCAGCATCAAGGATGAGAAACTTTAGGTCATCTGTCTTATGTCTGTCTTGCAGAATGCTTGTTATGCAACTGTAATGCATTCAAGTATAGTTCTGTCTTCTGCACAAAGAGCAGATGCCCATTATAGGCTTACAAGGTAGGGTGATATCCTTTCCAAGAAGCAATGATTTTGGAAACTTGGGTTATCCTCCTTATTAAACCTGTCTTGCAGGATATTAGTTATGCACATTTATAGCATTCAAATGGAGCTGTCTCTGCTCCACAAAAAAAAAAAAAAAAAAAAAAAAAAAAAAACAGATACCCCCTTTATAAGCTTCTGATAGAATGGAATGACATGTTTTCCAAGCATTCCATGGTGAACTCCTATTTGATACCCTTTCATGATAGGTTACAGATACCACATCACATTTCCACTTTAAGGACTGTTAATGATTACAATCTGTCGACAGGTTGGCTTACAGGATTTTCTCCTCTACTACCTTGGAATTTTGGTCATTTAGTAACTTGTCTTGCCTATCCAAATCCTATTCATTTCTTGTTGGTCAAACTACAGATTTCTATGGGAAAGGCTACAGGAATCACTCTTACCATGCTTTTCATATGGCCCTTTTATCAGATGTCATGTTTTAGGCTGTCATCTTTTAAGCATAAGTGCAGGCCTCCCAGGACCTTGTTGAAGACTTTCAAAAGGGGAAACTGCCATTGGCTGCTGTGAAAGATTTCTGTAGTAGCCCCATATGATGTCCCATCATTATCATCATAATGTAGGCCATCCCTGTTTTCTAAGAAATACTAGTCTCATATAGAATGAGAAGTGCCCCTATGCATCAGGCAGTGTTGTCTTCCCCACTAGTTCTGGTTTAGTTTTAGAACAGCCACTCCATAGACCTATTGAAGTTGCTTCTGTGAGTTTGCCCTAGTTTGGAGAGACTTGAGACATGAATGGCCATGTCTTGGTCGTTATCACCACTTCAGAAAGAACTTTGCTTAAGGATGAGACAGTATTTCATTGTCTGTGTTGAGTGCTAGCTTGATTATAGCCCTTTCAGAGAGCATTAGGTTTGGCTTTTCCCATTAAGCACTGATTTAAATTAATGTCCAGTCAATGAGATCTGACTATTTGCATAGCTGATAAAAGTGACTTAATCAGGGCTGTACTGGTCATGTCCCAGCCAGACTCTAATGTAATTTGTTAGAGACAGCTCCATTTAGGTTGGCTCAGCTTAAGAATATTTTATTATTTTAAACTCTTAGTATGATGCATTGAAATTGATTATATAAAGGGGAAATTACATTTAAAAGAGTTACTTTTGGTTAACTATCTTACATCTGACTTTTCAAGAAGGCTGTTATTGTTATTACTGCTCCTTGTATGTAAAGGGTTGCTTCTCCAAAATAGTTTGCTATATTCTTACAGAATTTTCTTTGGAGGATACCAGCTCAGTTACTTACATTTCCTTGCATTATACTGTTACATTCAAAGACAGCAGAATAAGTGCATCTTAGATTTTAGTAAAAATGTTTTAGTACTATTTTATGCCACAACATTTAAAAAAATGAAAATCTCAATCTCATTTTTATGCAGAAATACAAAGTCATTTTAGATCTGAAGCTGTATCACTGTATATTGTTTGAGCTTGGTAACTTTTGTCTTTGTTACTCTGAAAAGAATTTGATAGCTGCACTTTTATTTTAAATTATTTTGTTAATGTTAAATGCAGCTCAAGTCCTAGCAACACCCTGGTTATATTGCCACGCCTAGTGCAGGGAGATGCAATTGTGACATGTTTCTCATGAGAAAAAGCTTCTTTTTGTAAAAGTGTTTTAAGTTATTCTTATGCACAGCTAGAAGTATGTAGATACATCTCCTACATGTGATGCATTCCTAACCATGAAAAAGTCACATACCCACTCCAGTGGTAACAGAGTGTAACACAAAATCCCAAAATATTACTGTGAAATGTCTCTGTATATCTGTGCATGAGACAATGTCTCTGTTCCCCTTTGATAGTTCTTAGTCTAACAGTCAGGAAATTATATCTGGGCACCAGAGTACTGGATATGGCTAAAACTGTCATTCTGCCCCTGAAGACTTGCATCCAGCTTATGAAGTAATGCCATCTCAATATGACTACATACAAACTGAACATAGACACACAGTGCATTTCCCACCCTGAAAAGGCCATATACCCACCCAGTAGAATTGGAATATAAATGCAACATGCCAGACTTATACTGTGAAATGCCTGAAAAACCTGTCATGTGGTACCTTTGCTTAAAAATCCACGTCATTCCCCTTTTAAAGGTCTTAGTAAGATTTTCAAGGAGTTATACTTGAATGTTTAAAATGCACTTAAACTTGCTGTTCTACTCTGAAAGGACCACTATGGGCAGAAATTGAAGGGGAAAAAAAAAAAAAATATATATATATATATATATATATATATATATATATATATATATATATACACACACACACACACACACACACACACACACACACACACACACACACACACGGGTGTGTTTTATCTTACCCTGAAGAGGAGTAGGCATGTTGACATGATATTTTTTTTCTTGGAAAGCTATTTCTTGCCCATGGCACTGGGAATTAACTTTGGGTGGCATGATGCCAGGGAATCTTTTTAGGCTAGGCTTATATAGGCTCCATGGCCGTTAGCCTAGTATACACCTATGAACCTATAATACACTATGTGTATGCAGCTAAGATTACAGTAACCTTCTCTGTGTTGTCAGATCACAAAAGCTCT
The DNA here is from genome assembly GCF_019279795.1 of Protopterus annectens. Taxonomy (NCBI): domain Eukaryota; kingdom Metazoa; phylum Chordata; order Ceratodontiformes; family Protopteridae; genus Protopterus; species Protopterus annectens. The sequence continues at coordinate 337,232,233 of NC_056729.1, read as the reverse complement.
GAGGAAGCTAGCTAGAATACAAATGCCACTGGATGGAGAAAATTGAAAAGTCATGTTTTTTAATATCTAAAATTATGGGGATCATCTACTAGGGATGGAAATGTTTCATTTAGGGAGTATTTGTTTTTTAACAAACCTAAGTTCTGAAGTTGATCCAGCCATATTGGCTAGTCATTATAAGAGTTTGGGTAATAGCATCTTCCCAGTGAGGAAAAAAAGTGTTCCCTAATCATTTTTGAGAAAGGTCACTGTAAAATTAAATCAGAACATTTGACCTTTTCCTATCTTAATCTTTTAATTTCCAAGCAAATATTACACGATCTGTACCACTGTCTCTATGAATAACAACAATTGTCTTTTGTTCTTACATTCCTTTGAACATTGATAGGTGTGCAAGGCTCCCATATAAAATCATTATTTGTAGGAACCTTCGTTTATTTTTATCACTTCACTTACTTTATAGCCTCCTTTGCCTCTGGAGTATGTTTATCTGTGTAGTGTTCCACACATTTTCTTTTCTTTCAGAGTTCCTCAGGCAGAGCAGACAAAGAAAAAGGAATTAAAAGCTACCATTCAAGGTTAAGACTAATGCATTAGCCTCATTCCATTTGAATAAGGATTTGTGAATATTGGATACGTTTGGTAAACAATGTTTGTACATCTAACACCTTAGGGTTAGGGTTTAAACAGTGTGGCACACAATTTTTTTTATAATTCTATTTTAGAGTAGATTCAACATTACAGACTATTCCTGACAAACAATAATATCTTACACAGACAAAAGTAGTTACAGTAGTACTAGACACAATCTGAGTGCATAGCAGGGACATGCTTATGACATCATGGAAGCTGCTTGCATACTTAAAGAGCTGCTGTGTCAGTGCTTTAAGAATCTTGGTTAAGGAAAATAAGGCTTATAATGAAGACTTGAAATAAAGACTTCTGAGTGTTGCTATTACCCAGAAATTTCCTTTGGCCAAGCTGCATATGATATAATTGAATTATAGAAGAAAAACAAAACAATGACACCTTTCAAAGACATTGTATGTACTTCCAACTACCAGCCACATGAGTATTTTACTAAGAAACGCATCTTATGTGAAACAAACTCCTTTACAAAACTTGCATCAGAAAAAAGCAGTCCAAAAAGGAAAGCAGTATAGCTGCTACCTTCCGCAATCAATCTCTTTTCCCAAATTTCAGTTGGTAAGAGATAACCACATGGGATTGGTTGTTTCAAATAGCTCAACAGGATTGTTCTAGTCAAAAATCTCTAAGCTAGTTAGCCCCTCATACTCCAGCCTGTCAAGGTCATTAACTGCCTTGGCAGATGGGAAAATAATGGTGTACAAAGACATTGCCTCCATTTGCAGAGGGCAATATTTTTATTCCAGACTATTTTTGGTACCAGAGAAGGACAGCACCTCAAGACCAATTCTAACCTGAATATATCTGAACAAGTTTGTGAATGCACATTCACAAGTGTGACTCTGAAAATTGTACTTCCTGTAATAGATCAAAATCCTTACATGGTCTCACTAGACATATGAAAGGTGAATACCTTCACATTCCAATGAGATTTTATCAAAACCTATATCCGATATTCCAATTGTTTCATAATCTCTTTGTTTTAACCTCTGCCATTTGGATCTATCAAGTGTTCCAGATTATTTACAAGATGTCCAGCTTCATTGTTTACATACCTTGAAGAAAAAAAAATCATGTGTGCCTGATAGGGGCAAAAACAAGACACATCAATTAGTTTTGCATTATTCCAGTCTTTAGGGATAACATTTTTCACTGACTCCTTCAAATCAATAACTTTCTTGGGAAATATTAATAGACTCCATGTTTGTTTTGCGTGTCCTTTCACTTAGGACTGAATGAATCGCCATTCTCTAGTCCTATGACAGCTCTTTCATTAACCAGACCATAGCAACATTAAAAGTAAAGTTTATAAAGACTTTGCTGCATGTATATTAAACTCACGGTCTTTATCCAGGCTTAAAGGGACAATCCCAGAGTCTAAACTTCTGAACAAAAGAAACTTGCACTGAAACCTCTCAGTTATTACCACCCACTTACCACATCATTATTAGCCCTACTCCTGGTTTCAATTTACTTTATGCAGCCCTGTTTTCATTCCCTGTGGTGAACACATTTAATAATTATCAGTTCTTGTCAATGCTTTCAGCCCCTGATCACTGGGAAACAATAAGGTATGTGTTTGTATTGGAGGTGATTAGGTAAAACTCTCAATGTTTACTTTTTATGAACTTGTCAAAAAGCTTATCTTAATTGTGCAACTCTTTATTTGTTCTGCATAGTGTAACTGTGAACAGTATAGTCAAATGAGTACAGTTTAGTGCATTCATACTAAATTTTAGCAGTCTAGTATGTATTTCCCTCACTCTGTAGTAAAGCAATCGCAGAATTAGTATGTAGAACTATCACATTTACTGTACTGTACAGCCTCCATTGTGTCAGTAAATTTTGGACTTTGCTTGTATCACATTTTTTTTACAGCAGGTCAGAAAACCAATACTCTTGGCTAGTATTCAGAGATCAAAAACAAAACATGAAAAAAAAACAAGACTGCCTCTACTGTTCAAAATGTGCATCTTTCTGCATCTTTCTGATGCTTTCTACAGGGCAAGTGGCAGTCAAGCATAACATCATAGCACTTACCTAGCATTCAGAAATCTGCATAAAATAAAATATGAAATGAAATAAACAGAAAACTCTGTTTACTAAAGTTTTAGCTTTGCATTGCTCGTGTGCTTTCCTGCAAAGTAGCAGTAAGTGAAGTCATAAAATTCCTGAAAGGGTACTTTTCTCTGAGGATAAAAATCACAGATGAAACTAATGAATGATTCAATGAGAACTGTAATGAGTACAACTGCAGTTTTAGAAGGAATTTAACTAGGACCATTGAAACTTCCTGTAAGCACCCCTCCCCTAACTCTCGCAGCCTTTTCTAAAGATCCCACTTCCTGTTCATTTATCTCTGTCACAATATTCACTACTTCAATTATAGTTGGTTTAGATTTTGGTTTCCATTCTATAGTAACTGCAATTTTGGCTGAATTAAATCTATCAGGATCTTACTATGTCTAGACAATTCAGATCCTGTATCCTAGTTCAAAAAATTATTTCCTTAGTTACACTCATTTGCTTTCCCAGAGTACTGTGTAGGGAATTTTTGAACTTTCTCAGTGCATTACACTCCCAAAACATATGTTCCCAGTTACCTCTTTCTTCTCCATTACACCTCCAACATTTGCCATCTACCTAAGGAACATTTTTTTGTAGTCTGCTTTGGGGGATAAAAATATCTATGCAAACACTTCCAGGCAAAAATCCTAAATCTTCTATATTTTGTTGGATATTTGGGAGCCCTACATATGCCCTCCCATTGTTTCTGTGTGAATTGCATATCTAATCCCTTCTATTGGGAAGATCAACTATTCCCACTTGACTCTTGTCCTCTTCCCCTCCCAAATAAAATCCTTCATCTCTTTATTAATTACTATCCACAACTTCTCCTCAGGTTGATAAAAATATGCTTGACCTGTTTATAAAACTAAAGGGATTAAAACATTTTACTACTTGTATCTTGCTACCCATATCCATAGGCAAGAACTTCCAGTTCCTCCGTTTTTGTATTATCTTTTGTTTAGTCTCTTCCCATATATCCTTAACTGCCATAACTGAATCCTTTCAAACCCATACTCCTAAATACTTCAGTTTATCATGTCCCTATAAATATGGGTACATAGTTATAGCTATAGCCTTTGTTTTATCTTCATTAATTTTATACCCCCCCCAAAAAAAAAACAGAACTCCCTCAAAATATTCCACAACACTGAGATGTCCTTTTCTAGTTCCATCAGGTAAAAAAATAATATCCTTTGCAATTAAAACCAGCTTTTCTTGAACACCATACCAATTATATCCTTGAATTTCTGAGTCTCTTATTATCTTTGCCAATGGTGCTAAATATAATGCAAATAACAAAGGGAAATGTGGACACACCTGCCTGGTTCCTCTGTTCAGACACAAGTTATCAGAGATGAGCCCTTCTACTTTGATTTTGCCTATGTTCCCTCATATGTCCTTCCAATTAAGCTTATTATTATATCAGAAAATGCAAATGCTTCCATTGCTCTACTCATAAACTCCCAGCTTACTCTGTTGAATGCTTTCTATGCATTAACACCCACCAGTAGCAATAGTATTTTGTTACATTCTGCTTTCCTCTGGATCATCATTGCTCTATTCATGTTGCCAAATGTTTACCTCCCCTCTACAAAACCACATTGGTTCATATCTATCTATTTTTGGCATCAGCTTTGCCATTTTGTAGGCATTATAGACATAAACACTTTATAATCATGGTTTAAAATTGAAATGAGCCTATATGAAGCTGGATCAGATGGATTTTTGCCATATTTAGATATTATAGCCACCACAGTTTTTTTCTCAAGAAGGTGATACCTCCCCCCTTCCTTCCCTCCTAGGTTCCAAACGTCCACCTGAATGCCATCTAATCCTGCAGATTAGTTATACATCACAAATTTTGTCTCATCTCCTCCTGTCTTAACTGTTAACTGTTGACCTTTGTCTGCCTCTAACCTTGGCATATTTATGTCTTCCATAAATATTTCCACTAAAGCTTTTTCTTGATTTCCCCACTTCTCTGCTTTATACAAATTTTCATAAAATTTCTAAAATATCTCTAATAGCTTTACAAGATCTCCAGTTATTTTTCTTGTTATAGGCTCCCTAAGTTTGCAACAACCTTTTCTACTTTCTGTTGTCTAAGTCGTTGTGCCAAAAGTTTTTGTGCTCTGGAGTTCTTATCAAAAACAGTTGCATAACAGCAATCTTTCTAAACTCATGCATGTTATCCAAGTACTCTTTTTAGCACTCTGCAATTGCACCTCTTGTTCTTTCAGATTTCCATTATTTTGTAATACTTCAACCTTTGAAAGCCCCTCTAAATAATTCTTATTACTTCTTGAACAGATCTTTTATTTCTACCTATTTTTAAACTCCACATTTTATTTTATCCCACTCACTAGTTATAACTTTTGGAATACTTTCTATCTTCCCTAATAACTCCTGGATAATTTCCACTACTGATTCCTTAAATCCTTCTCTTTTTAACAGATAGGTGGGGAAGTGTCGGTGTCACATCCTTATTTTATTATCCTGCATTTTTATGTTGGTAGTCATTGGCACATGATCTAAAATAGTTATTGGATATGTATCAAAGTTCTCAATTAAATGCACATGTTCCTGTGAAATATAAATTTTGTCAAGTCTAGCACAGTTGTACCTTGGGGAATAGCATGTAAATTCTTTCTGAGTTCCAGTTACTGAATTCAGGTCTTTCATACCAAATATTTTCATAAATTTCTTCAGAAATCTACCCTCTTTTGTTGTATTTTCCCTTCTAGGCCACACAGATACATCATCATTGTTGCAAACCAAATTCTACTCCCTACTTATAAGTAATAGTCTGTGCTGAAAGTTATTTATTTTTCTCAAAATTTTTTTAAGCTCCACAATAGCAGTTGTAGGTGGAATATAAATACATGCCAGCATAATACTCATCCCTTCCCAGTAGCCCCTTAATATTACAAATCTGCCATTATTATCACTTTGTCTGCTTCTGTCACTACTGGATATCCTCTAACAGTTAGTATAAGTACTCCTCTTTTCCTTTGTCCCTGATATTCTGCAGAATAGCCATCCTGAAATCCTGTTTTTTTTAATCAAATTCACATCATCAGTTCTCTCCAAATGTCTCTCATGCAGCGTTGCTATTTGCACTCTGTATTTCTTAATATAATTTATTTTACATTTGTTTACTGAGAAAGTCTGACTTGGAATGAGCCACTTTTCAGTGGAGGCCTGGGGAGAAATGCTCCAGATGCATGTCTTTGTAACATGGGAAGAAACCAGAGCACACAGAGAAAAACCACACAGAAGGCACCGCAGCCGGGAATCAAACCAGAGAACCTCTTGCTGTGAGGCAACAATACAAACCTCTGCACCACTGCACCTTCCATAATTAAGTGTTCTTTCCCTTTTGTCTATACATGTGAGACTATTCACATTCCAAGATAATATGGAAAGTGTCACCACTATGGTAAGAAGTCACTATTTCCACCACCTATTGTATATCACAGCTTTATTAAATGTCTATTTCCAGCTTTTGTGGTAAGTGCACCCCATTAATGTTTGGCAGGTTAATCCTTTATAAGTTTTTTCTTATCATCAACACTGGAACCTATGTTACACGACTTTGTTTTAATAAAAAACTAAAAAGAAAACACCCCAGAACACGCCCATAACCTGTTAACATAATAAAAACACATATATCTATGTATGTCTTCAAGTAATGAAGTTTAACCCTCCTAATAGGAACATTTATGCCAAAAAGACAGTTGCTAACATAGGCCCTAATTAGCTTGAAATTGAGGTTATCCATGCCTGCACACATTATTGTCCGTGCTTCTACTTATACTAACTTGTGTCTGTTCTTTTTTTATCTTTATTCCCTCTCATATGTGACAACTACTTGCATACTTTCAGCAATCAACTTTTAGCTTTGAAGATACCAGTGTTCTTTTTTACCTTATTATCAGCTTACCTCCATGAAAATATAAGAGAAAATAGAAAAATTTAATCCTCTGTTGCAGCCTGACAGACAAGTTGAAACATTCATTGCTAAAAGAAAATTGTTCATTATATTTGGTGTTCCCATATTTACTCATTTCCACTTAAAATTTGTTAGATTAATCTAAGGGTCTTAATCCAGAAATTCACCTATGCAAAAGTAAGAGAAAAGTTTCAGTTCTACATATATTATGATCTGTGTATTTTTATCCCTAACTCTCACTTCAACAACCTAAGATTAGAGTCTATTAACTTAAACATTTATTTATTTATTGACATTGATTACAGGGAAAGTCCAACTGGGTAGAAGCCCATTTTCAGCAGAGGCCCGAGGAGAAAAGCTCTAAATTATTACAAAGCATTTTAAGAACAATAATTTTACAATCTTCAAAAATAAAACAAAAACATCTGCAGTTTAAATAATTATAACAAATTAGACATACTATAAAACATTGGTTAAGAATCACTACAGATTATCTGACAATCATTTACTATTTAGAGAAAATTTAGACAGTTTGTATAGAAATTAAAGGCAAATTAGTCTAATACAAACAGGAATTGCAATATAAAGTGAAAGAAAAAAAAAGATTATGGTATATTTAGAGAGAACATCAGGGAAGGGAATTTAAAAGAAGTAAGGAAGTAAGTGAAGAAGGGAAAGTAAGGAGTTATAAGGAATGGAAATGTACTTGTTTATATTTATGAATATAATTTATCTTGGTTATGAACAAGAACAGAGCCAGATTTTAGATAGAAAGTCTTTCTGAGTGGCTTTGAAAGATGGAAAGGGGGGTATTGACCTGATGGATACAAGTAAGGAGTTCCAGGCCTTATCAACCTTATACAAATAAAGGCAATGCTCAGCAGATTTGATAGGTTTGTAGACAGACATGAGTTTGTGGTCACTGGATCGCAATGACTGACTGGAAACATAGTTGTGTGAAATGTTTTTTAGTGCCAGATGGGCAGATGGATACTGGATAATTTTATATGTGGTAAGAAGCTGTGTATATGTAAATTGATGAGGCAGTTCTAACCAATTTAGGCTTTTTAGTGCTATACAGTGATGGGTTCTGAAAGTTCATGTTTTTGTCTTAATACTAAAAAAAGAATAATGAATAGAAGAGAAAGAAAAAATGCATCTGTTCCTTTCTGTTTGGTGGCTTATTTTTTATTGGACAAACTTTTGCATTTCCTCCTTAGCCTGTTTTGTATTAAAAAATAACTTTGATCCTCCAAAAAAAAAATATTCTGAAGACATGGATACAGCAGCTTGAATTTCACAACTGCCTCTCAATATTCCATGATTGCTGGAATAAATTTATTTCTCTTCTGCTTGGTGTAGCATTTTCCACAAATACTCTACTGTCTCCAACTTTGAATACTTTGCCCTCTTGCCACAGTTTTGTCAGGATCATCTCTTTTTGCTGGTAGATTTGCATCTTTAATAATAAAGGTCTTGGCTGCTTTCTCATGGCCAGATTTGGAGCATACACACAGTGTGCCCTTTCAGTTAACAGTTCCTGCTGTGGTATACATGTTGTACCATTTAACTAAATACTTTCATTTTGAATTATAACTGTTTACTAATATTGTTAAGCAAAACCTACCTATACTTCTTGTATTCTCCCCGGCCCTCCATTGAAAAAGGACCTGTGTCCAGTCGGATTTTCCCGGTCAACAAATGTAAATAAATAATAAAATAAATAATACCAGTCCAGTTGCTTATTTGTGTCTTCATAAAATCAACACAGTCTATTCCTTCTGATTTCTCTGGTACCGCAGAAAATCTTGAATTCTTCATGTATACTCCATCCTCTAATTCTACCACTTTTTGAAACATCTCTTCTTGAGCAGTCTCATACTCAACATCAGCCGTTTCTTCATGTCAACCTCTGATTTTTGCAATTTTATCAGCTTATCTGAATATCTGTTGAATGCCTCTTCCATTTTTTTCCAGCCTTTTGTTATTTGAGTTGATATATTCCTTCAGTGTTTCAATTATTTTAATCAACTTTGAGTAAATTTGACTTATTTTTCCCCTAGATTACTGGAAGCCATGTCTTGCACTAAAGCTGCAGCTTGAACTGCTTTTCCTGAACAGCTGCAGGATTCTTCCCAGTCAGTTTTTTTCTCTTCACCTTTTCTAGTTGATTTTTTCAGGGTCTTTTTGTTTCTTCTTTGTAGGCATCCAGACACTGTACTTACTAGCCAGTAACCTTAATTTTACTCAAGTTTACAATATCACTAGCTGTTGTCTCTCAGATTCTCTTTTCACATTGGAAGAGCTGAAGTTAAGCTGTTGATCAATGTGCAGCCATCTTGAAAGTTGGTTGCATGACTAATATTAAAGTAATGCCACTAATATTTGAGCCTGGAAAGTTTCTGGATGTACTCAATGCTTATCTTCTGGCATTCTTCTGGTTTCTGAAGCGACATTAAATATGAAAAAAAAAACAATACCATCTCATTATTTGATGTCAATCTACAGATCCTCTACATTTGATTCCTGCAACAGAATACATAAGGAATTTCTATGATGGACAAACCTGGGCAACTTATTCATGGGAATGAATATGCTAATGATGGACTTTTGAGATTATGCTGGGAGACCCCTTAATTGATCAGGTAGGTGGCCTTAAAACTGCTATACATCAACATGATCAAGGCAAAGATGATATACAGGGTTCTGCCAACATTTGAGAGCTGCTTTACCCAGGCCATCTGCAAATCAGTACAGAAGCTATTAGTGATATGGTAGAAAAAAGAGGAAAGGAGAAACCAAATCTTTTTAACTGTGCAAAAAGGCAATTCATGTTTGGGAATGGAATCTAAAGATTGCTGTCCAATTGCTAGCAATGTCTCAGGTCTACAAACTTAGCTTACAGATGCATTGAGCAAGATAAAACTGGACCCAAAGAGTTTTCCTCAAGTTACTGAAGGATTGTTCCTTCCAAAGGTGGCATGTTCTCTATCCAATTCATCAAAGAATTTGAAACTTTCTGTTCCTAGGCATCAAAGAACAGTCTAGATGATGCCTTCTCCTTGCATTCGAGCTCAGCCACTGATTTCTAACAGTCTAGAAGTTGCCTTCTCTTTGCATTTGAGCCCAGACACTGATATCTACTTTTCTCTTAATCCATGAAGTTTTGTTTAAAAGAAGATGAGACAAGGCCAGACTAATTTTGATAACTGGCTCATTGCCCAGACAGTTCTGTCTGTCACTGGTAATGAGTGTGATCTCTTTTCCACATTGGCTATTATTCTGCATAGGTATTTGCTGATCCAATAAGGGATAATGTATATTCCATCCTCAAAACTCTGAATCTGTCAGTTTCAAGGGTAGACTCTTCATTCTTAACAAAGCTTTTATTTTTTAAATGACACCCAAGGCTCATTAAATTAGTGACATAAAAGAGATTTGTTTCATGGATAGTGGCAACAAGGGTTAGATAATTTACACTCTCCGATACCAAGATTTTTAGTCTGAATTTGGCTTGTCATTCACAGTTTATGGTTCTGCAGTCTCTGCCTAATCTTCCAACTATCCAATAGATAGCAACTTAACCTTTCATTAAGAAGAACATCCTTTGCTTAAGGCCTCTAAGAACTCACATCTGTTCTGACTGGGACTTGAATTTATGATGGAAAAGAACTTTACCTAATTTTAAACCAGGAAATTTAACAAAGTGAAAATGTATTTATTTATTTATTTTACTTTACATTTGTTGACCAGAATTGTCCGAGTGAGCTGAAGAGCCCTTTTTCAGTGGAGGCCTGGAGAGAAAAGATCCAACATATTATACAATTTTCATTATAAATTAGCATTAAACAGCAATGTTACAGGATTATTACAAGGCATTAAGTATCAATACAATGTTATACAGTGTCAATAATCAGGAGTATAGCATAACTATTTCAAGATGTATAAAAAGAAATATGTCATTAAGATGAGTATAGTTTTTGGGGTAAGTGGTTAAAAAAACCCAGATTTATCATGCTGTAGTTGCATGAAGGCAAGGCAATTATGACAGAATGTTTCTCTGAGGCAATTTGCTTAATAAATTTTAGAAAATTACTCCCTAACTAAACTAAACTCTGAAAATGTGTGATCCTCAGAATATAACAATGAATTATGAAACTTGCTGTTACACCTAAAAGAAAAACAATTAGGGGGGTGTATCCCCACAGCCCTGCCATTTACATAAACTAGCTCTAAGGTCACTGTACCTCAGAAAGAGGGAATATTCCAAAATTCAACAATTTTGGACTTGGTATATATTGCCCTGTAATTTAACTTAAATTGCTGATTGATGATTGCAGCTGTGGACCTTGAACATATGATAAGAGCCTGATGTTCATAGACAGTTGAGATACTATGCAAGGATACTATAGAAAGACCAATAAGTCCAGAAAAGACTGACTAGCCAGCAAGCCACTTCAAGGTTAAGTACAAGTTCATTTCAACTATATCGGCTGCTTAATTTAGGAATGTGTCTGCACAGGTTATCTTAGAAGCTGAAAAATAGACTACTGTCCAAACCTTCACAAAACCTTATTAAGTTGAATGCATAGTTCAGGGTTAGGGCAGGTGTCTGCACCAGCTTCCTATTGAAATGTTGGGATCTGAAATGGCAAGTCCTGACATGCCAAAAAAAAAAAGATTGAAAATCCAGTTGAGCAAATATCAAACATCATTCTTCTCCTTTAAACATCTTATTTGCAGGAGGCAAGTCACCCCTGCACCTCTGATGTGGGGGGAAGCCCCCCTCTGAACTTATATATACTACCTCTGAGATTTTCCTTTCTTGGAATATTCCCTTTTCTCAGAAGAATGACAATCTCAAACTTAGTTGGACTTGATATATGCAAGTCTGGATTTTCAGCAGTATTCACATTACATGACTTGTTCATGCATGTCCAAATATTCCAAACAGTGTTTGTACAAGTGTACTTCAGTTTGTACAACTGTACTTCAGGGGATCCTTTAACTGTCCTTCTCCCTTGGATATGATGATAGTGCTTGTGACTATCCCTAAATGTTCTAAATGTTTTGATTTACTGTTACAGTGATCCTTCCCAAAGAAGACAGTATAGTTGTGTATTTGCATTCATTGTAGCAGTATAGCTTAGAAGAGTAGTTAAACAGGAAAACTACTCTCACTCCTTCCCTCTGACAAAAGTATAAACATTTTTCTTCTTGTGTTTTACACAGTTACTTTTTGTTATAATTCCCTTATATGTTAAAATGCAGATGACTACAATCTCAAACCTTGGTAAGGGGTTTACAGAACTGAAAAAAGAAATCTCCTAGCAACAAAGATGTCATATGAGAACCTTACATTCCTACCAACATTTGAAGACAATAGACTGAAGAAAAGCATTCTGCTGGTTTAAAATCAGGTCTTATGGAAGGCTAAGACTAAGTTGGTGAAATATCTGGCTGGGAATGAAATCAGGTAAGGTGGATAAATTATATATGTTGTAGGTTCATACTAAAAAAATGATCCCAAAGATCATTAGGGACATAGCCATTTCTGTTTACTTAGTATCCCTACCCCTATCCATTAGGGACTGGTGGCTTGACGAGGAGTCAATTTACCATGTATCCATCTAGTTGGCTAAATTGAATTTAAATAAAGCAAGAGATTATTTTGTTTGATATGGAGTAGGAACATATTCCAGAGTTAGGTAATACTTTGAGTTTGTTGCCCATCGTACCAGCAGGACCTGTTTAAATAATGGTGTAGATTTAGGTTCCTAAAGTGGATATTAGTGGCATTTATGGTTTTACAAACCTGTAGAATACCAAGTAGGTCAAGATCATTTTCATCTTGTAGGCTAGACAGAGATCTCCATGGAGAAGATGAGAGTCCGAATAGAGTGAAAGGACTTTTTTTCTGATGTTCTATGTAGCTTAGTGAGCTCATGCCTGAGTTGTTCCATTACCATGTTATAACCTACTATTACAGTACCTACTCCTCAAAGAGCTACTACTTTCTACGTATACTTATGACTGCACTTTCTAGTAAAGTGTCTACACATTGCTTCTCATGTAATACTAGCACAGCATAGATGAGCATGTGTTACATTCCTCATACTTAAAAAAATCAGATATACCCCACCCTTTACAGTAGTCAAACATAATGTAGCTTTATAAGCTGCTACATTCTCATAGCCATGTAGGCTTATTGGTGGTATCTGTCAATACAAAGTTATCTAAATGAAACAATTTGACATTTGTAATAATATTTTGGACATCAAATCCACATACTAAGAAACTTAGGTTTTGCTTTTAAAATTTAGGTGCAAAGAGAGTGGAACAGCTGCATGCCGAATTTGAGCATCAGTTCACAACTGCATGCATTGCTTTCTTTCTGAGTTCTTCAGATATATATCACTTTAGAAGCATAAAATATCTTTGGTTCTTATGTTGTAATAACACAGTATCAGATTTTATATATTTGTCTTCTTGAGAAAAAGGAAATGTGCATGCTTGTTGTGAACTGAGATTAAAGATGTCTGCAGTAGGTGTTCTGCAGAATTATAATAAAGTAACAATTTTGAAAGTCAAAACATTGACTGTTTTTGTCTATAGACAGTTTGACTTTGCAGCTACGCTGTCATGATACCGTATGCATGTTTCTTGTGAACTGAATTTGAAGTACTCTGCAGTAGGTATGATGTAGAATCATAATAAAGCAACAGTTTTGAAAGTCAAAGCATTGTTTTCTTTTTGTTCTTGAATAGCTTGGGCTGTTTTGACTTTGGCTGTCATTGCAGAAAGTGCCACTTCAGCTAGGGCAGATATCCTTTGGCTGTGTAGAAGTCATATACATTGTTCATAAATAAAACTTTTGCTTTCTCCACACTGGTTCCACTTCCCCAAACATGCCCATTCAAACTGCTCTGAACAAACCAACTCTATAGAGTTGCATCTGTATACAGGCTGCCTCCCATTGTTCCAAAATAAAACACTTTTTGAGTGAATGCACTATTAACTTGGACTGTGATCGACTGAAAACATTCTAGCTTGTTTTACATACACATACAAACTGCCTCTGATAAACCCAGTGATCAGTTGCTTTCATACAGACTCCTCCTCAAAGAAGAAAATAGCCTTTTTTTCTCAGTGGGTAACCTTCTGTTGTAAGAGTTTGGCAAAATGTAAGAAATTTTGACCAAAATAACACATTTCAACTTTTCTTTTTCTCGTAGTTCTGTATATACGGTCATTGACAAACTAGATCAATAATTATGTAACTGTTATCCAGAATTAGTGAGGATTATAGCAATAACCCATGCCTGGGTGTGGGTAATGCTAAATTTACCCACGGTTGGCGTGGTTTGGTCCCGAGGGCGAAGCCCGAGGGACCAAACAAAGCCAACCGTGGTAATTTAGCATTACCCACACCCAGGCGTGGGTTATTGCTATTATACCATGACATTATTTAAGAAAATAAACTGCTACTTTTCTTAAATAATGGCATAGTATAATGCCTGTTTACTGCCCTTCCGCAGATGTCTGGCATCCGGCAGTTCTGATGTACTGCGCGCCTGCGCGGTACATCAGAGTTGAGCAAAAGCAACGGAGAAAGCAAGATCTCCGTTGCTTTAGTGTCTCGCTATGTTAAATGAGTTTAACATAGCGAGACAGTTTTAAAATAAGCAACGGACATCTCCGTTGCTTATTTTAAAACTGTCTCGCTATGTTAAACTCATTTAACATAGCGAGACTAAAAAGCAACGGAGATCTTGCTTTCTCCGTTTTTTAACACTGTCTCGCTATGTTAAATGGGTTTAACATGGCGAGACAGCTTTAAAATAAGCAACGGAGATCTCCGTTGCTTATTTTAAAGCTGTCTCGCTATGTTAAACCCATTTAACATAGCGAACAATGTTAAACGAGTTATACTAATGGAAAAAAGTCCGGGCGACCGGACCTTTTTCCATTAGTATAACTCGATTTACAACGTGCACGCTGGCCAATCAGCGTGCACGTTTTGGGGGGGTCATGGTATAATAGTTGTTTTTACATACCTGTGTCCCAGTCATTGAAAACTTTTTCTGACAGTATACTTGGGATGAGTGATTGTGAACATTATCTGGTCTTCTGGATGTAGTAGTTTTTGCCAAGTGTTAGTTACCCTGTAGCCCCCATTAACCATTTAGTAAAATTACATCATTTACTGATTCTGGGAGCAGTATGCATTAACACTGTTCACATGTTTATCCAATTTCCTACTAGTATTATTTTAATCCATTCTACAAGGGAAAATCATAGCATCTGCTCCCTAGGGGGTCTGCCACAAAATGACAGCAGATTTCTGTGTAAACACTATCAATATTTGCATACAAGCAGTTTATCAATGTTACTTTATGTAGTAACAGGTCATGGATTAGCAAGTATGCCTCTTACTGTTGTGAAAAAGAAGAAAGCGAGAATGCATGGTAATGAGCAGCGTGATGTTTCAATTCCGTATTTGTTTTGAGGTTACTTTTAATTTTTGTTTGTTAGGGTAAATATTTCACTAGGACATTAAGCCTTTTAATGGTGTATAAGCCCACACAGTTCTATGAAAGTGTTTAATCTTAGTTTTTGTAAAAACATGAGTTTGCTTGTGATGCTGTTGCATTGCAAGCTGCTGCAGAGATAACTCAGCACCTGCAGCAAAATGTCTAAGTTATTACAACTAACAGAAAATTTGTATTTTCCTCAGGAGCTCTTTACCAGAAACAGATGTTTTCCTGCTTTGATCAGCTGTAACCTTCACTTTTACATATTGTACTTCTCCATTGTGAGTTGTAGTCAGAAATCATGTTAATTTTATGTTTACTGTGACATTTTAGGTCCTTCCCTGAGTTAGTTAGTGCCCTTGTAAGGGGAAATTCTAAGCTGTCAGGATAAATGCTTGGTTTTGTGTTTTATTTATTTTTATTTGCATTTTTTACCAGGGTAGAGTATTGACTACAGCAAGATCAATTGCAAGCTCATCCTCTGTTGCATACAAGTAGTAACAAGAAGAAAACAATGTCAAAACAGAATAGCAGTGAAAGAAGACTGTGTTTGCTAGTTGAGTAAATACTTAATTACCTTATGTAGACATTTGTAGTAACAGACAGTGTTCACTCAGCTTTCTTAGTTTATTACATTTAACATGGGGACCCTTCTTATTAGGTCACTGATTGGGTTCATCCTTTCCAGCAGTCAGAATTTGCCATGTTTTTTCTCAGAAGTTCCCATGCCTGGAGCACACATACTTGATGCAGGTGCTCACTGCCTCTCAGATGCCATCTGTAAGGGAACACCAAGCCACTGAGACCATCAGTTATTTTCTTACACACACACACACACACACACACACACACACACACACACACACACACACACACACACACACACACACACACACACTTTGGATCTCAGCCCTGACAACTCAGTAAAACTTTTTACTTTTAACACCTACAACAGATGTTTGAAGTATCTCTTTGGTCACCAAGTAATGCACCAAGACCTACATCAGCATTGTCTTGATGGTGTAGGAGAGTGGCATGATGGAAAACACTGCTGTAAGGGCTAACAGGTAATCTGGTCACCTGATGATATCACAGGAAAAATGTTTGGCCTACGTCAGCGTCAATAGGATGGTGGCAACTGATAGCTCCTTGCATGGAAGTCATTGAGAGGGTCTTTTTGAAGCCTCAAGTATCTGCCAGAGCAGTGTAAGGACTTTGAAGAGTAAACCTTGCTCAAGCCCTCCTAGAGGCAAGTCTGTTTGTTAGATGGTGCTTTGGGACCCACAAGTATTAATTTTTTGTCATTGACTAGCAAGGGGTTAAGATTATACTGTTCTCTGCTTCTGCAGGTGAGAAAAAGGAAAGGAGCAGGCACATTGTGGTTCTTACCTTGGGGTACATCACAGGGTATAGGTACTGTCCACTCCCACTAGATCTGCCAGAGCTCTTTAACTGTCATCCTTATATTGTGGAGGGGTCTCTATAGTCGGCTCACCATAGTTTGGGGTATATGAGACCAAGAACTCTCTTCCCAGGATTTCTCAAGGCCCAGACTTAGGGAGTCTGCCAGGTTTTCACACTGCAGAGCTCATGGCTCAGAACCAGATTTTATTTATCTATCCTTTGTTGACCAGGTTAGTCCCACTAGGATAATGGCCTCTTCTCAAAGGAGACCACAGGTAGTTTTTGAATAGACCCTGAATCAATGTATTCACCTTGAAGCTGGGGGGGGGGTTATTCTCGGTATGAATATGTGCTCTCATTTCCAGCAGAAGGATTATCTGAGGAGGGGTGCATGCATTTAGGAAGACTGAACATGTTTTCTTCTCTTTCTGCTTCAGGAAGGAGTGGGTTAGCAGTCACCAAGCAGTCCCAGTCCAAGTGTATTCCGAGCTATATTACATTTTACCATCAAGTGACTCACTCTTCACTGGAAATTGTTATAATCAAAGACCACAGTGCTAGAGGAGTTGCTGATTTCATTGTCTAATTCAGAAAGGATGCCATCGCAAACATCTGTCTCATGACCACCTGGTCATAACTTCACACTTTTGCCAGACATTGGCTCACTGTTGAAAGTAACAGTCAAGCCTTTATTTTGTAATTCTGGACTCAGCTTCCTGATCCTTAGCCTTTTGGCTGTATTCTGTATTCTCTCACTCTGGTGGACTTTTTTCCTGCCACCTTCTGAATGCTGAGCATCAGGTTTCTCCAAAGTGCCTTGAACCCATTTGTTCCCCTGTACTGGATTACAGCTAACCAGAAGGGCCATCATACAGACATCTCTGAAAGTGCTTTGTGCCCTTACCAGCAATCTTGCAATGAGTGCATTTCTGTTGTCCAAACCATGCCCCTGGTGGCTAACAAAAGCACTTGTACCACTGCAGAGTGTCCTGTGCCCTCTGTTAAAGCTATCATCACTTGATTTGGACCTCCCAGCTCATATGCCATGTTCTTTTAGTGTTATTCAAGCTTCCATTTGCTTGATGGCAGTTGGCTATCTAGGAGCCACCAGTACTCCTCCTCATGGCATAGGTGAGCTGGAACCAGCTTCTCATTTCCATCCTTTTGGACCTGACTGTTCCAGTGCTTGAGATGCTGTTTAAACTTGGGTTTTCTGAGTCGCAGTCAGGACTTTAACTTGTACACCACAGTGGTGGGTTTTATCCAAATTCCTGGTGCCTACATGGAAGGATTCCAAGTGTTGGGTATAAAATATGTTCTTAAACTATCATTTCATGTGTGAGTGAATCCTCCTTGGTGAGTCCCATATAATCTGTCAAAGTCATGCTCTGTATGTTCCCTGTGTCTGCCTTAACTATTGCAGATTCTGTAATATATGTATATATATATATATATATATATATATATATATATATATATATATATATATATATAGATATATATATATATATATATATATATATATATGTTTTGCATACCTCTCAACCTCTTAGTGCAATGAATCTGGACAAAGCCTAAAACAATGGGGGAGGGGAAACAAAGGCTCAAAAAATAGAGACAGATTTTAAATCTTGCTCTTCTGAACTTAGACTGCTAAAGGATTTGCGTTAGCATGCCTTTTCTGAAGACTATGAAGTCTGAAACTGAAATATATGTCATTATTTAATGACTTTAATCCTCTGTGATTTGCCAAAAAAACCCACAGAAATTTTAAGAGGAACAAGCTAGATTCAGACTCGCTGAATCTAGACTGTTTGGTATCACTTGAGTACTAAAACCAACTCTTCATTGAGATATTGAAACATCTGAATCATCCGTTGCTTCCAACTAACTATAAATGACTGTTTTTGCTTAAATATTGCACTTTTAATTTGTATTTGCATTCCACTGTCTGTTTGAATTGTCTGAACTATTTTTTGGTCACTTTTTACTGTACACTGTATTTAGTTCAGCTGTAGCACTGCCCAGTTCCAAGTTTGCCATTTCTGGGTCTGTTTTGTAAAGTCTGAGCATCAACTTCAAGCCACCTTTGTTGGTGAAGGCCTTTCTGCACCCTTCTGTGAGGAGAGTGCCATCTCAGACCCATCTAATCGAGGGTTGGTAGTCTGAGTTAAAAAAGGCATTTTCTTGTTTTATTTAAGCCCTGCATTTGCACTTGTTTGCATGTAGCACTCCATTGTGCATTGCCATGTAGTGGTGGTTACCATTGGTGGTTACAAACGCAAACATTTTGTTTGTTAAATTTTCACTTAGTACTTTGCTTCTGGTCCTCCAGAGGTTTCTCATGGCCCTGCTCTACTGTCAGGTGGAACACTAAGCATAGTCTCAGAGGTGCCAACACACCTCTCACCCACTAGCCACTCCTAAGTGTGACCTCTTTTCCTGATCGTATAAATTTACCTATCACTATGGATGAACAATTTCCCTCAGTTTCTCCAGCCAGCTTGGTCAACATGAGCATCCTGAGGCAGTGTAGCAACTGTCTCATGTTCACTGGCAACCCTCTACTCCTAGTACACATAAACACAACGTGTGAGAGATGCAACTATATTAAGAACCTTGAATCCATGGTCTCTCACACATCAGTCAGCATATATGACAATGAGTGGGTTGCCAGCATGCACACCTCAGCCCCTACTCCACCCAAACCCACATCACACATATCTACATATGTGGAGGTCCTCACCAGAAACATACCTAAACACAAGAGACCTCCCAAACACAAATACAAGCACGCTACACATAATACTTCCTCTGCAGAACACAATACACATAATACCTCATGCACCAGTGTCTCACCGGTCAAACCCTTAAGGCGAAACACAAAGTCAAACATATTAATCATAGGTGATTCCATCATGAGACACACTGATGTCCCTCTCACCAGGCTGGATAAGGAAAAGGTCATGGTCAGGTGTCTGTCAGGTGACAGGATTTGTCAGATCACACATGCACTCAAGTCTCTCAACAACGGGTACTGTTATGACTCTGTCATAGTCCATGCTGGTGTGAATAACTTGAGATGTACCTCTCTGGACTATATGAAGAGACACATGACTAAACTCTCAGAATGTGTGTCTCAGGCAGGTATGTCCCTAGCTTTAAGCAGAATTTTACCTTCACCTAGGATGGTGCCTCAATACAAACAGAAAATGACTGACTTCAATAGTTGGCTTAGCTTCTGGTGTCATTCTAAGGGAATCCACTATCTGTCAGCCTGGGATGATGTGACTGACAGATGTTGCTTTGCCAGAGATGGTCTTCACCTGTCACCCCTGGGATTTCAGCTACTGACTAAGGCTCTTGCCACCCCCAAAGTGCCTTTTTTAGGCAGTGTCTCAAGAAAAAAACTCCCAACGTAAAAACTCCATCTAAAAACAACCTCAAGGTTATGCTGCTAAACACTAGGAGTCTCAACATGAAACTGCACTCACTGGAAGCTGTCCTCACCTTGGAAGATGCAGACATTTGTGCAGTCATGGAGACCTGGTTCAAGGCTGTGGAGAGGACCCCAGCTATACCAGGTTACACCTCCTTCCACATGTTCAGACCTCAAAATGAAGGTGTGAAAACTAAAGGAGAGGCAGTGTATCAATATTCATTAAAGATAAATACACCTCCAGATTGGTTAAACAATATGACTCCCTGGAGACACTTCAGGTGCAGTTAACTGTTGGTAGGACACCTATTCAAATCATTGCCAGCTACAGGATCTCCTCCATGAATCTGGGCACCCACTCTGCCTATTTGGATCTACTTGAGTCAATCAAGATACAGCCAAACACCATGGTTTTGGCAGCTTTAACTACCCATCCATTGATTGAGTAAATTATTTGTGCTCAAACTCATTTGCCCAAAGGTTTCTCAGTTTCATTAACTCCAATGCCCTGGACCAGCTGGTTGACACTCCCACAATGGGTGCAAACATCCTGGATCTGGTGCTCACCAATATGGGGGACCACTGTAGCATCCCCACTGTGAGGTCCTCCCTGATGAGATCTGACCACAAATCAGTCTCATTCTAAGTAACTATCATACCTAACCCCACCCCAGCAGCAACTAAATTAAAAAACTTCTCCAAAGCAGATTATAACCTCTAATGGGATGGTATAAATAGCTTCATTGCACCTCCTTCCTCAGATGGAACTGGCAACTATGCCGAGCTCTACACCAAAGCTTTATACAAACACCTGTATAACTGCATTGACTCGGCTGTACCTGATAGGAACAAAACAAGCTTCTCAAGGAAAAGCAAACCTGCTTGGTGGACAACTGCCATTAACAGGCTTTACAATAAGAGGAAGAATCTGCTGTCTAAGAGTAAGAGGGAGCGAGCCCTCCTAAACTGAAAACACTCCCCCCTTAGCTTAAATAAGCAAATAAGACTTTTTATGAAGTCCTCCAAAGCAAAGTATGAGTCCAAATTAGCTTCCTCAACAAAGGACAACCACAAGGCATTCTATAGTTACATCCGTAACCTAAAAGGAAAGGCCCAGATTTGTGCAGAACTAGTAGTTAACAATATCACATATACTAAGCCTGTGGATATAACTAACCTGCTGGCTGACAGGTTCTGTTAAAACTTCACTCCCCTGTCCCCACCACACATACCTCATGACATCCCTACCACCTGTCCCCTACCTTGTATCTCTAAAGAGCACATCATAAATGCCTTCTCTAAGGCCCAAAACACAGCATCTATGGGACGTGATAACATCTCAGACTGTGTACTACATGGGCTGCAACATGAATTAGCAACACCATTCAGTACTCTTTTCAATCATAGTCTAAGCACCGGCTTCATACTAGCTGAATGGAAAATGGCCACCACTATTCCCTTGCACAAAGGTGGTTCTTCTACTGACCCCAGGAACTATAGACCTATTAGCCTGACTAGCCTTATTTTATTATTTTATACAGTTTGATTCTTATTTGAAAGGTCATGGAGTGAATCATCATGAACCTTATCAACAAAGATATAGGTAATCTTCAGACACTTGACCCTACTCAGTTTGGATTTGGCATAGGGAGATCATGCCTGTTACACCTGGTGGACTTCTTTGAGACAGTCACCAAGGCCCTGGATGAGGGGAAATGTATGCATACAGCCTACTTGGACATAGCCAAGGCATTTGACACTATTCCTCACTCAGGCATCATTGACAAACTCACCCAACTAGACATCAACTCTTAAATCGTTAGATGGGTCGCTAACTGGCTCACTTATAGAACTCATATAGTCAAAATAGGGGAATCCGCCTCCAACAGCAAACCTGTAACCAGTTTTGTTCCACAGGGATCAGTCCTGGGACCTCTACTGTTTGGAATCTATTTCTCTGAAGTGCAAGCAAAAAGCAAAGGGCTGTCGCTGACAAAGTTTGCTGATGACTTCAAACTGGGAGTGGTCATAGAAATTCCAAATAATGTTAACATCCTACAAGAGGGTCTTACACAAAAAAATGATTGGTGCCAAAGTCATGCCCTTAAACTCAATGCAAAAAAATGTATTATCATTCCTTTCAGTAAAAGTGATTTTCCTGCTAACTACCACGTTAATAGCAACACCTTAAGTAGGCATTCAGTAGTGAGAGACCTGGGCACACAGGTTGACAACAACCTTACCTTTAACCACCGTGTCTCCACAGTGATAAGAAGGGCATTCTGTATTGCTCATCCCATAAGTAAGGGCATTGCCTCCAGAAAAAAAAAAGTTATTACCTCCCTGTACTCTTCGCTCATCGGGCCAATAATTGAGTACAATGCCCCTTTTGTTATTTCTTTTCTAAGTGCCTGCAGCAATTGGAGAAACCACAAAGGTTCCTCACAATGAAAATTTAAGGTCAATACCATCTGTCCTATGGGGATCATCTGAAAGCACAGTCATGTTATTCTGTTTCATGCAGACTATTCAGAGGTGATCTCCGCCTTGTATATAATGCAATCTCTCATGCTGCATTATTGGGAATGCTTCATATCCGAAAGTCAAATGCTACACAGATTACTCGCTAAAGACCTTAACCTGGTATGTGACATTAATAAAACCTGCTGGAAGAACAGATTTGTCTCCCAGAGGTTACAACACATTTAGAACAGACTTCCACATCATGTCAAAAAGAATACCTCATTGGCCCTCTTCAAACACAATTTGATGGGTGATCATAAATTCACCCCGGGGGTTCCACCTATGTCCCTCTTGGACAGGGGCAATAAGTGCTGATCATGGAAATAATGGTAAGAACTTGGCTAGGCTTGTAAGGGCTCTAGTGCCATCAGCCTAGTAACTTCCTATGACTCTATGATCCTATGAACAAACCTAAAGTATTAAGCAAAAATCTGGACATTCTGCAAACATCTGGACAATTAAGAGATATGCCTGGTGGTTTTATATCATATCACAACTTACACTACCATTTGGGCATGTATGCCATCAAGCATGGAAGTGTCTGAGGAAATATTCTAAATTCTGATTGGTAGAGAGTGGATAAATCCAATTAATGATCTACAAAGGTGAAGTTCCTTACTTGATCACTAATATGGAAAGAATGCAGCTTTTATTTTCTGCCACAAGATGGTAGTTGAACTCTAATTGCTATGCATATCAGATTTCTTCATCTGTTTGCTGATTTATTTTCAGTTTTAAAAACATTTTTGAAGGTGCAAATCAGTTTTAACCTGCAGAACATTTGTTATATTATCACAGTGTTTTGTGAAGTTTTGTAATAGCAGAATACATCAAAGTTAATAAGGATAATCTCTCTGCCAAGAAAATCTTCCTCAGAGGGTCGTTGAAAGAATTTTCTTCAGAGTTCCCACCCAGAACATTATCTAAGTAAAATCAATGAGGCTGGGCTCCTTCCTGACTAAAATGTTCTTGGAAGTGAAGCTTGGATTATTCAGAATGTCAAAATTCATTTTCATCATCACAGAAGGTCAGGTCTGAGTACTGTACTTTCCCAACCAGATAAGCTCACTCGGACTCTGCCACAGATTGCTGTGAAGGAAAGGTTAGTTTGCTTTTGCTTTCTTTTATTTTGCATTGTTTACTTGCCTTCTTCTGTTTTGTATATTGTGGTTTATTTTCTTTATACTGTGTTTTACTTATATTCCACTTTTAATTGCATATTTAAACTAAGGAAGAGACCACATCTGTGTCTCTTGCAATTCACACAGAAATAAAATTTTCCCAACCCTTCTACCCTGGTGCTGTTGTGTTTTTAAACTCAACTATCTTTCTAGTTATCTGCCCCTTATCTTAATTTGACTACATATTTCCTTCCCTCGCCTCTTTCATTGACTATTTTAAGCACAAAATAATCATTTTGTGAAATCACTCCCCTTCAGCTACTTAAATTTATTGGTCATCCCACTGTATTCCATAGAGACAGAATACAAAGTGCCTACCCCCTTTCAATCTATTTTCCTCTATTAAAATTAGTGGCTTCCCGCTTAGATAGCCAAAGCTTAACTTGCCCCCTCTTTCATATCTAACTGCTTACTGCACACTGCAGTTCTTAGGATGCTAACCCATTTTTTTTCATCTTACATTTAAAATCTGCAACATCTACTCCAAGACCACCAGTTATTGGAAAGCCCACATTCTGCCTCCCGGTAGTCATCTTGGGATTAATGCTGTTGTTTTGCTCCTGAGAGAGAGAAGGAATATAAGGACATTATTTCCTGGGGACTGCTGACCACCAGAAAGCCTACTAACTGCTTCATAGGTGCCAGCTTGGAATTTGTGCTTATATTCTGCTCCTGGTGACAGAAGGAGCAGAGTGTATTGATACCTGACTGTTTCTGATAGGACTGTGAGTGTCTGTGTTGGACCTTCCTAACTGGTCTGGTTGCTACTCAATGCATCTAACAGAAAAAGGCTACAACAAGCCTACAGACCCTTGTAATATCTGAGACAAGACTGTTGATCACCAAAGAGCCTGTGGCCCGCCTTTCATCTTGGGATTAGTGCTGCTGTTTTGCTTCTGGTGACAAGAAGCAAAGGAGTTTTGTATCCCAGCATTATGAAGCTATTGTGAGACCAGCAGTAGCAGTAGCCAGGCAGTAGCCATTCTGGTGACTCCCTCTTTTCATCATTCTTGACAAGCTAATACTTTCTTTTCAGCAAGTACTGCTTGATCTGCTGTTAACTTCAGAATATCTCCCTAAATACTTCATCCATAAATCATCAGGGTCTGCTTATCAGTTTCCCTTCACAAGTTTTTAAGTACCCTGTATAGATGCAAGCACCTTGAGTTGACATTTTTCTTGTAAAAGCACCCTTGAAATTTCACCTAATACCTAGTTGCACACAGGCAACTAGTTTGCAGTGACAAGCACTGCCCCAAGAGTTGCAGATACTCCTGACATTACTTTATCTTGTCACTCCAATTGTCTAATCAATAAAAAGGGCCTGTTGCCATGGATATGAACTTTACCACTATCTCTGTTACAAGCTTGATGGATATGGGCATCCTGAGGCAATGCAGAAATTGCCTCATGTTTACTGACAACAACTTAATTCTCAAACAAACTGATATGGCATGTGGGAGATGTAGTTACACAGTGTCACTAGAGGCAAAGCTCTCACATAAAAGCACTCCTAATGTCAATTGTTGTCAGTACCACACTATCAATGTTCTAAGATTATAGGAGCAATATTTAAAATCGTTCCCTATTTTTGTGCCTTTGTCTCCCCATTATTTTTGGCTTTGTCCAGTTTTCTTGCACTAAGAGGTTGAGAGGTATGGATACATTATACAATTGTATGACTGTTAAGGTGTTAAATACTCTTATTTTTTTATTATTGATTCATTAAGCAGAAGTCAACAATTACTTTCCAGTGTAGATTCGAAAATAATAAAAATTGTCAACATCTGTATTTGATTTAACCTGCATGTTTAAAAACTGCATATCAAGCTGTTGCTTCTCCTTGAAATATAATGTAACTTCAGTCATAGAAAGAGGGCAGAAATGTTAGTGCTAGGCTGTGAGCGTTTAATGAGCTGTTTTCTGTAGTCTGGGCTTCAATTCCCTCAGCCCTCATTTGCCTACTGTATGATTCTGAGTAGGCCACTTAAGCAGATGCTGTTGTGGTGTATTAGGGAAATTGAACTACGCTTTTCAGTCGCCTCCTGAACACCATGCCCAGTAATTACCTATGAACCTATGATTGAGTAACCTTACCCAGGCAGTATTCTTCCCAGCACTAGTGTTCATTGTCTTGTTTGGCCTGGAGGTAGTTGGTTTGATTAAAGAATTAAGCATTTAATATGTGGCAAAGGAGAATCATAGACTTATCTGAGTATTACTACAGATTCCTTTTCATCTCCAGCTGCTGCTAGAAGAGAAACGACATTTCCAGTTTTAAGAAAGATGAGTTTAACTCAGACTGCTATCTGCATGAATTAGCCATGTAAATCACGTCACAGTGGTAAAAAGCATTGAAAATTCAAGGGATGGAAGAAAATTTTGTCCCAAAATTTTCAGTCCCAGAAGGCTTTTTGTTTTCTCACCCTCTCACAAAGACATTTGTATTAAATGACTCGTATGGTCCCTTACTTCAAATCAGGGGCCCAACCCTCACTCACAAGAATGGCAGGAGAGCACAGTTCAAATGCATATACCATTTCCACAGGCAAGTGGTTGAGAGAGGTTCTGAAAATGGGCTTTAAAGAAAGAATTCCTTTCAAAACCCTCCCTCATACAGTTCTGCGCATATGCACTCATTTGCTAACAGTAGCTAAATTGCTTTTATAGAATGTGTTAGTGATTGTTAATATAGATTTCATTTACCTTCACAATTTAAGGACTTGTATTCAGTGATGTTTTTGGTCTCAGAGGAGGATGCTAGAACTTAGAGACACATTTTGGATCTTTATTTTTTAAATGTCTGAAAGTTTAAACAATTCAAGATGATTAGTGTCCGGTCAGCAGTCTTTTTTTGCTTCACTAGACTGTGGGGGTAATACTGGATGTTGATGGTGCATACTGGTGTTTCCCTTCTTTCCTAACCCCATGCACACCCACTTAGGGGATTCTTCAGATCCATTTTGGGGAAATGGTGCTTTTTCTCAGTTTTTCTCTTCAGGCTTGAAATGGCATCTGGATGTTTCATGAGGTTTCTAGCCCCAGAAAGAGAGGTGTTTATTTGCCAGTTTATTCTGAGGATTGTAGCTGACGTCCTTGGAATAGCAGAACTCCACATGTAAATACATACTATGAGGTTACAATTTCTGCAAGTATTCCCCTAAATCTGAGAGTCAGTGTGTGTGTATATATATTTATATATATATATATATATATATATATATATATATATATATATATAGCAGGGGATGCTTGAAAGGTAACCTGTGAGTTTGTGAATTTACCATTTTATTTGATTCACAGTTTATGTTTCAAAAGAGTGAGTTTCTGACTTCACTGTGTGTTTGAATTACAGTTTAATTTCTGTGATTCTGCCCAGACGCTGGAAAACCACTCATCTCCAGTGCCTATTATGCCTGACAACAAACTCCTCACAGGCTTGATCTCCTCCTCTATACTCTAAATCCCTTGTGTTATAGGAATTAACCAGATTTTGTTGCTGCCATTAAGCCTCAATGCCATTTCTGAACAGCTTGAGCTGTTAGAAATAAAATCTTAATTTTTTTTTTGTTGGGGGGGGGGGCAGATAAGTCTTTTTTCAGTGATCTGTTACTGACAGGCAGTTCTTGTCACAGTTAGCTTCTGAGTGCTTTCCTAGTCTTTCCCTTCAAGGTTTTACCCTATCTTCCCTCCTTCTCTCTTCACCCACGTCAGCAACTACACTATCTTGGATATCTACCTGTGCATATACCTCTATTTTAATTCCCTATTTAAAAAAATCAAAAATCCTAGTGTTTTATTATTAGAATTGTTTTTTTTTTTTTAGATAGGCGTTTCTCCTTATAAGTGTAGTAACTTCAGTTGGGTAGTCTGTGTGTTGTCTTTACCTTTGTATTCTTAGATACTGTCTCCACAACGGAAAAGAAAAACATGGCTTCAAAAAGTGCAGCCATAAAATTAATCAGCTGGTCCTGCTTGAATTGTGCATTGTTTGTCCATGAGCTCATTTGCACACCAATTGTCCCATCTGCAAGGATGTCTTAGTTCCAGTACATTAGCTGATGGGAAGAGCAAGTTGGTCATGAATGGTCTGCTTCATTTAGGAGCAGTGGCTTCAGATACCTGTTCTCCACAGGATCCTGAGGAATCTTCCAAAGCCAGACCTGACAAAAGAAAACAGATATATGGACAAGTTGGATCTCTCTGTTCTGAAGACGTCAACCTCCCAAAAGCCCTCAGGGTTATTTCTCCTTCTCTAACACCTGGTTCTTCCTGTACAGCTGCTCCAGTCAAGTCTTCATTCCCTCCTCGGCAGGAATTGTCTGACACAACAGACTTGGCTGCAAGGGGGAGAAGAGGTAGAGAGCAAGCTGATGCTTTCTAAACCTGCATCACGGTCTGTTTGATCTTACAGATCCTTCAGGTGTCCCAGTACCCCTGGAATGGGAACAAATGATATAGGCCTTCATGAAGGCACAACTACGGGATGGTGTTATCTTGACCCAGACAGTACCCACAGCTGGCCAAGATGCTCAGTTCATGATTCTTGACATTTTCCTCTTCTGGGCTCATTATTTGCACTGGTAGTACTTCAAATGGCACACTGACATCTGAACCTTGCCTTACAGCATTGACTGACATCCCTTCCTCCATGCCAGCACTCTCACTGCCAGTAATATCCTCTGTGCTGATCATGTTGATACTGGGAATCACAAGGCCTCAATAGCTTGACTGTTTTGATAATGGCACCAATGGTGTCAGTACTGTTTTTGGCATTTGAACATTCAGTGTTTAAGGTCTTGCCAAGGCCGGCCTTAGCCAAAATGGCACCCTAGGAGAAGTAGTGCTCTGGCACTCCTTAAGTCCCACCCACACCATACTCATGAAACACCCCTATTTGAGCCACACACACAGGTAGGTCGCTCCCCAAGAAAGCTACTCCATTAATTTCCTTAAATTATTTACATGCATAGGAAGAAAAAATACCTTGTAATATAGTTAAACTGCAACTACCTTTGTGTATGCATTTCCTACTTTAAATATCAGAGATGGATCGTAGTCAAATAGGGCCCTAGGCAGAGTAATAGATTGGCCTCCCCACAGCAGCCCCTCCTGCAGCAACCCCCTACCCTCCCCAAGCAGCAGCCTCCTCCTCAGTCATTCCATTGTTTGGCTATTTCTCACCAGTTACCATACACACTGTTCAAATCTATCAGTTTGCATACTGCTCTCTTATTTGCTTCTACAGTGATTACAGATATTGAAATAAAATGGCACAAACAGATAGCCATTTGTTAAACAAACAATACAGTTTCACAATGAAAACAGACCTAGCATGAGCAGTAAACTTCTTTGCCCTTGAAACTCACATTCATTGAAACAGCATGAAAATATTCATAGAAAATGCATTTGGCCAGTAGAGGATTAAGTTTACCTTTGGGCTGTTTTCAAGCCATAGGCTCCTTTCACAAAAATTCTTTAGGGCCATGTATACATATATTTATTCTTTGATTCACTTTCCTGATTGTATTCCGTTATATTCCTTGTATAATACAGCACCACTTGTTAGAATGTGTTTTAAATTTGTAGTTTTAAACATTCTTTTAATAAACAATGAAACAAAATGTATGAACCAATAATGATAAAACTGCCCAATTCAGAACATTTCCATCACAAAAGTCTACTCAAACGTCTGTCATTACAATCTACCAATATCATTAAATATGTACAATCTCTGCAGAAGTAAAACCCATCTAAATAATTCCACATTAAAGAGATCTGTAACTAATGAGGAGGTTGCTGCTAGCAAACAACTTTATACTTCACTGTTTCATCTGCAAACAAAATGCCTGTTGCCCTTGAAGAATAAACTGCCTATGTTACATTAAAAACATTATAAGCTAGTAATATTGCAATAGAGAATGGATGGCAAACTGATAACAGGTTCATAGTTAACTAGGTATCTCTGCCAAAGAGGACATTCTCAGGATTGCAGCATCCACCCCCTTTAAAGTACAACACAGTACAGTATCAGCAATCCATCTATATACTGTGGGAGTAGAACCTACAGCCTTCTGCATCTAAAACAAGTATGTTACCTGTTGTGCTACTAACAATCCAAACAGACTTAGCTTAAGCAGCACTAGACTTCTCTGCACCTGAAGCACTCAGCTCCTTGTAAAATCTACTTGACACTCAACTATATCTCTCAACTTTGCAGCACAAGAAATCTGGAAAAAGCCAAAATTTACTGGGGAGGGGGACAAAGGCCCAAAACTAGGGACACATTTTGAACATTGCTTGTATAATCTTAGAAAGTTGCTAGAATAAAATACTTGCATTTCCTGAAAGATAGGAAGACTGAAACTTAAACGGCTATCATTATTTAGTGAATTCAGTTCTCAGTGATTTGCCAGAAAAGCACAAATTTTAAGAGGAACAGACCAAAAGTATGAGCCAAACATTCCAGACATCCTGTGAAAATCTGGACACTTGAGAGCTATGGATTCAACTCCTTGCATCACAAGTGGTGGTATGGGTAGAGAATTCAGGCTCTTATTTCTTGTACCTAAGGTACAGGGTTTGAGCCTGAGTAACACTAACTGCTGAGTATACTTAACTGGGGCATTTTACACATACACACACACATAGTACCGTGCTTGTGCAATCGGAACAGTAAACCACAAATATTGGTACTTTTGGCCAATCTTAACTTTTGTTCTTTGGGTGCAAGGGGAATTGAAGGCCTACACTGTTATAATCTAGGGCACTCTGTTCTCCTGAGAGTTGAGACTCTCCCCCAAGTCCCCAAAGGAAGAGGCAGTGTAAGAGAAAACACATATAGACTCCCCATTCTGAGTTCCCCTCCCCAGATGCAGATCTTGAAGAAGGGGAGGTTTCTCCCAACCCCCCTCCAAAAGATGCTACCTTTATAGACATCCTGGAAATGATGAGACTGAGGGGAACTTGGCCCATAGACCCCATCTTCCTAGAGGGTGAGGTTTTATAGGAGGCCTACACGACTTCTCCCCTGTAGCTTGAGTGTTAGTACACATGGTCTATTGTAAAGCATGAAAAGAACCAGACATGGCTAAACCAGTCCCAAGGAAATCAAGCAAGAGACCTCTTGTGGACTCCAGAGAGTAGCTGCAAACACTGACAGACATCAAAGAGAATGCCCAGACTATTCATCCTCTAAGCAAAGAATCCAGGATGATGGGCAGTTTAGGGAAGTGGGTGTATGCATCCCATATGCTCTACATCACAGCCCTGAACTGCATAGCACCTATGATTAGCTTTCAATGGGAATTTGCAGAAAAAACAGCTGATATCCAGAAACAGTCACCAATGGGTGACCCGAGGATGCAATTGGAGACCCAAATGGCAATAATTAGCACCACCTCTTCATTGGCCATGTGTCTAATCCACAATGTCATGGATGGAACAGCTAGGGCAGCCAGTTCAGGCTTAGTGATGAGAAAGCAAGCCTTTCTGCACCCTACAGACTTTGCGGATCACTTTAAGGTGGCATTCATCAATGTCCCTTTTGATGACATCACCTTGTTCAGATAAGTTAAGGAGAAGTTGTTGCATTGTGAACAAGAGGACAAAATGGTAACAGATGTTGGGGTAATGTTTGCAGCCCCACAAAGAAATTTCCAGAGGAATCAGAAAGAGGCTAAGAACCTATGGTTTTGTAAATACCAGCAGTCTCAGAAAAGACAAGAAAGAATTTTTTGAGGTGGGGAGACTTCCAGTTAAGCTTCTCCCCAAGAGGCAGAGGTGGCTCCAACCACCAGAGTTTTAGAGGTCCCTTCAGTGATTTCATCCTTATGAATTCTGAAGAGCTGCATAAATGTGCCACTCTGGAACAGTAGGAGGACATCTTTCCCTACACTTTCTGGTGTTGCAGGCCATCATGTTGGACAAGTGGATAAGGGAAATTATATCTTGAGGCTGTTTTATTTCCTTTTGGAACTGCTCACAACACATTATCTCACCCTTTGACAGTTCCACCCCATCAAAAGAAAGCAGCTTTGAAGCAGATCAAAAACTTCTTCTTCAAAAAAAAAAAAAAAAAAACTAAGAGATCACACCAAATCAGACAGGATCTGGATTTTACATGATTCTTCTTAGTTCTCAAAAAGACAAAGGACCTCAGACACATTCCTATGTCATTTGAACCAATTTCTGAAGAAGGAGTCCTTCTTGATTGTCTCAGTGCAGTTCATCCTGCCGTGTCTAAAGGCAGAGGATGAGATGAGCTCTTTGGATCTTCAAAATTCCTATCTACATACAAAAATAGAGACGACATCAAGACAATTCCTCCTTCTCTTCCAGGTGAAAGTCAACCATTATTAGTTCCAGGCTCTGTCTTTTGGACTCACCATTGCTACCTGGCTAGTTACTAAATGCATGGCTCTGGTCACAGCCCACTTGCAACTTCTATTAGTACAGATTTTCTCCATATTAAGACAGTTGGTTCCTGGCAGCCTCCACTCTGAAGAATCTCCTTATTACAAGGCAGTAATTGCTCCAACTCTGCTTATCCTTTGGGGATCACAATCTATATGGCCAGTCCCCAACTGGAACTTAACAGTAGCCTGATGTAAGTGAAAGAAATGTGGTCCTATAATCAATTACTTTCTTTGTCTCAAATAGCCAGAAGGAGATTGTATTCTGGGCTTAGGTACACTGATGTATCCAAGAGGTCCTGGTGACTCTAGTCCAGTGGAAGCTTCTGGCTGTATACACTGGGGGGGGGGGGGTAACCCAACAACAATATGAGAAATTAAATAATGGAGCTATATCTATGTCCATAGTCTAACATGGAACAGAAATCATTAAGTTATTTTCATGAAATGTTGGGGTTTGTTCTCATCTCATTAGGAAGACCAGAACTTTACAAAGGTTTAGTGGTGTAGGAGTGCAGGATTGTTTGCTTGCAATAGACTAAATTTAAGGTAAAGGATTTCTCATAAATTGAGTTCTAGGGTGTTACTCAGACTTTTGCAGATCATAAACTGGGAAGTGGAAAAATGAGTCCTCATGATGTTTCATAATTCCCTATGAGTGATGGCATATCAGGTCTGGAAAAGCAAGAATGGGAGATGGCTGATATGTTCAATTACAATTAATGGTGAGAGTTGGGAGATTGTCACTCTCTATGCCCCCATCTCAGATGATAGGAGTTTCTTTGACATGGAGATATGGAGTGAAGGCTTTGCTATAGCTTCCTTTAGCATCCTGTTGGCTGATTTTAACCTGGTCCTTGAGGATCGAGTGGACAGGATATATAGTAAGCAAGAATACCATAAGCTCTCCTAAGCAATCTGAATGGCATGGATGTGTGAGGAAGACTGGACAGATATTTGTCATGAGTTCCATCTGACTGATACTGTGCCTTCCTTTTCCAGGGACTTCACTTCTGGGATAGAAGAGTAGATTTCATGCTTGTTCTGCAATTTTGTAAACAAAATGTATACTTGGTAATATGCATGAAATTAATCTATTAGACCATGCTCCACTTACATTATCTGTTAAGCAGCCATTTGGGGAGCAAACACTAAGAAGCTGGCATTGGTCCCACTTCTGATGGAGTTCCGATGCAGGGAAGACAAGGTTAAATAAAATAATTTTGAATGTCTTACAATGGAATACTACCCTCTGACATGCAATTCAACTTTAATCTGTGCAAAGGACGTAAAGCAGCAATTAGGGGTGATATTATGGAAATGGAAGATTATAGATGGAAACAAGAAGGTAATATGGTACATGGTTACCAAAAAGAATTAAGTGGAGTCCAACAACATTTTGTTGCAGATGTGTCATATCATCTCCTTAAAGATATGGAAGTGGTGTTGAGTGTCCAGATTAATTTGGTAGAGCTCTCTAAAGCAGAATCAGAACTTTTGAGGAAAGGGCAATTTTGGTAGCTTAAGAGAGAGAAGGTTACCCGAGATGTATTGCATGTTTTTTTAACCAATCTGTATCCTGTACTGTAATCTCTTATATGTTCATAGGTAGGTACTAGGCTATTGGCCCTAGGGCCTATATAAGCCTAGCCAAAAAGGTTCATTTCTCACTAAATCTGGAAGGCTAGTAAGGTCACCTAATGAGCTCACACTGGCTTTTAGAGATGTTTATAACTCCTTATATAGTTCATCTCAGACAGAAAATACTGATTGTTTTCTTTTCAGCAGCACAGACTTGTCCATTACCTGAGGCAGATTTTAAAATTCTGGATAGTCCTATCTTACCTCAAGAAGAAAAATAACAAAGCACCAGGGTTAGACAGTTTCCCCACTGAGTTTCATAAATGGACAGGAACTGGGAGTCATTTTGATCTTCACCTTGTCAGTGTAATCAAGTGATACTTATGTTTATCCCCAAAAGCAGTAAACCCAATCCTTCATTGGGAAACTTCTTCCCCATATCTTTAATAAACTTAGACCATAAGATCTTAGCCAAAGTTTTGGACTTGAGATTAGATCTTTTATTAGCAGGTTTGATAGCACAGGGTCAGTCAGGGTTTTGTTAAGGGAAGAGAGGGAGTAGATTGAGAAGAGTTGAGATTAATTACCTTCTTACAAACGTATGTGGAAAAACAGGAGCAAGCAGGGGCAGTCTTCTTTTAATATCAATAAAGCATTTGACTTGGTAGATTGGGAGTTCCTGTCTAAGGTGCTTCACTTGAGGAATATGGCCCCAAATTTTATAGCTTTGGTACATCATCTGTACCAAAACCTTTTAATTTGGGGTGTTCCTCAGTGGTGGACTTTCTGACCTGAATCTTATCAATAGGAGTACAGGTCAGGAATGCCCACTCTCAATGATTCCTGACTTCTGAAGATTTTTGCTGTTTTGGTATTGTTTTGGATCAGAGTTGTTTCTATCTAGCCTATAACGTATGTCTGATTCTCAAATCCCACTTTATCCCAGTCAGAAGCCAATGGGTCATATCAATCCTTTCTTATATTTGCAGATGACTCTGCCCATTTAAGTTCTAATCTCCCTGTGGTTTTGAATGAAGTTTTAGGAGTATTTCATTCTTTTGGGATTTCCTCAGGGCTTTATTGTACTCCAGATAAGACAGTCATAATCCTGTGTGAGGATGATAATTTGATGATAGAGTGGAGTCCCTATGTAAAAAGAAAGCAAAATATCTAAGCTTGACAATGTTGCCTACATTGAATGATACAATTCCATATAATTTGTCAGATTTGAATTATAGAATCCTGAAAACTTTACCGAATATTGATAATTTACATTCCTTAATACAGAAAGCAAGAGCAGTCCATATTATTTTACCTCAGGTTTTATAGCTGATGAGGAACACACCGATTACTTTATCCCATCCTCTTAGTAAAGTTGTAGATTTGTGTAGATTTAGCTGTGTTGGGAGGGAAGGGGCATGCAATCTTGAGTGTTATCACTTATTTACCTAAATTCTATGGAGGAATAGGGCTACCACATCTAGTAACGTATGCTCTTGCAGCCAAATTGAGTTTGTTAAAGTGCATAGTCAAGCAGAAGATGATGGACTCATCAGGCAGTGATTATTATAATGCAGATTATCTGTTGGATATCCCTCAAGAGTGGGTTACTGTCTTATATAGGGAGTGCACTATGATTAGTGGGTTCATTTGAGGCAGAGGCCCCCACAAATTACATATGGCATCATCCAGAGATAGCTATTCTGCTTAAAAGAGAGACCAGGAATATGTGGATTAATGAAGGAATTACAGAGTGGGGACACATTTCAGAAGACACAACCCCTCCCTCCCGAAAGATTTTACCTAATCGTAATATATTATATCATCTGGAACTACCTGAGTGGTTAACATACTGGAAAATTGGTCAGATATGGAGCGTGAAGACTGCTCCTTCAGAGAGAGAGGAAAACTTTTCCATGGGAAAAGTGGGATAGGATTATGAGTGGTAAAACATGAACTATTTATAGGGGCCTGTGGAACAAAAAGCAGAAACTTTAAAGAAAATGATCAGTACTCATTGGAAAAGTATGGAACAAGCAAGTGTGTCGGTCAGTGGGATCAAGCATAGGTGTCACTTAAAGAGTTGAGCAGATGGGCCAAGTACCAGGATATGCAAACTTGCATTCTATTGCAATGGTGTTGTAGCCCTCATAGACAATTAAGAATGGGTACGAGAAAGGATAGTATGTGGTGGAGTTGTAATCATGATGGGGCAGATAATAACCACATGTTTTGGGAGTATCTCCTGATCTAAACACAGTGGAACTATTTTAAGATAGCAGGGATTTTAAGGGTAACACCCATTCTAGATTGGCAGTTTTGGACATTCAGATTTAAACAGAATGAAGAGACCCTTCCTAAATCTGTTTTTGATTTTTTTTTTTGGGTCCTGGCTAGTGTAATTAAGGTTTTAAGTGCTAGGACATGGATTATTTGGATAATCTCTTACACCAACATTTGGGATATGTAGTTTATTATTTTAAGACAGGTGATTCTTCTTATAGCCTTCCTACATTTTGGCAGTGTTTTCTAGATGGTTTTAGTAAAGCATCTAATTAATCAATTCTAGTTTATTATGCATTAGCATTGTTTTATATTTTGCACATTAATTCTCTTATACTGTTTGTTGGGCTATATTAATAGTGAAAAATATTTATTTTCATGTTTGGTTTGCAGTGTTTTATTGATGTTTATGCTTGCTATGTTTTAACTGACTGTTATGTGAAGTTTATTTATTGAAACCTAATTCAATTTAATTTAGAAAAATCCCAGATGTAACAGTCATCAAACATAGTGTTTATGGGGTGGCAGTTGGGTACATTGAATCAAACAGTAAAATTGTCTCCAAAAAGGATTTCTTCCATAATCAGAGAGCTGTTATTTCTCATTTACAATTCCCAGCCTTTTACTGGTACAGTTCTCAAGGTTCTGGGACTTATGTTGTTAGCAACTCAGGTGACTGAATGTGGGGAATGTGTAATGAATCCTTCAGAATCAGTGGGATCAAGCCTTGCAACCCATGACTCACAGGATAAAAATGTCAAAGGCATGCACTAAAATCTTAATGTGGTAGATGGATCCACACAGTCTCTCTACTGGGTCTCCATTTATCAATCTTCTTCAGACTGTCATGTTAACCAGAGATGCATCCATCCATCCTGAATGGTGATTGGGGGGGGGGGCATTACTTGGGATGGTTCATGGAATATGGACTTCTCAAGAGATTGAAAATGCATGTTAGTGTTTTTGAGATGAGAACAGTTCCTTTAATATTGTAGGCATTTACTAATTTTCCTTCCCCAATATTCCAGAAAGAATAATATGAGCATCACTGCTTGGTTGTTTATAGACAACTGTGTTTTTATCTTGACAGGACAAAAGCTTTCAGAAAGGATCAACAATTGTTTGTAGAACTATCTTCCAGCCAGGAAAGGGCATAAGATTTCCAAGGCAACTCTAAGTGGTTATCGGATTGTAATCTACATTCTTGTATTTCTGAAGGTATATCCTTTCCCACAAGACTGAAAGAGCACTCATTTAGAGCTTAGGTTATCTCTGATGCTTTCCTTCATAATCTACTGTTAAAAAAAAATCACAGTGGCTGCTACGTGATCATCCTTGCATACCTAAGTCTGAATAATAAGTCTAGAACTCAGGCTTCATTTGGAGTGACCATTCTAAAATGTTTGCTGGTGTAGGTCACCCAAGTCCTAAATGTTAGAGTTATCTTGTCTCTGTTTGGAGACTGATAATACCCAACCATCTTTCTCCTCTTAAATTGGCATTGCCAGAGAAGCTGTGTTTTTTTCCCTTTTACTTTTATTACTGGGCTACTGGTTTACTTCGTAACTAATGCTATGATAGTGAATTTCTTAGTCTTTCACTTGATCTGGAGAGTTCTGTAGCACAAGGGATTTACAGGTTGAGGGAGCTTGAGCTTGTGAGAAGTTCATTGCCAGGCAGAATAGGCACCAGAGGTGACCAATCCAGTGGTTTTCCAATGTCCGGGCAGAGACCAGATAAATATTGGGGATCATAGTATCCTGTTTCACACTTTTAATAAGGATCTCATTCATCATTGGTCTATATAGCAGCTTGTAACTAAGCAGCCTAGAGGTATTGGTTTTATTGTGGTAGTTTCTGGTCTAGACTATAAACAAAATAAATCAAATCTGATTCCAGCATTAAGAAAGGCCTACCTAAGTGCTACCACAAACTTTTTAACAGTAGAACATATTTCTGACCCAACAATGAATTACTAAAATAATAACTTTCTTTCATCAGGCTGCATCCCAAACCAAATTGCCAGGAAGGACGTTCACTGTAATTCTCAAATGTATGCCAGCAAACATTCTCAGGCTGCTAAAATGATAAGTCATTCATGAGAAAGTTTAAGCACAGCATGCATGGTCTTTGGGATTAGACTTCAGGTCTCTTTGGATCTCCTTCAGGTTTCCACCACTGGTGTGTGAGTTGTACTAGTGACCAGGGACAAGGCCAATGAATATGAGGAATGTTATACATGTGCTTTGTATGTTGTCTGTATGATTGATGCATCCGACTTCTGGAGCCTGCACGTCTAAGGTCCTTCCCTTCACGGAAGATTTCTGTATTTCAGATGAAGCTATACATCATTCTAAAAAGAAATGCTACCAGTTGTGTTTTTTGTGTTGTGTTTTTTTTAAACACCTTTATTGAATTATCACTTGTGATATAGGCAAATTTACATTTATATAAAAGTAATCAAACTGTATTAACAAGTTACAAAAATATACTTCACATATATTGCTATATATCATAGAAGCTAAGAAGCATTACATAATTTATTCAATTTCTGCCTTTTTTAAACAAGAAACATCTTTATTAAACTATCACTTATGACATAGGCAATCATACATTTATATAAATGAAAAAAAACACACTGACACAATCCTAGTTGCAAGCATTTTACATCACAAACAATTATGACACACTCTCAGTTACAAATATTATACATCACTTATGATCTACCCAATCATTTTCAGTCAAACATTACATAGCTCATTTAAGTCCTGCCTTCGTTTGAACCTCATTCCTCCTCTCTATGTATTGTTCCCACAGTTTCCAATTTTTCTTATGTAGTTTGTTCCTATCCTTTTCTAAAGATCTTGATTCCAGATGTTTTATCTCTGTTACTATATTCATTGCTTCTGGTATAATTGGTTTAGATTTTGATTTCCATTTTCTACAACTGCTTTTTTGGCAGCCACCATAATTAGACACAGCAAAGCCTTACCCTGTCTAGGCAATTCTGATTCTGTATCATAGCTTAGAAAAATAATTTCCCTTGTCACACCAATCTGCCCACCCAGCAGCTCTGACAGTGCATCCCACAGGGAATCCTTAAAGTCCACTCACTGCACTCCCAAAATATGTTCCCAATTACATCTTTCTTCCTAATCACACCATCAACATTTGCTGCCTATCTGAGTGAAAAATTCTCTCGAGTCTACTTGGGGTATAAAAATATCTATGTAAATATTTTCAAGCAAAAATCTTAAATCTTCTAGACTTTGTTGCATATTTAGGAGACAAACATATATCCCCCCCCATTGTTTCTTTGTGAATTGCTTATCCAAGTTCTCTTCCCAATCCTTTCTAACCTCTTCTGATTGATTCTTATAGTTATGGTACAATATTTTATATGCTGTAGTAATTATTGCTTTTTTATGTCAGCTTCTGTTCTAGATTCTATTAAAAACTATACCAGTGCTGGTCTCTTTCAGAACCCCCCCCCTATTGCTTTCTGTTTGCCTATACTCTGATATCAATCCTTGATAGGGAAGGCAATCACTAACCTGCAGTCCAAATAAATTCTTGGTGTCTTTCCATTCTATCATCTTTCCCTCTGTAGTTATTTGCTCCCAATACCTTGGTTCCTTTGCCAGTTTTCTACAATAAATTCCAGCCCCCTCTTGCCTATTGACTGTATCTCTAACTGTAGTCATCACTATTGGCAGAATCTCCTTTCTCCATTCGCGTGTTGGCTTAGTTCTTAGGAAACTTTCTGCTACTTTATAGATATAATATTCTGTATGATTATTGTTATTCACCTTAAAGACCTGCATCTGAAATCCTAGTCTGTCCTTGTTTCTTAAGCTTTCCCCCCATTTCATCATCATCCCTTTCCACTTTGAATTATAGTTTTCTGCTTGTGCTATGTATAGGAGCCTTAATTGTGTAGCTCTGAAATACTCCTTCAAATCGGGTAATCCCAATCTGCCCTGTTCTACTGCAGGAATCAGCTTATCCCACTTGACGCTTGCCATCTTCCCATGTAAGATAAAGTCCTTCATTTCTTTATGAATTGTTATCCACAACTTCTCCTCTGGTTGATAAAAACATGCCTGACCAGTGTATAAGACTAATGGGACTAAAAACATTTAATTGCTTGTATCTTACTATCAATATCCATATAACAAGGCTTCCATTTTCTCAGTTTTTGTATTATATTTTGTTTAGTTTCTTCCAACATATCCTTAGCTGCCACACCAGAATCATTTTTAATCCATACTTCATTTTATCATGTCCTCTTAAATATGGATATTGCTGAACCAGTTCATATGTGGGTACATGATTTACTGCTATTGTTTCTGTTTTAGCTTCACTAATTTTGTATCCCAAACAGATTTGAAACTGTCTCAAAATGTTCCACAACACTGTAATGTCTCTTTCTGATTTTGTCAGGTATAAAATTATATCATCTGCACATAGAACCAGCTTTTCTTGACTACCATACCAATTATATCCTCAAATTTCTGAGTCCCTTATTTTCTTTTCCAGTGGTTCTAAATATAATGCAAATAACAAAGGTAAAAGAGGACACCTCTGCCTAGTTCCTCTGCTCAAGCAGAAATTATGAGAGAGGACCCCACCCACTTTAATTTTTTCCTCCGATCCCTCATATATCCTCCTAATCAACCTTACAATTTTTTCAGGAAATGCAAATAGTTCCATTACCCTGCTCATAAGGTCCCAGCTTACTCTGTCAGATGCTTTCTCTGCATCAAGACCCACCAGCAACAATGATATTTTCTTACATTCTGCTTCCCTCTGGATCATCAATGTTCTGTTAATTTTGTCATATGTTTGCTTCCCCTCCACAAAACCACATTGATCCATATATATCAATTTTGGCATTACTTTTGTCATTCTTGTAGCCATTATAGACATGAACACTTTATAATCATGGTTTAGTATTGAAATGGGCCTGTATGAAGCTGGATCTGATGGATTTTTACTCTCGTTGGGTATTACAGCTACCACAGCTTTCTTCCAGGATGTTGGTACTTCTCTCCTCTTCCTCTTAAAACACTGTTAAAACCTTTCAGATCTTTATCAGTTTTTCCCCTCCTAGCTTTTAAACTTCCACAGGAATACCATCTATTCCTGGGGACTTTCCTATAGATTGGTTATACATCACAATTTTTATCTTGTCTCCTCCTATCCTAACCATTAGTAATTGAGCCTCATCTACCTCTAACCTTGGCATATTTAATTCTTCCATAAGCATTTCCATTTGTATCTTTTCTTGATTTCCATATTTCTCTGCTTTATGCAGACTGTCATAGAGTTTCTGAAATATTTCTCATACCTCTACAGGATCTCTTCTTACCTTCCTTGTTATAGGCTCCCTAAACTTGGCGACAGCCCTTTCTACTTTCTTTTGCTGGAGTTGTTGTATGGAAAGTTTTTGTGCTCTAGTGTTATTATAAAAAACAGTTGCTTAACAGCAATCTTTCTAAACCCATGTATATTATTGAGGTAATCCCTTATTTCCTGCCTGCAGTTGATCATCTTGTTGTTTAGTGAGAGTCCCCCTATTCTGCAATACTTTAACATTCATCAGTTCCTCTAAATAATTCTTGTTACTTCTTAACCATAACTCCCTTTTTTTTATTTCCACCCTATTTTTAAACTCCACCTTAATTTTATCCTATTCCCTAGCTATATTTTCAGATGTAATTTCTGTCATCTTGAATAGCTCCTGAATAATCTCCACTACCCATTCCTTGAATTCCTCTGTTTTCAACAGAAAGGTGGGAAAGCACCATTGTCCCATTTTTATTTCATTACCCTGTGTTTTTATTTTAGTTATTACTGGCGCATGTTCTGAAATAGTTATTGGGTGTGTATCAAGACCTTCAATTAAATGCACATGTTCCTGTGAAATGTAAATTCTGTCTACTCTGTCACAGTTTTTATATCTTGGGGAATAATATGTAAATTAACTCTGAACTCCTACTACTGAATTCACATCTTCCATGCCAAATATTTTCATAAATTTCTTCAAAAATCTACCCTACTTTGTTATACTTTCCTTTCTGGGCCCCCAGACACATCTTCTTTGCTTCAAACTAAATTCCAGTCCCCAACTATAAGTAATATTCTTTGCTGAAAACTGATTATTACTCCCAGAATTTTCTTGAGCTCCATTATAGTTTGAGGTGGAGTATAAATACATGGCAGTGTAATACTCCTCCCTTGCCAGTAACCCCTTAGCACTACAAATCTGCCATTATTATATTTTTTTATATTCTTCTATCACTGTTGAAGGTCCTCTTGCAATTAATATAAATATTCCCCCTTTCCTTTGTCTCAGACATTCTGCTGAATACCCATAATGAAAACATTTCTTTACCAAATTCATACGTTCAGTTCTTTCCAGGTGTGTCTCCTGTAACATAGCTATTTCCACCTACATTCTTTCTTTTTTGTATTTGTCTGTGAGACCATTGACATTTAAAGGCATTGCAGAAAGCATCGTTGTCTTAAAAGGTTATTATTCCCACTTTTTATGTATAACACCTTTTTTGTTAAATCTCTAGTTCCAGCTTTTGAGTTACATGCATACACTGTTTGGCTGGGGGAACTTTCATATAGTTGTTTCTTGTCATATCCATTTGAGCCTAAGTCACATCTTATGAAACATTTTGTTTTATTGAAAGCCCTCAAAAAAAAAAAAGAAACAAGCACACCAAAATACCCCCTAAAACCTATTTAATAATAACACACAAAACTGTGTACATCTTCAAATACTGAAGCTTTAACCTCCTAATAGGAACAAATGTCTCAAAGTGACAGCCATACTCCTAGACTTGAGTTACTCTAATAGAAAGATGCATGGTGCAGCATGTGCTTCTCATCATCTTCTTTCGGCTGTTCCCGTTAGGGGTCGCCACAGCAGATCATCTGTTTCCATTTCTTCCTGTCCTCTGCATCATGCTCCTTCACTCCAACCACCTGCATGTCCTCTCTCACCACATCCATAAACCTTATCTTAGGCCTTCCTCTTTTCCTCTTACCTGGCAGCTCCATCCTTAGCATCTTTTTCCCAATATACCCAGCATCCCTCCTCAGCACATGCCCAAACCAACACAATCTCGCCTCTCTTGCTTTGTCTCCAAACTGTCCAACCTGAGCTGACCCTCTAATATATTGATTCCTAATCCTGTCCATCCTAGTCACACCCAGTGCAAATCTTAACATCTTTAACTCTGCCACATCCAGCTCTGACTCCTGCCTTTTTGTCAATGCCACCATCTCCAACCCATATATCATAGCTGGTCTCACTACCCTCTTGTAGACCTTCCCTTTCACTCTTACTGGTACCCATCTGT
Source organism: Protopterus annectens (assembly GCF_019279795.1). Lineage (NCBI taxonomy): Eukaryota > Metazoa > Chordata > Ceratodontiformes > Protopteridae > Protopterus > Protopterus annectens. The sequence goes on along the minus strand of NC_056729.1, from coordinate 337,188,828 downwards.
CACAAATCACTCCTGACACTCTTCTCCACCCATTCCACCCTGCTTGTACTCTCTTCTTCACCTCTCTTCCACACTCACCATTACTCTGAACTGTTGATCCCAAGTACTTAAACTCATCCACCTTTACCAACTCTACTCCCTGCATCCTCACCATTTCTCTACCCTCCCTCTCATTTACACACATATATTCTGTTTTAGCCCTGCTGACCTTCATTCCTCCCCCTCTCTAAAGCATATCTCCACCTCTCCAGGGTCTCCTCAATCTGGTCCCTACTCTCACTACATATCACAATGTCATCTGCAAACATCATAGTCCATGGGGCCTCCTGTCTGATCTTATCTATCAATCTGTCTATCACCACTGCAAATAAGAAAGGGCTCAGAGCTGATCCTTGATGTAATCCCACCTCCACCTTAAACGTATCCGTCACTCCCACCGCAGTCCTCACCAATGTCATACTACCCTCGTACATATCCTGTACCACTCTTACATACTTCTCTGCCACTCCTGACTTCCTCATACAATACCACAACTCCTCTCTAGGCACCCTGTCATATGCTTTCTCTAAGTCCACAAAGACACAATGCAACTCCTTCTGACCTCTGTATTTCTCCAACAACACTCTCAGAGCAAACATTGCATCTGTAGTGCTCTTTCCTGGCATGAAACCATACTGCTGATCACTAATCAACACCTCCCTTCTTAACCTAGCTTCCACTACTCTTTCCCATAACTTCAAGCTGTGACTGATCAGTTTTATCCCTCTGTAGTTACTGCAGCTTTGCACATCACCCTTATTCTTAAAGATAGGCACCACAACACTTTTTCTCCACTCCCCAGGCATCCTCTGACTTTCCAAAATTTCATTAAAAAATCTGGCTAAAAATTCCACTGCCATTTCTCCTAAGCACCTTCATGCTTCCACTGGAATGTCATCTGGGCCAACAGCCTTTCCATTCTTCATCCTCTTCATAGCTGTCCTTACTTCCTCCTTGCTAATCTGTTTCACTTCCTGATTCACTATCCCCACATCATCCAACCTTCTCTCTCTCTCTCATTCTCTTCATTCATCAGCCCTTCAAAGTACTTGTTCCATCTACTCAACACAATGTGCTCACTTGTGAGTATGTTTCCCTCACTATCCTTTATCAACCTTACCTGCTGCACATCTTTCCCAGCTCTGTCCCTCTGTCTAGCCAATTGGTACAGGTTCTTTTCTCCCTCTTTAGTGTCCAATCTCTCATACAACTCTCCATATGCCTTAGCCTTTGCCACCTCTCTCTTTGCCATGCGCCTCATCTCCTTATACTCATGTCTACTTTCTTCATCTCTTTGACAATCCCACTTCTTCTTTGCCAGCCTCTTCCTCTGTATACTCTCCTGTAATTCCTCATTCCACCACCAGGTCTCCTTGTCCTCCTTCCTCTGTCCAGATGTCACACCAAGCACCTTTCTAGCAGTCTACCTTACTAGCTCTGCTGTAGTTACTCAGCTATTCAAGTGCTAAATGGTTTTGTCTTACCTTTGTAGCTCTCCCAGCTGGGAAAACACCTGAATGCTTTCAGAGAACATTGTCGCCTAGCCAGTTTCTCTTTTCTTTTTTTCCCCAGCCAATCACTCTCCACCAGACTGTAACCAATTCTCTTTGTCAGATTGTTGCCATGGAGACATGAGGAGCAGATGCAGAATTGCTATTAACCATTCATTCATTTGCTAGAAAGAAAAGCTTCATCATATTTAACATTCTTTTCCATTTACTTGCTTTCGCTTAAAACTTGTTACTAAATCAATCTAAGGTCCTTAATCCAGTCATTCCCCCCATGCTAGAATGAGATGAAGCACATTCATTTTTCTTTTGTCATGCTCTTTTAAACAGGCTTTTTTTTAAATTGCAGTGTCTACATTTTTTAAAACTGAAGAAGACGAAAGAGAGAAGGGAAAAAGAAAGGAAATACAAAAGAACAGCAACACCTCTTTACAATCCCCATTAACTGAGAAAACTTGACTTTATATTATGCAAAGAAAACCATACACCACAAAAATAGTACTGTTAAGAAAAAAAATGTTTTCTTTACTTACAGTTAACTTTCTCCCCTCTCTTCCCCTTCCTAAAACATTTTCCAAACATTAATGACATGAAGTAGGGCATATACTTTAGAGTCTTCCACAAGTCCAACAAATTCTGAAAAAGTCCAATATTTCTAGATTTTCATATTTCACAAATATAATTATTGCATTGTAATCCGACATTAGGTTACTGATTTTATTACTGTTCATCTCCATCTCCCAGATCCTGTCTCTGCTTTATTTCTGATGTACTCTTGATTGTTACGAGTAAGTGGGTTGTTATGTTGCTTTTAGCCATACACCTTTAATGTCTGTTACTGTTTTATGAGTTTGTTTCTTATTTTAAAAGTTTGTAATGCAGTCTGTTCCTTCCAGCTTCTCTGGTATAGCTGAAAATCTCAGGTTTTCCCTACATGCTCTGTCCTCTAATTCTATTATTTTTTTAAACATCTTTCCTGAGCAGTCTCATATCTAGCCAGCCTTTTCTTAATTTCAACCTCTGATATTTGCAGCTTTATTACCTTATCTGAATGCCTGTTTAAAGCTTATTCCATTTTTCCAGCCTTTTATAGTTAGTGTTGATATACTCCATCAGTGTTTCATTTATTTTAACCAGGTCTGTATGCAGTTGTCGTATATCTTCCTATAGGTTACTGGAAGTCATGTCTAGAGGTTGCATTGATTTTTTGCTGAGCAGCTGCAGAACTTTCCCCAGTCAGTGAGTCTTCCTCACTTTTTGTAGCAGATGTTTTTCCAAGTGGTCTGTATTTCTTTTTTCCTGGCATTCAGGCAGTATGCTTACTAACCTGTTACTGAAATTTATCCATAAACAAAAAGTCTACAGGCCTTATCTCCTGAGTTTCTGTTTTCACACTGGGAGAGATAGTATTAAGCTGTTACTTAATGTGCAGCCATCTTGGAAGTCTATGTTACCAGTGGTATTGATATTAAAAGTATTCAAGAATAATCTGGTCCAAAGTTTCCTAAGAGTAAACAAAGACAATTCAGCAATAATGTGTTACATAAACAAGGAGGTCCAAAAAATCATACTGCTTTTGTAGACTTGTTATGTAATATGGAACTAGTGCTACCTACACATTTTAATGACAGGCTTCACATGTTCCATATGTAGAGTAATGCTTGCCCAAAAAGAATGGTATTTCTGATTCACAGGTGGAGATCTACCACCATACTTTCTGGAAAATGTGAGGCCAGCTTTGCAGGAATCTATTAATCTCAGTAGAGAATGCTTAGTTATCTACACTCTTTCAAAGCCAGACAAATGTGTTTTATGTTTTATTTTTGATTCCACTGGTTTGGAGTTATGCAGAATGCATTAAAAGAAAAAAGCTTAGCTTAAAAAAAAGTATCACTTAAAATGCTCAGCTAGTTATTGTGCCTCTGTTATAGCATAGTCAGAAATTGTTTTCTCATCTAAGGAAAACAGCAAATATTTCTTTCATCTTTCACTCAAAGGGCATCTTTTCTATGACTAAGAAAATATTTTGCATCTTGCACCACATTCCTTCATCTTACTGCTTGGAAGTTGGAGTTTTAATTCTTGATGTAACACTATATTTGTCTCATACTGTGCATTTCCTTTGAGAAGCGAGAAAGCACTGTAGAATATTCTATGTATCAAAATGGAAGAAACTTTTTTTCCCATTTGGAGTGACAAAAGAATTTTTGACTCTCTTTTTTCAGCTTATGCAGATCATACACTTCCCAAAGGTCTTCCTAATTATCTGTTTTACTCTGTTAAAAAGGAGTATTTGGCCGAGTGGCTTCCTTGGGATCCAATACTGCCTGATAGATCTGCAGTGAAATTGATCTGCAGTGGCTGTTATGTCTCAACTCTTAACCTTATTTAGCCCCTTGTGAATTAAATTTTGCTTGTTACACACTGCTTGTGAAACAATTTACATGTTAGCTTTAAAGTTCGGTACTTGTAAAAAAATCCTTCTGTGGCAGTTACTTCAACAAAGTGGATTTGTGAGCTTCAATCTCCTGTCTGTTGTGAATTTTGCATTAATTCTACAAAGACACAGTACACATACCTCTCAACCTCTAAGTGCAAGAAATCTGGGCACAGCCAAAGATTAGGAGTAGATTGTAAATATTGGTCTTATAGACCTGGAAAGTTGCTAGAATAACAAGTGTTGCATTAGCATGCATTTTCTGAGGGGTATGACGTCTGAAACTCAAATTTATGTCATTATTTAGAGATTTAAATCCTTAATGATTTCCCAGAAAACCACCCATTTTATGAAGAGAAAATGAAAAATATGAAGGAAAGATCTGGCCATTCTACAAAACTCTAGGCAGTTGGGAGGTATGCAGCGATGTGTCCACTAATATGTCTTTCATGTCTAGAGTTATGTCAGATTTCCCCCATTTTGCCCTTATTCCAAGGATTCATTCACAAAGGTATTTTATAGGATGGATCTTAAGAAACAACTTTCTTTACACTTGCTGAATGAAACACAGTTGGAAATTTAGTTTGCTTTGTTTCCTTTGCAGCTAAACATTTAGGTGCACTTATGAGAAAACAGACTTCACAGACCTACAATTTAGATGCAACTGTGGGAAAACTGACTGAATAGGTGTCTGCACTGGATTCTGTTGTGATTCAAGAGCCAAGGTTTTTTAAGGAGTAACTGAGGCATATTTCACTAGGGTAGCAGCAGTAATTTATGTGACTTGCTTCAGAGCATTCAGCTTTACAGCCATTTGAGAGGCTGCCTCTTGGTCTTCAGCCAATAAATTCATAAAACACTGCAGGATAGATATAGTTTCTAATGCCAGAATTGATGTCCAAGTCATGCTAGATGGAGCTATCACTGGAAATGTAAATACCTGTCTAGTACTGTGAAGATGGTGACAGTGCCATATCACTGCATATTTATGTTATGATCCTTGTAATGTCTTATCCATGTGTCCTTACACCATGGAATGTCAGAAACCACTTGCCTACTTATATAACATGAAGCAAGTGATTGCCTGAAACTGCTGCACTCTGTTTTTGGGGATTTTATTCCCTAATGTTGAACAAGACTGCTGTGTATTGTTTTAGAGATTTTTCTAAGCTCCCCGGAATTGTGTAGCCATGGAGTTCATATATGTATGTTCTGGAGATGTGGAGGACTTGATTTCTTTCTATCTGTCCTGTTACTTTGTACACAGTGGGCATCTTTTGAAATTACAGGACTGAGGCTTTGTGATGTAAGTGATGATTCTGCAGTCTGTCACTGGGGAAGCCATCATAGTAGTGGATGACTGAAGTGCCCCAGTCTTCACAGCCCTGAATCCCATTTCATCCCATTGCACTTTTATTATTATTTTTTTAACAAAGTTGTTAATTTGTTTCATCATATGTACTGCGGTGCAGCACTGATTTAGGAGTCTTCAGAACTGTGATACTTAGCCTTGTTAACCCTACATCCACCACTGGTATAACATGGTAGATTAGCCTACCCAGAAACAGTCACAACTGTAGAAAAAAGGTATGTTGGCTGAGTTGCATGTCCAGAAATGTATTGTTTTGTTTTTCTATACTTCCTCCATCAAGAATGATATGACGGACTGAACTTTGGCTTATATGGGTTCTAAACAACAGACTGACACTCACTGTATGGTGAATTTTTAGACAGCATTTCTAGTTTCCCTGTAGTAGTTCATTTGTACTAATGGTGTTGATGTTTTTTGTATTAAATGTTGGGATGATTACTAAAGACAAAAACTTCCACTGTATACAGTTTTGCTTGGGAATGGTAGAGATTAACCTTTCTTTCTGAATTTGAGTAATATTTGCTTTTTTGTATCAGACCCCATACTAACAGATCATTAGTTATGTTTACAGAATCTTCCAAGCCTTCAGTTCCAAACCTGTGTGGTTTCAGACTCAGGTTGGAGCATGCACAATGCAGCTTTCCTTAGATTTCAAAATCTCCTCTGCAAACCATCATAACATTGCAGCTGTATCTCATTAACATTTTGGAGGTCAAGCATGATTGTTCTTTCAGAAGGTTTTGATTCATTCAGTATCATAAAGACATGGACATGTTAGCCATCCACTGTTATGATAAAAAGAATGAATGAACTGCTCCAGTCTGACTTTCTTTCAGGACATTACTGAATCACCTCTTGTATATTTATAATAATCTGATGGCAAGAGACTAGAATTATTATTCTGTTTTGTTCCTACTTGATATCTCATCAGTATTCTGCAGTTTCAGTTGTGCAGCAGGTAGCACAGTCACTGTTTGTGTAGAAGGCTTTGGGTTCTATTCTCACACCAGTTAGCTAGATTGCTAACACTTCAGTGCAACATAAGGGGGATGCTGTACTCCTGAGTGTGTTATCCTTTGGATGAGACATTAAACCAAGATTTGACCTGCTTGAGTTGGTGGTACCTCACACTGGTGTAAAAGATCCAACAGCACCTACTGGAAAGAGTGGGGGTAGTTTCTTGATGGCCTAGTCAAATTTGCCCTAGTAGTATAATTACCACTGCAGCTCTCCACAAAAGCAAGTCCAGTCTTCTTTTCAAGTCATTACATTTCACAAATTGAACTCCCTAGATATTGTGGGTAATGTGGTTTGTCAATTTAGCAATTCTAAAATGAATTTGCAGTGTACATACAAAGGCTACATGAGTTCACATTAGCACAGAGACAGTTGGGATACTGAGTAGGGTCATAACAGTCTTATCCTGTGGAATTACATTCTGTCAGGAAAATATGAGCTACAGATAAAACCCAATCCAGTGCCAGTGATATGTGTTCCTAGAAATGTAACTGTAGCACTTAAAAGTAATTTAGGTATCATTAAAAAGCAAATAGAGACAAAAGAATGTTTGAATGATGGCATATTTACATCACACATATTAGGTATACATTTTGCAAGATACTGCAGCATGCCTAGCAAACTCCAAAATGCCTTATTACTGTAGTAAAGACAGATAACCTTCCATAGAATCAGAAAAATAGGATGAATATTTGCCACTGTTTTTTTAAGAAAGACTCGGTTATGTTTATTTTCAAAATCTAAATAAAGTAATTAAAAGAGATCATTACCAACTGCTTGCAACAGAGAAATTCGCTTCAGTGATACTTTTGTGTTATTTTTTTTTTCAGCACTGGATCCATACCACAGATTCTACCAGACAAAGATAGACAAATAAAGCTCCGAATTGTGTGCATTTCATATGACATTTGAAGTGTACAGATGTATTAGACATTTGTTTAGTGTAACATCAGCACCCACTGTATTCCAAAGAGCTATTGTCCTGGTAACTGAAGGACTGGAACGTTTTATGAACATTATTAATGATCTGGAAGTATGGGTTCTAACAGAGACAGAACATGAGAAAATAAAAAAAATAAAAAATTGGGAATGTAAAATAAGAGTGACAAGTGTGAAATATCAGGGTCATTTTCAAACATTAGGAGGTCTGAAACCTGATCCAGAAAAAAATCAACCAGAAGATAGAGAAGTACTTTGTAGATTTCTAGGAGTGATGCCGTACCTTACAAAGTTAATACCTAATATGTCTGAAGTAACTATGCCATTAAGAAATCTGATAGAGCATGATAACAACTGATAATGAAGCTATGAGCAGAAATTATTTTGAAATGCTTTAAAAATGATTTGCAGATGCAGCATAAAATGTGATGTGAATAAGTCAATTGTGTTTCAGGTAAATGAAAGTCCGAATGGTGTAGGAGTTATGATGATACAAGAAAATAGACCAGTTGCTTATATGTCAAGGGCATATACAGATGCACAAAAACTATGCTCCAGTGGAAAGGATGTGAAAAATTCCTAGCATTTGTCAACAGTAAAAAAGTTCATATGGGAAATGACCACAGATACTTGCATGTCATTCAGGTGGTCTTTGTACAAGACTCTTCCAAGATTACATCATATAAATGTAGGACTGGAAAGTGATATACAAACAAAACAAAGGGCCACATATAACACATATGTTGAGTACAGTGTATTCTTCAGACATTTATGAAGAGCTGTTAGAAAGAGAACTGGAAATTATGTGGACAATGTTGTAGTTACCAATACCAGAAGAAAAATAAAATAATTTCAGAGATTTCCTGACACTAACTTAGAAAAGCAGCTGCTGAAAGACAATGTAGTGAAATGATGGAGTGAACAAAAATAATCAGTAAGGAAAGAAATTCAGTCGTGAAAAACTAGCAAAGTAATGGTTCCATTCTACGTTTGGGAAAAGGGAGATGTTAAGAGACAGCAACAGATAAAACATTTTGGCCAGGAGTGTGAACTCTTACACAGCAAGCAGCATAGATATCTAACATCTATAGTGCATATCATAACGACATCCAAAGAAAAAGTTGCTAGCATACTTGGTTACAGATTATCTGTGGGGTCAAGTAGGCATCAACTTGTTTCATTTAAGAGAAAGTATGAGTCTTGTGTGGATTATTATTCCAAGTTCACTAAAATAATCACGCTGACAGACACAATACATCCAACTTGGAGTAGTGCATTAGAATCTCAAGACAGGATGCTTGCTATTGTCATGTATGACCGTAGTTCATAGAAGATAAGAGGCTTTGAAGTCCTATGACAAATTGCTTACAGCTGCATATAAATGGCATCATTTGAATCTTCCAGTGTCAGGTGAAATGCATTTTTGAAGATGAAACTTTATATCAGAATGGATCTTATTTTGTAAAAAATTCTCTTTTTCACCAGAATATTTGTGCTTTGATAAAGCCTGTCAAATCTGGAGAAAAAATTATATGGAGGGTGGGTTTTCTAAAATCCCATAGTGTGTTTAACAGCCGATGTTCGGAATTTGGGTTTAAGATGCCAGATCCAGAAACATGTTCTTTTATTCATGTTAAGGTCAGTTATTATAACCTGAGCAGTCAGACAGAGTTATTCACCACTATACCTGCTACTTAAAAACACAAGAGAGTAATCCAGAAAATACAGTTTCTGTGAAAGAAATTATCATTTGATTACCAAGATCTGTTAACTGGTCTGGGAATTTGATAAACCCAGTCAGCACTGTTTTAAATGAAATAGTACATTAACAATTAGATACTCACACTATTATGGGAAAAAACATAATTTATCTATAATTAATAAGGTGGCTGACATGTTTGGGAAAAAAATGAAACAAAAAAGGTATGTTTTATATTCATTGAGAGATTTTTTTTCCCTAAGTAATCAAACTCTATTAGAGCCAACCCCCGAACTGATATACTCTCCCTTTGCCAATCTGGTCATGTTGGATTGGGAACTTAACACACTTTTTCCCAGTACATATTTTCATCACATCGAGTATTACTCAAGATTTCTAGATGACATTTATATTCTCTGGAATTCTAGTATGGAACAACTGGAACAATTTATACAGTTTCTAAATGGCAGTAATGAATTTTTAAAATTCACTTATGCATATAATACCACTGGTATAGCCTATTTGGATACCTTTATTTACGAACATGAAGGAAAATTACATTCCAGAATACACAGGAAAAATACATTTTCAAACGACTATTTGCAATATAATAGTTTTCATCCCACCAAACTCAAATATAATATTTACAAGGGTCAATGTATCCCGGCCTATAGAATGACATCTGACTTCAATATTTTGGTCCGTGAATTAAATACAATAACAAATATGTTCAAAGATAGAGGATACCCCGTTGATATGATGGACAATGTGACTAAATATATTTTGGATGAGTGGGGAAAAAAGTACAAACCCCTATTAGGATTAGGGAAACATTTATTAGGAGAACCCTCCACTGTTTTGAATACCAATGGTGGTAAAAACATTAATACTAGCCATCAGAGAGCATTTATTATGTTATACAGTCCCGTATCTAGAGATATTATTGATTTATTGACTAAATATTGGTATTTAATAACTGGTGACTCTATATTATCAGAAGTAATGGGAATGAAACCAGGAATTGTTTACAAAATGGGTAATAATATCAAAATGTTATTGCAAAAACACATACAATATGACAGGAAGAATAGTACTACAATAGAAAATTACACTAAGAAATGTGGACGTTGCAATCAATGTAATTATATTAATGAAATCAAGGAAATTAAACTACAAAATATTATGAGAACCAAAATAAAGTGTTTAAAGGGCAACTGCAACTCTAAAATGATAGTATATTTAGTGACCTGTAATCAATGCCATTGTTTCTATGTGGGAAAGACAGAGAGGAGCTTAAATAAATGCATTTATGAACATAATTACAAAATTAGGAAGAAGGATTCAACCAATGCATTGTCAAGACACGTAGAAACTAAGGGACGTACTAAAGGATTTAAATCTGCAATAATTGACATTACCAAAGTTGATCCCAGAGGGGGTGATATTAAAACACACCTATTATATAAGGAGGTATGGTGACAAATCTATTTGGATGCCACCACCATACCTGGATTGAATAACAGTATTTCATTAAAATCAATTTTAACACATTAATTTTTAATGAAAACTATTTAGTTTATTTCTTATTGGATTATATATATTTATATTAGGTAAGATCAATTTCAATTGGTCAACATTTCTTTTGAACTATAGATACATTGTAATCAGGATTAATAAATTTTGTTTATATTTCATATATTTTTTAGTACAATATTATTTAAGTTATTGAGTAATAATTATTATTATTTTATTTATTTAGTAGGACAGTTATTCCTTTGGAGGACTCACAATTCCTTAATTTTAAAGGAGAATATAAATTGTAGTATAATATGTTATACAATACATATTTAAAAGTGATTTTCGTATGGTTATTATTTTAGCATACATTCGCTTTTCGTTTGAACCCAGGTCATCTGACATAGCATTCAATTGACATAGTTTAGCCATAGGTATGATATTATATAATTGGGAGTTATATTAAATAAACATCTTCTATGATAAGCGATATAGGATGAATGTATAACCAACACTTTTAATACTTGATACACTTTATATACTCTATATACTATATATATGTAGGAACAGTGTAACAGTAGTACGCTGTATAAGTCAAGTAAACATCAAGAGGATGTATCCACCTATTAATTTTAGGAGAATAAGCTGATAAGGTTCGATCACACATATAATAAAATAATAAAAGATCAGCGCATATTTAAAAGCGCAACAGTTTTATTAAGTTTTTTATCAACAACATATTTTTAAAAAATCAAAATATATATATATTATTTTAGAAATATATTTAATGTTAGTGGTAATGCTTTCAGTATATTTTATTAATAATTGACAGATCATTGTTATGAGATGTTTTTGAAAGTCGGTAAGATGTTATTTGCATCATTGAAGGTATAAGATGTAAATTAAATGTTTACCACACAGTATACTAGTTGTGGTTCTGACAGTCAGTCAGACCTGAGCATACTTTCAAGGATATTTTGCACTTATAGTGAATGCTTAGGTAAAAGAAGTTATTGGAAACATCTTTGGTAAACACAACTATAGGGCATTGTCCCTTTAATTTTTTGAATCATTTTTGGTGCCAAAAAAATCTATTTAAGGCGTATTACATTGTTATACAGTGTTCTGAAGAAGCCCGACTATCGGGTGAAAGCACTTAACCTATGTTCTTTATTTTCATGGATTATTGAATACTTTGGCTTCAAAGTGAATTCGTTGGATGTATTTACTACTATTTTTATTCTGTTTTGGGCATTAAACAGCTGAATTTTAACGAACGAACGAAGTGTGTTCTTCCTATTGTTGTACTAAGGTGAGCGAGCACTTATTGGGGATTCCTTGTATCTCACAAATGTTAATGAGGCATTCCAGGGGAGCAACTTATGCTAGTTAGTCATGTGCTATCCCTCTGGGAATGCCTGTGGTAAAGTACTTACTCAGTCAATCAATTCAGGGAATCATTTGGCCACATAGGTTATTTTGGCGGCCATGTTAATAAACGCAGACCTAAAAGCTCACATTCCACCATTACTTTCAATGGGTTAGATCACATTAGAGATAAGTGCAAGGGAGTTTAGTAGACAACTAGTGGTAAGGGGTGTGTGCAGATGTATGTATGTGTGTGGTTGACTGTATAAGTGTATGCAGAAGGATGAGTTGCCCAGGATGAGTGTCTGCATGGGTAGTTGCAATTGAGCGGTTAGTTAGGGGATATATGGGGATGGTGTGCATGTCTGTGAATGTGTGTGTCTCTATTTATATTATATATATATATATATATATATATATATATATATATATGTATTCATATTTTAATTTTGTAATTTTTAAAGACTTAAGGTAATATGCTATGGGTATCCCTAGTGTCTAGTGGTCATGCAGAGTGCAAACACTCTGCTAAAGTGCTGTGATTGACTGCCAAAGGTACATGGTTTAAATATTTTTAAGTGTCTTTATGGCATGATAAAAACAGTATCACTAGTGTCTAGTGTCCCCTCCCTATATATGAATATAATGGATATATAAAATGTAACAGTTTGTTGAATGTGCTTTTTGGAGCTTTTCTCCCCAGGTCTCTGCTGAAAATGGACACGTATCCAGTCAGACTATCCTGGTAAACAAATGTAAAATAAATAAATAAAAAAAAAAATATATATATATATATATATATATATATATATATATATATCAGACAAAATTAAAGAGCATTTGGGGGCTATTCGGTCTAGGAACATGAACAATGCTATTGCTAAACATAGTATGACATGTTAATTTTGTTAAGTTTCAGTTTTTGGTGTTGGAACATGTTGACGTTTTCTTTGGTAATACAGATACCTACTTGGAACTAAGGGAACTTAAGTGGCAGCTAGTGTCGAACTCTGAAGCTTCTCCTGGTTTAAATGAAAATATAAACATAAAATGTGCTCTGAGATGGTTTAACTGATTAATTTGCATATATTCAGTTTTACAAATGTTCTTTTGTTCAGTT